>NC_053038.3:345141058-345447620 GCF_002575655.3 Aegilops tauschii subsp. strangulata | reverse complement strand
CCTACTCATGCAATGTTTGAGGGTTGAAACTAATGCAGAAAAACTGGGTAATAAGAGGGTATGATCAAAGTGTTACTTGCCTTGCTGACGATCTGAAAACCCTAGTGACTCATAGTAGCACGCCTCACACTCCGGAAACTCTATCACAAACAAACAATAGCATACATAAGCACTCAAGCATAATATGCAAAGGTAAAACTCAGATGAAAAGGTCCGAACTCAAAGTTCAACTGAAGAGCTTCGATTTGCAAAAAGAATCAATTGAATCGGAACTACAAAACTCAAACTACGATCAAAAGAAGTTCGAAATCAAATCTGCTTGAAACCAAATTTTAAATTGTCAAAATCATGTTGAAGTTGGTTAACAGGAAAAAGAGGTTCGAGACGAAGATTTTGGCGTTGGTTTCACTGGATTCAGACGAACGGTTAAAAAGTTGCGAGGGTTTGAAGATCAGGGGCTAATCTACGATAAAAATAATCGCGGATAGGTCCCTGGCCGAAAATAAAAATAAAAGAAAAATGCTAACGAACGAACGTTCGCTAACAGAGACAAACGAACGAATACGTTCGCGAACAGAGGCGTTCGAGCGAATGTTCGCTAAATAGAAACCCAAAAAAAATAAAAAAACCGTTCTAAACGGAAAACCGTAAACGAACCGGCGAACCGGGGCGGTTTTCTACCTGTTCACAACGACGGCGGGATCCAGTGGCGAGGCGGCGGGGCAAGGCGGCGACGCGGTGCGGGGCGGGGCGAGGCTCCGTATATAAAGGCCCGGGGGGCGCGGGTTGGAGGAGGGGCCGGCTTGGAGGAGTCCCGCTCGGACTCCTCCTCGGCGTCCGTGCCTCGCACGGCGGAGGAAGGCGGACGCCGGCTCGGATGGGTTTCGGCCCAGTCGGTCCGGGAAACTTCCATTTTTAAGATAAATTCTCGCCCAAATAAAATCCTAATAAAATATAGAAATAATTTTAAAAATGCCAAAAACAATTTTCACCGTCTAAATAAAATATTTAAAACAAAGTGAACATTTTTCTGGCCTAAATATGCAATTTTAAAAAATGCATATTTTTCTAATTCAAATAAAATCTAAAAAATTCCAAATAAAATATATATTTGATTTTAAAAAAATTCCTCCAATATTCCTTTCTTTTTTAAGAAGTCATATTATCTTCTCTCATTTATTTTAATATTAGAAATATTTGGAGAGAAAAATATTAAAACCAAATTGATCCTCTTTTCAAATTTGAAAATTTCAAATATGAAAATAAATGAAATCCCCAACTCTCTCCTTGGGTCCTTGAGTTGCTTAGGATTTCTAGGATCACAACCAAAATGAAAATAAAAAATATGATATGCATATGATGACCTATGTATAACATCCAAATTGAAAATTGGGATGTTACAGACACACGACACCTAGATTTCTTAACGTGGTTCATCGAATGTTGGCTACATCCTCGGGGCCTACAGGCACTCCTCCTTGTGACACCGTGACAATACTGCACACCGGCCACCCGGGCGTCCGCACACGCCGCCGGCTCTCCTTGCGTGTCTACAGGTATGTCTACCCCCATATTACATAAAAGGGTGAAGATACAAGTGTCCTATTAGGATACGACTCTTATCTTATCTAGACATAGTATAACTCAGAATCCAATTGAGTAACCTACCTTGTATACAATAATCGACACAATTTAAACAAATATAATAACATTAGTGCGCACTCTAACGCCGAACGTCGCTGATATTTCGCCAAATTAGCTATGCATGCAATGCTTGGTAAGAAGTATCATCCTCGTGACGACGTCGAGATGTTTCGGACCTTCTTTTCCTCCTGAAAAATATGGTCACCCCACGTGCACAAGGAACAACTCAATCTTACGAGATAGCGGGTCGGCCGAGGAGCAAGGTTTCGTTCGCTGTGCGCTGTAGGTTCGTGTAGGTCTGGTTTTCTAGGTGTTTTTTCTCTTTTTCATTTTTGTTTGGTTTTTTACCGGTATTCTTCGGTTGTTCCTCTTTTTTTGCTTTGCTTTTCTTTGTTTTCTCATTGTTTTTTTCCTTTCCTTGTTCTTCTTTGATTTTCTTTTTTTACTTGTTTTCTTCGGTTTTGTTGCTTCTATTTTTGCCTCTTTGTCTGTTTTTAGTGGCTTTATTTTTCCCAAACATGTCTTTTTTAGTGAACACAATGTACATTTTTAGAGCACATGTGTATATTTTTATGAGACACTTTGAACATTTTTCAAATATATGTCATACATTTTATCAAATACAAGTTTTGAACTATTTTTAATACACAATAACATGTTTTCCAAATACATGTTGTATATTTATTTTTAATGAAAATAAACATTTTTTAACCTAGAGAAACAAAACAATTACACTATACAAGCATTTTTAAATTGACATGAGCATTTTTTTAAATTGTCAGAATTTTTATTTAAAATCTCACATACACTTATTAAGAGTACAAAAACTTTTTTACAGTACGAACACATTTTTTTACAGTATATACAATATTTTGGAAATGTCAGAAAACATTTTTAAAACTCGTGAACATTTTATTAGTGGAACATACATTTTTTATCTATACAAAACTTTTTTTGAACTACATGCACATTTTTTGTACATCGTATAAACATTTATAAAACTGGCACGTATATTTGACATTTTCTAAATGTCACAAACATTCTACATACAGATGATTTATGTTTATTTTTATATATAAACAATATTTCAAAATATATGTGAAATATTTCTGTAGCATATATATAGGGAAAATCCATACTACCACCAGGTGGTAGTTACCATATATGTCTCATATACTACCATTGACTATTCTTCATATATATATATATATGTGGATTGACTATTCTTCACCCACCTCTATTTTAACATCTATACACTGTAATTGTACGTTTCGTAAATTTTGTCTTATTTTAGACATAAAAAGAAAACATAAGAAAACTTATAAACGTCGTAAAAAAATTTATGTTACGCAAAATTAAAAATGTAAAAATATAGTGTAAAATGTACATGAAATACAATTTTTGACCTATATTTTTTTTGTTATGTCAAATTTTATGCAGTAAATCAATATATATATATATATAACTATTTGTACTTCAAATATAATTTATTTATGAAATGGTCAAAGATTACCTCGGGTGAAGAATAACTAATTCTGCACCCTGAGTGATATATATATACCTATATAAATCAATATATATATGTAACTATTTGTATTTCAAATGTAATTTATTTATGAAATGGTCGAAGATTACCTCGGGTGAAGAATAACTAATTCTGCACCCTGGGTGATGAAACAGTATATATATATATATATATATATATATATATATATATATATATATATATATTGAAAATCCCTCTGTTGGATCATCTTATTACATTAGAGAGATGCTCCCATATTTATTTCATATTTTTTGATAACTTTTAAACTTGTTTAGGAAATCTAAACTTTTAACGGTTTAAAAGTTATCAATATATATATAGGACAAATTTTATTTACAAGCAGTGGTAGTTACCACCACCTTCTTTGGCCTCCACGTGTTCCTCTTCCCCCTCCCTCAAACGTGGAATCAAGTCAGGCGGGTAAATGGATACTGTTAACGGGTGCCCATGCAATTAGTAGGCAGAAACTAATTCAGTTTTTATAATAAAATAATCCGGCAAGTTGGTGACAGGCTGTTGCAACCACCTCCTTAATCCCTGCGTGTGTACAGCAATTTTTCCATCGGATAAGCATATGAACGTGATATTATTGCACTGTAGATGGTAATTTTTTATCCAGAGTACATACTTAGTTTTTTTAAGTAGTTTTTATTGGAATTAGGTAGTATGGGAATGTATAACTCTTTTTGGATTCTTTAATATAATACAAAATATATTGCCCATTTTAAAACCGCATAGAGTATACTCATGTATACCTGTAGGTTGTAGCATGGAGTTTTCCTTTTTTTTAGGATCTGTAGTATGGAGTATGAACATGTAATGATTGTAGTATGGAGTATGCACTACTAACCTAAAATTGGAGTACGAAGTATAACCATTTGATTATTGGAGTATGGAGTATTAACACCAAGCTGGAGTATGGAGTATTAAAACCCTTTTACGTGCACTAGTAGAAAAAGAGGCTTCCATACGCCCCCATTAGTCCCCAAAATAATCGAACCGCGACCAAAGGGGTCTTTAGTCGCGGTTCGGGAGGAGACCCGCGACCAACTATCTGGGCCCAGCGCGCTCGGTCGACAGCTGGCGGACGGGAGGGGCTTTAGTCCCGGTTGGCCTGACCAACCGGGACTAAAGGTCCTCAGGCTAGCCCGAAGGCCTTTAGTCGCGGTTGGCCAGGCCAACCGGGACTAAAGGCCCATCCCTATATAGGACTCAGCTCACTTCACTTAGCCACAATTGGTGCCACTTCTATTCACAATATTCAGAAGGGGGGTGGTGGGTTTGCTTTTGGTTCCTCCTATGCACACAAGGTGTTCGATGAAATGCCCGAGAGCATGAAACAAACATGATATGAAGTGTCCGAGCCACATTTGAGCTTTCTCATTTATTTTTCCTCCGCGATCGCGGTTAGCAACTTGAACCTTTCATGTGTCATTGATAAAATATGCATGTGTGTAGTTCATTGTTTAATTTGTATTATTTCTAGCTAGTTAGTTTAACAAATGCATGATGGTTAATTATATACTTTATATAATAATAATGCAGATGAATCGGCAATGGATGTACGGTACCCGACTCTCCGGCGAGTTCACTACGGGTTTGAAAGATTTCCTCATAGTGGCAAATGCGAACAAGCAGCGAGGTTTTATTATCTGTCCATGTGCTGTCTGTAAGAATCAGAAGGGTTACTCCTCCTCAAGAGACGTTCACATGCACCTGCTTCGGCACGGTTTCATGCGAAGCTATAATTGTTGGACCAAGCATGGAGAAAGAGGGGTTAGAATGGAAGAATATGAAGAAGGGGATGATATCGATGACAACTATCATGATCATTTCGGTGATACTTTCATGGAGGATGATGCTGAAGGTGGGGAAGGGTTAGGTGAAGGTGAAGAAGAGGCACATGATGAGCCCGCTGATGATCTTGGTCGGACCATTGCTGATGCACGGAGACGCTGCGAAACTGACAAGGAGAGGGAGAATTTGGATCGCATGTTAGAGGATCACAAAAAGTCGCTGTACCCAGGATGCGATAATAGTCTGAAAAAGCTGGGCTGCACACTGGATTTGCTAAAATGGAAGGCACGGGAAGGTGTAGCTGACTCATCATTTGAAAATTTGCTGAAAATGTTGAAGAATATGTTTCCGAAGAATAACGAGTTGCCCGCCAGTACGTACGAAGCAAAGAAGGTTGTCTGCCCTCTAGGTTTAGAGGTTATGAAGATACATGCATGCATTAACGACTGCATCCTCTACCGCGGTGAATACGAGAATTTGAATGAATGCCCTGTATGCACTGCATTACGTTATAAGATCAGAGGCGATGACCCTGGTGACGATGTTGAGGGCGAGAAACCCAGGAAGAGGGTTCCCGCCAAGGTGATGTGGTATGCTCCTATAATACCACGGTTGAAACGTCTGTTCAAGAACAAAGAGCATGCCAAGTTGTTGTGATGGCACAAAGAGGACCGTAAGTCCGACGGGGAGTTGAGACACCCCGCTGATGAAACGCAATGGAGAAAGATCGACAGAGAGTTCAAAGATTTTGCAGCTGACGCAAGGAACATAAGATTTGGTCTAAGTACTGATGGCATGAATCCTTTTGGTGAGCAGAGCTCCAGCCATAGCACCTGGCCCGTGACTCTATGCATCTACAACCTTCCTCCTTGGTTGTGCATGAAGCGGAAGTTCATTATGATGCCAGTGCTCATCCAAGGTCCAAAGCAACCCGGCAACGACATCGATGTGTACCTAAGGCCATTAGTTGATGAACTTTTACAATTGTGGGGCAGACCTGGTGTACGTGTCTGGGATGAGCACAAAGAAGAGGAATTTGACCTACGAGCGTTGCTTTTTGTAACCATCAACGATTGGCCTGCTCTCAGTAACCTTTCGGGGCAGACAAATAAGGGATACAATGCATGCACGCACTGCTTACATGAGACTGAAAGTGTACGTTTGGGTAATTGTAAGAAGAACGTGTACCTGGGTCATCGTCGATTTCTTCCCCGAAATCATAACGTAAGAAAGAAAGGGAAGCATTTCAACGGCAAGGCAGATCACCGGCCGAAGCCTGCGGAACGTACTGGTGCTGAGATATTTGATATGGTCAAGGATTTGAAAGTCATCTTTGGAAAGGGTCCTGGCGGACAATCAGTTCCGCGGGGAGTTGACGGGCACGCACCCATGTGGAAGAAGAAATCTATATTTTGGGAGCTACAATATTGGAAAGTCCTAGATGTCCGCTCTGCAATCGACGTGATGCATGTTACGAAGAATATTTGCGTGAACCTGCTAAGCTTCTTGGGCGTGTATGGGAAGACAAATGATACAAAGGAAGCACGGCAGGACCAGCAACTTTTGAAAGACCCAGATGACCGGCATCCGGAATGGTTTCAAGGTCGTGCCAGCTACGCTCTTACCAAAGAAGAGAAGGTCATTTTTTTTGAATGCCTGAGCAGTATGAAGGTCCCGTCTGGCTTCTCGTCGAATATAAAGGGAATAATAAACATGGCGGAAAAAAAGTTCCAAAACCTGAAGTCTCACGACTGCCACGTGATTATGACGCAATTGCTTCCGATTGCTTTGAGGGGGCTCCTACCGGAAAATGTTCGAGTAGCCATTGTGAAGCTATGTGCATTCCTCAATGCAATCTCTCAGAAGGTAATCAATCCAGAAGATCTACCACGGTTACAGAACGATGTGGTCCAATGCCTTGTCAGTTTCGAGTTGGTGTTCCCACCATCCTTCTTCGATATTATGACGCACCTCCTGCTCCACCTAGTCGAAGAGATTTCCATTCTCGGTCCTGTATTTCTACACAATATGTTCCCCTTTGAGAGGTTCATGCGAGTATTAAAGAAATATGTTCGTAACCGTGCTAGGCCAGAAGGAAGCATCGTCAAGGGCTATGGAAATGAGGAGGTAATTGAGTTCTGTATTGACTATGTTCCTGACCTTAAGCCGATTGGTATTCCTCAATCGCGGCACGAGGGGAGACTAAGTGGAAAAGGCACGATCGGAAGGAAATCAACGATATCTATGGACGGTCATTCTATGACTGAAGCACACCACACAGTTCTACAAAATTCCAGCTTGGTGGCTCCGTACTTCGAGCAACACAAGAATATTTTACGCTCGGACAACCCGGGGAAGCCTGAATCCTGGATTAGAAAGGCCCACATGGAGACTTTCGGCAGTTGGTTGCGAAAACATTTAATGAATGACAATGATGTTGGAGATCAGCTGTACATGTTGGCCAAGACACCATCTTCGACTATAACGACTTTCCAAGGGTACGAGATAAATGGGAATACATTTTACACCATCGCCCAAGATAAAAAGAGCACCAACCAAAACAGTGGTGTCCGCTTTGATGCAGCAACCGAGAATGGGCAAAAGGTCACATATTATGGTTACATAGAGGAGATATGGGAACTTGACTATGGACCCTCCTTTAAGGTCCCTTTGTTCCGGTGCAAATGGTTCAAGCTAACAGGAGGTGGGGTAAAGGTGGACGAGCAATACGGAATGACAATGGTGGATTTCAACAATCTTGGTTACCTTGACGAACCATTCGTCCTTGCCAAATATGTCGCTCAGGTTTTTTATTTGAAGGACATGAGTAGCAAACCGAGGAAACGGAAAGATAAGAAAACGATCAGTACATCATGCGATGATCCAAAGCGCCACATTGTTCTTTTAGGGAAAAGAAACATCGTGGGAGTGGAGGACAAGACAGACATGTCAGAAGATTATAATATGTTTGGTGAAATTCCGCCCTTCAAAGTGAACACTGACCCAAGCATTAAGTTAAATGATGAGGATGCTCCATGGATACGGCACAATCGTAAGCAAGCAGGGACACAAGGGAAGAATTGATGTGTAATAATTTATTGTACCAAACTTTGTTGAATGGATCATGTTAATTAAAACGTACGATGGCGAATCCGGATGATTTGTATTTGGTCGATGAACTGAATGATGTATCAAACCTTTTGTCAAACCTTCAAGGGATCGAGGATGTAGAATAAAACAATCGGTATCGCCATCATACAGCCCTGCCGTGGCTACTGAGTGCATATATGCATACCAAATGCACGGCAGGACATATGATGGCGAATCCGGATGATTTGTATTTGGTCGATGAACTGAATGATGTATCAAACCTTTTGTCAAACCTTCAAGGGATCGAGGATGTAGAACAAAACAACCGGTCTGAATTTTTAAAATGAATTAGTTTTATTTTTCTGGATTTTTTGATATATTATTTGTATTTTTAAGATTTTAAAATGAATTAGTTTTATTTTTCTGAATTTTTTGATATATTATTTGTATTTTTAAGATTTTCAAATGAATTAGTTTTATTTTATGAATTTTTTGATATATTATTTGTATTTTTAAGATTTTCAAATGAATTAGTTTTATTTTTCTGAATTTTTTGATATATTATTTGTATTTTTAAGATTTTCAAATGAATTAGTTTTATTTTTTTGAATTTTTTGATATATTATTTCTATTTTTAAGATTTTAAAATGAATTAGTTTTATTTTTCTGAATTTTTTGATATATTATTTGTATTTTTAAGATTTTAAAATGAAAAGTATTTGAAAAAGGACCTTTAGTCGCGGTTCGTGACACGAACCGCGACTAAAGGCTCTTTCCGCGCGGGAACGAAAACGGCGCGAAAAAACCTTTAGTCGCGGTTCGTGACACCAACCGCGACTAAAGGTACCCCTTTAGTCCCGGTTGGGGACACCAACCGCGACTAAAGGACTAAAGGCTTGCCCTATATATTCTCCGCGGCCCTCGTCTTCTCCGCGGCGCCGCCCTCGTCTTCTCCGCGCCGCCGCCCTCGTCTTCTCCGCGCCGCCCTCGTCTTCGGTAGGTGCCCGCCGCCGCCTGCCGTCCTCCTCGCGTGCCTAGAAAAAGAGGGGACCGCCGCCGTCGTCTTCTCGCCCGCCTTCTCGCCCACCGCCACCTGTCGTCCTCCGCCGCCTGCCGTCCTCCTCGTCGCCGCGTACTGGATGCGCGCCATGCCAGCCTCGCGCGCGTGCGGAAACAGCGCCGCCGTGCGTGCCCGTGCTGGTGGTCACCGCCGCGTGGGCAAACTAAAAATTGAGCAAGAGAGCAGAGAGAGAGAAGGAGAGCGCTCGGGGTCGTGGGGCCCACCCGTCAGCGAGCGAGAGAGAGAGAGAGTAGAGAGAGAGAAAGGGACTTGAGCAGTTTCTGTATATAGATTCATAAATCCATAACTAATTCATAAATTCTCCAATTTGAGTGATTCAAATTTCTATACATTCAGGAACTTGAGCAGTTTCAATTTATAGAAAAAGTTCAACATGCTTGTGCAATAATGTTTGCACTAAATAATTAAATACAGAAAAGGGAACTAAAAATGGAAACTTGCAAAATTCATAACTTGAATTCTGTTAACTCAAATTGAGCAAACTTGAGCTCTAAAATTTTGTCTTAACAAAATATACACAATGGTATTTTATTTGGGAATAATTGTATAAATTTGACCAAAAAGACATCAATTTTCTGTTCTGGTCATAAAAGAAAGGGAAAAAGAAAATGGCATAACTAATTAAATAATTATCCAAAAATTATGTTTAATACCTCAAAATGTTCAGTGAAACATTTGGCACATGTTTTCAACCTTATACATGCAGTTTGACATCTAAAGTATTTCTGTTTTTGTTGTTTTCCAAAAATGGCTGAAATGAAAGCAAAAATTAATAGCTCTTAATCATTCAACCGTCGCTGCTCCTCCTCTATGTCCCCTTAATCTTATTTTTTAATTCCTTTATACTTAATTAATTTTTACTACATGCAGGAGTGACATATGGCGGACGATAGAGCCGAGCCGCTTAGGGATCCGGAGGCTGAACGTTATTTAATGGGCATCATAAACAACGAGATTCCTTATGTGCCGGGCTCAGAAGATGAGCAAGAAGAGGATGTAGTCTCTTCTTTTCTGAACCTTGACGGTGGAACAGACATTGTCGATGATTAAGAAGGTGAAGGAACGGACATTGTCGACAGAGGTCAACCGTCAACAAACGACGATCTCGAATTGCAAGTAGCAACCACCTCCGGCGAGGTATATATATACATTGAGCCTCTCGTGATACAAACTTACTGAAATGTGAATACATATGTATTAACGCGCGCGACTCTCTTTCTTTTTTTAGCCCTCGGCCGGATCGAGTACGACAAAGCGTGGCAAATCCAAGGCGATGAAAACAGGAGAAACATATACCATTGATTTTGTCAGTGAAACCGGCAAGCCCCTACAGCACACCTCAAAGTTTATCAACCAATGCGGAGTCGTTGTTAGAGACAACGTCCCGATCACCGTCCAGGAATGGAAGGAGCCAAAGAAGGCACGGCTTGGTTTCAGTTTTGTCGACAAGAGAACAAAAAGGATTGCTGGAGAAAGCTTATGGAACATTTCATTCTACCTCCGGAATACAACAATGTCGATGAATTCGGTAACGAGGTTTCGGGTGGACGTGAGAGAAGGAGGCTAGTTAAAGAGTTCGCTCTTCAGAAGATGGCCGAAGCATTCCGGAACTTCAAGAAAAATTTAACCCGTGACTATGTCAACAAGGGCAAGACTCCGGATTTCAATGGACAACATGAGAAACTGAAAGATGATTGGCCAGAATTTGTGAGGCAAAAGAAATCGGAGCATTTCAAGGAAATATCGGAAAAAAATAAGGATAATGCGAGTAAGAAAAAGTACCATCATATTATGGGGCCAGGAGGATACCGCCTTTCGGAGCCTAAGTGGCAGAAGATGGAGGATGACCTGAGGGTGCGAGGAATCCCTCTAGGTACAGAGGGATGGGACCCAAGGGCCAAAAGCTGGTGGTACGGGCATGGGGGATCGCTAGACCCGGAGACAGGGGTGTGTGTTCACCGGAAGAAAAAGTTTGCTCCCACCCAAGCCCTTATTGACGCAATGACCCAAGCTCAAGAGGGCTTGATCAAGTTCAACAGAGAGAAAGATGCACTGACAACAGCCCTCGGGAATGATGAACACGGAGGACATGTACGAGGCAAAGGCAGAATTCCGTGGAAAGTAGGGTTTTCCCAGGACAATGACCCGTACTGTTACAGAAGCCGTAAGAGAAAGACGGACCGGGATGCAGATCTTTTGGCGAAGTTTGCATCGGAACTCCATGAGTTGAAGCAGACCGTGCATGAACTAGTAAAAGAAAATTCGGCTGCAGGGCCGCATGAAGATCATGAAGCGGATCGCGGAAGCCAGCAGCGGAGAAGCAGCGTGGCTTCCACGGATGCCCCGCCTGGTGCTAATGCACCGACGATCGAGATTCGTGCACCGGAGCCTCACTACCCCGTGGATGATGTAAAGGAGATGAAAGAATGTGATCTGCATTATCCCGTGGGGAACGTTTCCACGAAGGTAGCTACCGGCAGTGCTTTACCCTGTACACCTGGAGCACTCCACCACAACAACCCCATTGCATATGGCTATGCTCGTGTCACGGTGGAAGACATAGTCCAAGAGTTTGAGGACCTGGAGATTGACAAAGCTACACCCGAAGGGGAGAGAAGACTTGGAGATGTCAAGCGCCAGATCATTCTATGGAAAAAGAAGTACATAGTGTTTCCAGGCGAGGCGCCAAGGCTAACAAGTCCACCCCCCTCCGATGGTGGTGGTGGTGGTGGTGGCGGTGGTGGTGGTCGTGGTGGTTCACCTACACCTCCTTCACGCCATTCGACGCCGTCCCCCGATCCACAACCTCCGGCGGGTAAGCAGCCGCCGCCCCCCAATCCTCCTCCGGCGGGTACGACGCCCCCCAATCCACCTCCGGCGAAGAAGCAGAAGCAGGCGGACAGCAAGGAAACCCGCTCATGGACTATTAACACGGACCCTTATGTACCTAAGACCACAACGGTACCGGAGCCATCACTGAAGCCTCTCCTCCCAAGGCCTTGGGAACTTAGTGAAGCTGAAACCAAATTGGCCGCGTCTGCTCATTATGAGAAATGGAAGGCGGATACGAAGGCGATAAAAGAGCCTGAGCCCAAGCAAGTATTCACTGAGAAGCAAAAGAAGTGGGCTAAGGATTTTTTGACGACACCGTCCCAAGCCGAGCTGAATATGCCTGACGACTATGGACATGAACTTCGTAGGCAAGCAGAAATATTGAAGGAGGAGAAAGAAGAAAGTAAAAAAAGCGGGAAACAAGTTGACCAGCTCGGGATGCAGAATAAACAATCGATCCCCCCGCTCATAGTGAAAGCCGGTCCGGAAGAGGACCCCGAGATCATAGCAGCTGCGGCAGCACTTGGATTGACTGTAGCGAGTGCCATGAAACAAGCGTCCGAGATGGGTTTGACTCTTCGTGCCTCGTTAGACCTTGAGGATGCGCCAGTATGTGAGATAGCATTACAATATGTGCGGAATGGGCCTCTCGTCGAGCCTGCGCGGGAAAAGAGTCTATCACCACAAATGCGAAATCTGCTACGTTGGTACAAGCATTTCATAACATGGGCCGGCAAAGAATATGTTTATGCGGATGTTACAGAGGAGCATCACACCAAACGGTACTCTGTACAAGTTCATATGAGTGAATTGTTCCAGCTGTTCAATCTGCGCGAGCTCGACAAATCTATCCTGAGTTGCTACGTTCTGTAAGTGATTTATTTCTACCTCATCTCGTTCTTCATTGCCTGCACTATATATATATATATATATATATATATATATATATATATATATATATTGTCCTAACTATATTGTTGCGTACGCTATTATGCAGATTGAAGATTTGGGAATGCAAAATAAGAAACATCCATGATGTTGGGTTCATTGACCCACATATCGTTAATGGACATGTGTTACAAAATCACCCCGAAGACGTGGAGAAAGACTTGTACAAGTTTCTTAGAAAGCATCAACTCAAAAGTCATATTCTATTTCCTTACCATTTTGGGTGAGTGTTTCTCTCTTGTGCCCATTCTCTTTTGTTTACTCCATGCATGGTATGTCTAATCGATGAGTTATGCATGACTGTGCATGTAACGTGTCCGCAGGTTCCACTGGATTCTGCTAAATATTGAACTTTACACCTCCAGAGTTCTAATCATGGACTCTATGGATTCGGATTCAAAGCGTTGGGCCGACATGAGAAAAATGCTGCAAAAGTAATTATTTTCAATCATTTGAGCTCTATATCGATCGGTCTCTTTCGTTCATTTCCTAATATCAAGTAACTAATAACTCCCTTGTTCATTTAATTTTCTTTGCCCTGTAGGGTTTGGAGACGGTTCTCAGAAGAAATTGTCGGTGAATTCAAACATGAGCTAGATTTTAGAAGGTTAGTTAATGTGGATAAGCAGCCACCGGGGACCAATCTATGTGGATACTATGTTTGTGAGAACATCCGGAGACACACCTCTGAGCGGAAGGCATCGGATAGCGTGCGGAAGGCGACGGATAACTTGCGGAGGAGGCTTAGTCCAGAAGCTCGCTTCCGACCAATTCAAGATGAATTAGCAGGATTTTTCATGAGGGAAGTCATCAATCCTAAAGGAGAACACTATACCGAGGACGAAGAAATTTATATGCATACCCGAGATTGAAACTTGTTCGAAGTTGTATATGGTCATCCATCCTAATTGTGTATGGAAACTTGTTCGAAGTTGTATATGGTCACCCGAGATTGAATATATATTATATATTCCTCTTGAATTCTTCTTGTTTGAAATTTCATATACATGTATATAGTAGCGTAGAATATGTGTACTGAAACTTCATCAAAATTAAAATAAAACACAAAATAAAATATAAAAGAAATAAAACACTACAAATTAAAAAGAAACCAGGTTTAGGGGGGGCTAAAACCCTAAACCTGCGGAGGAGGCCTTTAGTCCCGGTTAGCCACGAGAACCGGGACTAAAGGTCCTCCGCCCCGACGGACTCCTGGCGCCCACGTGGACGGGCCTTTAGTCGCGGTTCGTAAGAGGCGCGACTAAAGGGGGGGGGCTTTAGTCGCGCATATTTAGTCCCGGTTGCACAGCCGGGATTAATGGCCTTTGCGAACCGGGACTAAAGGCCTATTTTCTACCAGTGGTGTATGTGTCCCAAAAAAGTAGTGTCTCGTGTGTATGTTCGTTTTAGAATTATGGTGCGTACAACATACTATACTATAGTATGGAGTATATTTACAAATTTACACATGGAGTATGTGTATGTGTATATAGAAGTTTTTCTTCACAAAGAGTATGTGTGTATGTGTGTGTATATATGTATATAATATTAAAAAAAAGAGTATGTAGTATATCTTTTTCATGTAGATATAGTTTTTTTAGTATGTAGTATGTAGTATGTTGTATGAAATTGAAGTAAAATAGTGCTGAGTTCCATACATCAACAAGCTATATCCATGTCCAATTTAATTAGGATCTTGTAATGATCACGTACAACGTAATTCTCTCTAGCAGCCATATAGGTAGCACGTTTGTAGGTAGTAGTATAGAGTATATGTGTATATAAAAAGGGAGTATGTCCCGGCAAAAAAAGAAGAAGAAAAAGAAGTATGTATGGAGTATACATATAGGAGTACCGTGAACGTGATTTACAACAGTATATCTACATAGACATCAAGCTAATGCATCCGATCAGATCAGTTTGAAGTAGTACGCGACATCCATGTACATGATGCAGACGTGATGCCATGCATGGATCATCGGAAGATCTCAATGGGAGGTTCCCATGATCTCCGCCACCGTACATCATTAGCGGAGCCGTTGCCGTATGTTGCCCTTGCACCGCTGAACTTGTGGACATGCGGCCATTCGTCGTCGTTGCCGTCGCAACTAAGTAGGGCTGCATCTGAGCATCTACAGCAGCCGTACGTTGTTCTCGTCGCAGCTGACATGCCGATAGTCGCCTGTTAGTTTCTGCGCCTCCTAGGTATTGACGGCATCGGCAAACACTCGCATGCAGGAGCAGCATCAATCCATGCGCGCCCAAGACAGGACTCAGCAGAAAAAAGGAATAAAAATCAGTATGATGTATACGTACAATTGCTTTTCGATCCAATTTCATACTTGAAACACGTCATTACAGTTGGCAGGGATGGGGAAGGACATGGCCGGAGGCCGGCGCTGGAGAACATTGGAGCCATGTCCCGCCTGATGATTCAACAAAAGCAGAATAGGAAATGAATCAGCCTCTCACGTATATGCATGTACTTCAGCAGAACAATGATTGCGTACCTTTTTCCTTTTGCCGTTTTGTTGAATATCCGCTGGACGTAGAGATCTAGTTGGAGAGAGAGATGAGGTTATTTAGATTGCATGCATCCTCCAGATCCAATCTTAAATATATACAGACGACCAAAACGATCGGCTAGGCCAAGAAAATCGGAAGCTCAGCAAACTAATTAAGCGGGTCCAAATAAATCCAGCTTGCCTCCACCCATAACCCGTTAAGATGAGATCGGATCTTGATGCAATCAGATGGCAGCGGGGGCAATGGTAACTACCACTAGGTGGTAGGATGTATTTTTCATATATATATATATATATATATATATATATATATATATATATATAACACCTTCGACCCGCCCTCCCTCTCAGGCTCTCACCTTCTTCCTCTCTCCTCCCCACTTCCCCTCCTAACATGCCCGACGCCTCTCCCCAGACACCACCAACAGCGCCCTCGCTGCCCCACCTAGCCCACTACCTTCCGCGATTGGTGCGTCCCCAACCCCCTCCAACCGCCGGCGCGCCCCCAACCCCCTCTCACGGCCGGCGTGCCCCACCTACCTCCCATGGCCGGCGCGCCCCCAACCCCCTCCACGCCGGCCCATCCCGCGGCCATAGCGGGATCCGGCCGCCACTGGCCGCCATCATTCCGCCCCACCCCCATCCCCCCGATGCACGACCCCCACCTCCTCCTACCTTCCTCCCACACCTCCTCACCTTCCTCCCCCAACCGTCGCCGGCATGCCCCTTCCCACCGCCTTCCCTGCGCCGCTGGCCCCATCCTGTGCCGCCCGCCTCCAACCCGTGCTCACCCTCCTGCCTTCTCTTGCGACGCCGGCCATGACGCCCTCCCACATCGATCTGACACCCACGGGGCGCCCCTTTTCTTGCGCCGACCCGGCACCACCACCGCCCCCCGTCATCCACCTCCACCTCCGTCCTCCTGTGCCTGCCAGACGACAAATCTGACAGGACCCTCCCCCACTCCCTCCTATTGTGCCTGCCCGGCGACGAATCCGGACGGATCCTCCTCCACCTTCGTCCTCCCGTGCCTGCCCGCCGGCTGGATCCTCCTACACCTCCCTTTCCCCGTGCTAACCGGTCACCGATCCAGCAAGATCCGCCACCTCTCTCCTCCCACGCCTTCCTGGAGACGGATACATCGGGATCCTCCTGCAGCTCCTTCTTCTACGGCGGTGTCGAGCTCTCTGCCCTCCCCTCTACGGCCGGGCTCCCGCACCCCACGCACCGTCCACCGTGGACTTCCCTGACGACGACGCTCGACGAGCAGAGGTGCAGTCCGGCTCCACGAGGCATGCAGTGCGGCGCTCCCTGCCTTCCCACTGGCAGTGTGGTTCGCCCCCCCCCCCCCACCCACCTCCCTAGCGACCGCTTGCCCGCGGTTGATTCCTCTCCGCCCGGTCCTTTCCGTGATGGGATCTGCAGTTCTCTTCTACCACTTCGCGGCCGACTTGTTGGCAGAGAGAAGGACGGCGGCGGCTACCACTTTGGTGGGAGCAGCAGGAGAGTTTGCGGTGGCGCTTCTGCCTCTGGATATCACGGTCCTGTAGTTTCGGATTGTGCCCCGTTGTAGTTTTTCTTTTCTTTTTCTGAACTAGCCTCGTTGCGGTTTTGGTATCTTTGTTGATCAGTGATTCGGTGCAGTTCGGCTCGATCGGCGATGCGGTTCATCTGTCGATGCCCTTGATGTTCATTTTTTCTGTGTTATTCATATTTTTAGGTGAAAAATTGTATTCATATTTTTGCTTGCTTGTGCAGGGCGGTTCGCTTGGGTCATTGGTGAAGTACAGCTGGGTGTAGTACAGCTGGTTGTGCAAGATGTTATAGTGTGGGAGTGGATCCACTGGCCAGCGACATGAAGCCCACAAGATGGAAAATACCGTTTGCCGTAGGCGGTCCTGTGGTTGTGCTGCAGTGCGCTCCCAAGCGAGTTCGTGTATGTGTGTGTGAATGACGGTGGCAGCCAAACAACAAAGTCGCTCGCATTGAACGGCGTTTGCAGCTCACACAGGCTCGCAGCTCACAAGAATATATTTTTGTGTATTTTTCAGATTTTTGCTGTTGATTTGGGTGAATTCAGTTTCTAATGTAGTTTGTTAATTCTCTCTGTGTAGTTCGGCTGGCACGGCCATGAGGTTCAGCCAGCTCCTGCTTGTAGTTCGCCATGGTAGCCTGGACACTCCGGCTTGTTGCATGTTGCACCTTGTCGTCGGTGGTGTAGCCTGCACGCGTGCAATACCGTGATGCAGTGCGGTGTGTGCGGCCTGCAGCTCGGTGCAAGTGGGCATGCAGTTTAGTTCGTTGTCTATGGATTTTTATGTGTATCGAATGTATCTGGTTGGTATATGATGTATTGTGTGTAAAAAGTTATTTGTTGGGGAGTTCATTTCAGCAAGCATTAATGGTTCATTTTCAAGAGAAAATGAATTGATGCAACCCACTTCGAGGAGTCTTGTAGGTTCACTGCATTCAATAAGGAAGAAACAGAGTGTAGTTCACTTGTTTCATCGCAAACGGTGCAGCCCACTATGTCTTTATCAGATAGCTGCGGCTTTGAAGCTCACTTTGTTGTCTCATGCAATTTATGCAGTTTGCTATAATACTCCTCCACGGTTCGCTTGGTAAAAAGGAAAAAAAGTATCTCAAAGAAGCTCGCTTTTAATTATATGTAGTTCACTCGCTCGGTCCCTATGGTCCCGGTCTACGCACGTAAAAAATATTGAGTTTGGAAAAAACTCACGTGGTTCACTTTGGTTAGTGTCGCGGCCCGTTTACGATAGTCTCGAGATTCACTTTTCATATTATTGCGGTTCACCAACGCTTGACATGAAGCACAGTCTACCTCGTTTGGGAAAAATTTTGTCCCACAAAAAAGAAATCATGCAGTGCACTTGTCCGTCTGATGAAATACGGTTTTTAGTTTAAAGCAGTGGGGTTTGCTACCTCGTTTGAGAAAATTTACGTCCCACAAAAAAGAAATCATGCAGTGCACTTGTCCGTCTAATGAAGTGCGGTTTTCAGTCTAAAGCAGTGTGGTTTGCTGTCTGATGTAGTATAAACGACGATTTTGATGCCGCAAAAAAACAGAGTGTCCGCATTTCGTTAAAATCGAAATTGCTTTTAAACCGTAAGGAATCAGAGAGAGTGTTCTACATGAAAAAGCTGCACCTCATCGGTATCTTTCCAACGGCGTACAATCTGAATCATTTCGACCAGCGGTTTGTAAAAATTTTGCGAAAAACGGCCGCTGCCTTTCGTAGTCAGCCGAACGATTTTCAAAATTAACTAAAAACCGTAAGGAATCTCAAAACCATTTCTACATATGAAAGTTGCGCCTTGTCCATAGCTTTCCAACGATGTATTACACGCCTCGTTTTGACAAATAGTCGAAATACTAGAGCGAAAACAGTACCAAAAATTGCAAAAATTTCAAAAAAAACGTAATTCCGTGATTTAGTAAATTTGAAACTGCTCTTAAATCGTAACAAATTAGAGAATATAATAGATATGAAAAAGATGCGCCTCGACGATATCTTTTCAACGGCGTATCATTTGCTTTATTCCGATGAGCGGTTTAGAAAAAATCACGAAACTACGCTCGCTGCCACTCGTCATCCGCTGCACCGTTTTTGAAACTGCTCTTAAACCGCGAGGAATCTCGAAAAGTGTTCAACATGGCGAAGTTACGCCCAATCCATAGCTTTCCAGCAGTATATTATACGCCTCGTTCGATGAATGGTTAAAAAATTAAAGCGAAAACAGTACCGGAAAAACACTGCGTGCAGTTTTTTCCGACACGAAGTTCACTAGTCTGTATTGCAGTGCTCTTGATATAGAAAGTGCAGTGCTCTCGTATTGAGCGTGTAGTGCGGAAGTGTTATCAGAATAACTATTCTGCTAATATTAGCAGAATAGACCGGCTGTGTGTATCTATATATATATATAGGTAAAATGTTTGGGGCACCTAAATGCGTGGGCACAGGGTTTAGGGTTATATATGTATGATATTCCAGAATATAAACGATAGAATGAAATTAAGGAATAAAACGAAAATAAAAACGTGAAGAAGAAAAAACATGGGTGACATCAATGTGATGTCAGCAGGCGGTGCATTGGGATGGCCATTTTACTCATTCAGCGAAAGAACCGTGACGAGCTAAATGGCCCAGCCCATATAATCGTGATGGCGGATTTGCGGGCTACTCTACACGAGACTAATATCCCGCTCCACGTGAGATGAACGGAAAACCCTATTTGCCGCTCGTCGCGGCAAAATGTTGGGGGAACACACAGGCGATCGAGCAATTCTTTCAGGTGGGCCGGCCCATTAAGTGTTTCCAGGATTCCCGGATTTCGGAAACTTCTAGGACGTTCCAGCCGATTCTTTGCGATTTTGGGAACCTTCCAGCAGGTTCTTGAATCTGTTTTTTTTCTGTTTTTGTTTTCGTTCTTTCGTTTTTCTTTGTTGTTTTTCTTCTTTTATCTCTTATTTCTTTCTCTTTTCTCTTCTTTTCTGATTTTCTGCTCTTCTTTTTTCAAGTTTATTTTCCTTTTTCAACAAACGTTCAGACATTAGATAAATATTCGAATTTCTTAAATTTTGTTCACATATTGGAAAATTGCTCCTGTTTTAAAATTCTGTTCACCAATTGAAAAAAAGTTTAGAATTTGAATTTTTTTTTGTTTTTTAAAGAAATGTTCGGAAATTCCAAAGAGTTTAGAACTTCAAAATTCTGGAAAATGTACGCATTTTTTATTTTTGCTCAGAAATATGAAAAGAATTCACAAATTTTTTAAAAATTTCCCCTTTTCATATTTTTCGCACATTAAAAAATTGTTCATGTTTTCTAAATTTGTTCATAAATTCAAAAAATGTTGGCGTTTTGAAAAAACATGTTCATGGTTTCAATTTTGTTCCTGCTTTTTAAATAAGTTCACATTTTCAAAAAAAACGCAATTTCAAGAAATATTCTCGTTTTCATTTTGTCAAGAGTTTTCAAACTGTGCACGTTTTCATTTTCTTCGGAAGTTTTGAAATTGTTTGGTTTCAAATTTTTGTTCACAAATTTCAGAAAATTTCGGACGGTTCAAACATGTTCTTTTTGTCAAAAATTGTTCACAAATTTAAAAAATGTTTATGTTTTCATTTTCTTTCAGAAGTTTCGAAATTGTTCAGTTTCAAATTTTGTTCACAAATTTCAAAAAATGTTATTGTTTTCACATTTTTCAAAATATGTTCGTGTTTTGTAATTCTGTCTTGGAATTTCGAAAAATGTTCCCGTTTCAAACAAAATGTTCCTGATTTTAGAAAATATTTTTGTTTTAGAATTTTGTTTGGAAAATTAGTAATATGTTTGTGTTTCACATATCCGTTCGGGTTTTTTTCAATAAAAAATACTTCTGAAATTCAAGATATAATTTGGATCTGTGCTGCGGGTTGGTTCTTTAAGATTAGCGCTGCAATAGAACCTGTAATGACTGCTAGCTCAATTGGTTGTGCCACGTCAGGTATAGCATGAGGTCCTGGTTTTGAATTCCTGTGACGGCGTTTTTTAGCTACTGTGTGTTGTCATTCACTATATTCATGGGCCGGCCCAGTTGGACACCCGCCTGTGCGATACCGCGCTTGTTTGCCGCTGCGAGCGGCGAATAGGAGCTCCCCTCCTATATAATGCATTTTGTGTCTATATGAGTGTGTCGCAAAGGGTTCGACGTAACTGGGCCGGTCCACCGTATGAGAAGGTGAAAATCCCAAAAAGCGAGAGCAACTAGTTAACGAGCGTTCCTTCGGGAGCCTCGCAATGATCAGCGCCACTTGGCGCGCTCCCAGCCGCATGTTGCGCTCTTGGCGCTCCCTTCGGATTTTATTTTTTTATTTTTCCGCACGCGTTTTCGGCTTTTCAAATGGTTTTTTTCCAGATTTTTTCGACGTTTCGGTTTCCCACCGGTCTTTCTGAACTTTTGGACCAAAAAAATTCAAAAAAAATATTTTTGCATAAAAAATCCGTTTTTTTCATTCGAGAGAGTCACGGTTTTGCTTTCGCGAGAGTCACGGCCGTGCCTCTCAGAAACGAAAAAAACATGTTTTCTATTTTTTTTCCTTCCGCGAGAGGTACGGTTTTGCTTCCGAGAGAGGCACGGTTGTGCTCGGGAGTCACGACCGTGCCTCTCGGAAACCGAAAAAAACGTGTTTTCTATTTATTTTTTCCTTCCGCGAGGGGCACGGTTGTGCTTTCACAGTGCCTCTCAAAAACAAAAAAATGTGTTTTCTGTTTTTTTTTTCTTTCGCGAGAGGCACGGTTTTGCTTCCGCGGGAGGCATGGTTGTGCTTTCGTGAGAGCCACGACCGTGCCTCCTCGGAAATGAAATAAAGCGTTTTCTCTTCTTTTTTCCTTCCACGAGAGGCACGGTTTTGCTTCTGCGAGAGGCACGGTTGTGGTTTCACGAGAGGCACGGGCGTGCCTCTTTTGAAAAGGGAAAAAACCCGTACTCCGGTTCGGTTTTTTCGTCCGGTTTTTTCTCCCTTTCTTTCATGAAATAAAAGTTCGTCAAAACATATCAATATGTGATCTAGTTTTGAAGGTCTCGACGTGAGGAATTCAACGATGAAAATGGTTTGAGATTTGGATGCACGGTTAAAGAGATAAAACATTTTGAATAAACGAATCTACGAAAAAAAGGAAAAACCCACAGGTTGCGACAAGTAACGCACATGCAGTGCGCCACTTGTCGCAACCTGAGAAGGTGGAAGTGATCTTTGCAGTGACTACTCCTTAACTAGTGATTTCACCAAAAAGGGCCTACTACAGCGCCCAATAGGGCTGGCCCACGAAACGCGCACAACATCAAAAAACATATTAAAAAAGCAAGAAAAACTCTCTCCAGGTTTCGAACTCACACGGTTCCACTAACCTACGTGTTCTACTCACTACTCGAGCTACCGGCGAATAGCGATAGGTAACAGCGCCAACCACAAAATAACAATGTCGCTGCGATATTGTATTGCACATAACTGTACAGATGTATATATTTGAATTATTTGACCAAAAAATCATGAATTTGATAAGTTTCATAGATTTTAAAAAAAAGTTCGTCAATTTTAAAACAAAAGTTCGTCAAATTTGAAAATTGTTCGTGTATTGAAAAAAGATCATCGATTTTGGAAAAAGTTCATCAAAATTGAAAAAAGTTCATGGATTTTCAAAAACTTGATTGAATTTGAAAAAAAATCATCGAATCTGAAAAATAAGTTCATGGATTTTTTAATAAACTTCACAATTTTGAGAAAAGTTCATTGATTTGGAAGAAGTTCATGATTTTTTGAAAAAAAGATCACTGATTTTGAAGGAAAGTTCTTCAATTCACAATCGTGCATTTAACAAAAAGAAATAAATAGAAATATAAAAAAGAACAAAAAAAAGAAAAGGAAATGCAAACTGAAGAAAGAATACAAAGAACACAAGAAGTTACTATGAATAAGCTTGCAATGGTCCTAGTGGTTGGCGCGGTGCGCTGCGAACGTACATTTCTCCGGTTTTGCTGCACACTATTTTCTGCACATTACATCTTGTGACAGAGGGAGTGCGCTGCACGCGCCCGTTTGCAAAAACACCTGTAACGGGTGCCTGCAGCGCTGAATAGGAAACGCCAAATGGAGCAACCATGCGAGGAATCAAATTAGCCACCTCACGCTACTGAAACATGCTGCTAGCCACTAAATTGATGGCTTCTGGTCTTGCTGGGATGCGCAAAATATTTAAGATAACACTGCAGTGTTGTGATTTAAAACATTTTTTAATTTTTTTGAAACGTTTCTTGAAAACTATATATTTTTTTGAAATGACATATTTTTTTGAGAGCTCAAATGATTTTTGGAATTCCAAAGTTTTCTTGAAAAAGTGAATAATTTTGTAATTCTAAATATTATTGACGTTCAGATATTTTTTGGAAAACTTGGACAATCTTTAAATAAGGATAAGTTTCGAAAATATGAACAATTTTGGAAAAATGCAAACAACTTTCAGAAATACGAACTATTTTTAAACGTCTGAACTAAATTTGCAAAAAAAGCGAACATTTTTTGGATCTGTGATCAATATTTATAGTGAGAATATTTTTCGGCACTCTGAAAACTAGAAAGCACAAAAAAATTATGAAACGAAAATAAATTGGAAATTTTCAAACTATTTTTTTGGAAAATTGAACGATTTTGGGGAAAATGAACATTTTTTTAAATTCAACTACTACCTCCGTCCGAGTTTATTGGTCTCCTTCGTATTTTGCGCCCAACTTTGACCGTAGATTTAACTAATAAATTATAAGTTGTATGTCACAAAACTTATATTGTTGGATTCATATTTGGATGAGGTTTCTAATGAACTATTTTTAGGGTATATAACTTATTTTTTAATACTTAAATGAAAGGTCAGAGTTTGACCCAAACTACAAGAAGGCATAATAAACCAGGACGGAGGTATTTTTATTTTGAATATTTTTTTCAAAATTTTGAATTTATGATTTTTTTTTTAAATATACTGTACTTTTCTGAATTCTGCAATTGAAAAAGAAACAGGGAAAACGAAAGTAAAAAATCCAAAAGAAAATAAAAAAACACAAAAGTGAAGAACCAGCATAGAAAACCAACAGAAACCGGAAAATAGACCGAGAAAAGAACCAGAAAAAAGACCTAGAATTCCTAATACCAAAGTAGGAGAACTTGCGAAATTGGCCAGCCCAGATCCCAGCCTTCTGTACGAATGCGTCAAATGGAGAATTGCGCTCGTCTCGTCTGAAGGGTTTTACTCTCCCGTCACTTCTTGCCCATTTCGCTGTTTCGTTTTTCCGTTCGCTGGTTTCTGGTTCGTTCGATTGTTGTATTGTTTGTTGGTTGGTTCATTTTTTCTGTCTTTTCCTTCGGTTAATTTTTTCTATGTTTTCCACCTGGGTTTTCTCGGTTTCCTGCTTGTTTGTTTTAGTTTTCTTGTTTCTGTTATTATTATTATTATTATTATTATTATTATTATTATTATTATTATTATTATTATTATTATTATTATTATTATTTGTTTTTCTCCTTCTTTGTTTCATTTTTATGAACAATATTTAAATTCATGAACTTTCTTATAATCCGCAAACTTTTTCAAATTCATGAAATTTTAGCGCATTAATTTATCTAACTCATGAACTTTTTTCAAGTCATTGCACTTTTGAATTGTTTTTGTGAAATTCATTAAAAAAATTCCAAATTTCATGAACTTTTTAAAAATTCATGAATTGTTTCTCAAATTTCATGAACTTTTAGCTGTGAACTTTTTTTAAAATTCAATAAGTTTTTTTTCCAATTTTTCCCAATTTCATTTACTTTTTCCGAATTTGTGAGTTTTTCAAATTTCACGAACTTTCCAAATTCACAAACTCTTTTCATTTTTATAAACTTTTTCCAAATTTGCGGTTGTTTTAAGAAACTAAACTCTTTTCAAATTTATGATTTTTTGTAGTCATCAACTTTTCTTCAAAAGTCAATGACAACTGAGTAGTAAGTTAACCAGTCAATTGGTCAACCAGCCAACCAGTTAGAAGCGAGCGAGCGAACTTCGCGTGTCGTTCTAGTCCCGTGCAATCGGTCCACGTTTTGTTGGGTCGACCCAGTATCATCACCTTCGAGCGCCAGTAAGCTAACCTAACGGTGTGAGCGCCGGTTAGGATCTCCCCCGCACGTGTCTCACCGCCGAACCGTGTCTACCGCAGTGGTTGTACGCACCTGCACGCGCCACGCGCTTCCGAGACTTATTGAACTCGCCAAGATCAGTCTCGATCGATGCCCCTCCTAGATCGTCTCGAGAAGACAACCGCTAAATTGTTCGCTTTCTAGATCGCTCCTGGCAGAACTCCAACGATGATATCTTCCACCTCAGAAAGAATTTAGCTCATGATAGGGCTTGTTAGTATTATTAGAGGTGCATAGTCGAACATCTGATGACCAAATAATCTAGATTTGTTAACGAGGTTTATCGAACATTGACTGTTTCCTTGGCCTACGGGCGCTCCTCCACGCCGGCACAATACCACATACCGGCCACCCGGGCTTCCGCACGCGCCCCCGGCTCTTCTTGCGTACTTGTACTATTATGTTGGCATAGTTCACATCGTATGTCTATCCACATATTATTTAAAATGGTTAAAATACAAGTGTCCTATTAGGACATGACTCTTACCTTATCTAGACATTGTACAACCCAGAGTCCAACTATAACCTACCTTGTACACAATATTCGACACAATTTCAATAAAAATAATAGCATTAACGCGCCCTGAAGCCGAATTTCGCCAAGTTAGATATGGCGTGCTTGTTTAGGCACACATTTTTAGTGGTAAATGAAGGAAATATGCCCTAGAGGCAATAATAAAGTTATTATTTATTTCCTTATTTCATGATAAATGTTTATTATTCATGCTAGAATTGTATTAACCGAAAACATAATACATGTGTGAATACATAGACAAACAGAGTGTCACTAGCATGCCTCTACTTGACTAGCTCGTTGATCAAAGATGGTTAAGTTTCCTAACCATAAACATGAGTTGTCATTTGATAAACGGGATCACATCATTAGGAGAATGATGTGATTGACTTGACCCATTCCGTTAGCTTAGCACTTGATCGTTTAGTATGTTGCTATTGCTTTCGTCATGACTTATACATGTTCCTATGACTATGAGATTATGCAACTCTCGTTTACCTGAGGAACACTTTGTGTGCTACCAAACGTCACAACGTAACTGGGTGATTATAAAGGTGCTCTACAGGTGTCTCCAAAGGCACTTGTTGAGTTGGCGTATTTCGAGATTAGGATTTGTCACTCCGATTGTCGGAGAGGTATCTCTGGGCCCACTCGGTAATGCACATCACTATAAGCCTTGCAAGCATTGTAACTAATGAGTTAGTTGCGGGATGATGTATTACGGAACGAGTAAAGAGACTTGCCGGTAACTAGATTGAACTAGGTATTGAGATACCGACGATCGAACCTCGGGCAAGTAACATACCGATGGCAAAGGGAACAACGTATGTTGTTATGCGGTTCGACCGATAAAGATCTTCGTAGAATATGTAGGAGCCAATATGGGCATCTAGGTTCCGCTATTGGTTATTGACCAGAGAGATGTCTCGGTCATGTCTACATAGTTCTCGAACCCGTAGGGTCCGCACGCTTAACGTTCGTTCGCGATATAGTATTTATGAGTTATGTATGTTGGTAACCGAATGTTGTTCGGAGTTTCGGATAAGATCACGGACATGACGAGGAACTCCGGAATGGTCCGGAGATAAAGATTGATATATGGGATAATAGTGTTTGGTCTCCGGAAAGGTTCCGGAATTCATCGGAAGGGGTTCCGGATGCTTCCCGAAATGTTTGGGTACGAGAACACTTTATTTGTGTTGGGGAACGTAGCAGAAATTCAAAATTTTCTACGCATCACCAAGATCAATCTATGGAGTTTACTAGCAATGAGAGGGAAGGAGTGCATCTACATACCCTTGTAGATCGCGAGCGGAAGCGTTCAAGAGAACGGGGTTGATGGAGTCGTACTCGTCGTGATCCAAATCACCGATGATCCTAGCGCCGAACGGACGGCACCTCCGCGTTCAACACACGTACGGAGCAGCGACGTCTCCTCCTTCTTGATCCAGCAAGGGGGGAGGAGAGGTTGATGGAGATCCAGCAGCACGACGGCGTGGTGGTGGAAGTAGCGGGATCCCGGCAGGGCTTCGCCAAGCGCAAGCGGGGAGGAAGAGGTGTCACGGGAGGGAGAGGGAGGCGCCAGGGCTTAGGTATTGCTGCCCTCCCTCCCCCCACTATATATAGGGCCAAGGGAGAGGGGGGGGCGCAGCCTTGGCCCTTCCTCCAAGGAAGGGTGCGGCCAGGGAGGAGTCCTTCCTCCCCAAGGCATCTCGGAGGTGCCTTCCCCCTTTAGGACTCTCCCTTTTTTTTCTTATCTCTTGGCGCATGGGCCTCTTGGGGCTGGTGTCCTTGGCCCATATAGGCCAAGGTGCACCCCCTACAGCCCATGTGGCCCCCCGGGGCTGGTGGACCCCTTGGTGGACCCCCGGACCCCTTTCGGCACTCCCGGTACAATACCGATAAAGTGCGAAACTTTTCCGGCGACCAAAATAAGACTTCCCATATATAAATCTTTACCTCCGGACCATTCCGGAACTCCTCGTGACGTCCGGGATCTCATCCGGGACTCCGAACAACTTTCGGGTTACCGCATACTAATATCTCTATAACCCTAGCGTCACCGAACCTTAAGTGTGTAGATCCTACGGGTTCGGGAGACATGCAGACATGACCGAGACGACTCTCCGGTCAATAACCAACAGCGGGATCTGGATACCCATGTTGGCTCCCACATGCTCCTCGATGATCTCATCGGATGAACCACGATGTCGAGGATTCAATCAATCCCGTATACAATTCCCTTTGTCTATCGGTATGTTACTTGCCCGAGATTCGATCGTCGGTATCCCGATACCTTGTTCAATCTCGTTACCGGCAAGTCTCTTTACTCGTTCCGTAACTCACATCATCCCATGATCAACTCCTTGGTCACATTGTGCATATTATGATGATGTCCTACCGAGTGGCCCCAGAGATACCTCTCCGTTTACACGGAGTGACAAATCCCAGTCTCGATTCGTGCCAACCCAACAGACACTTTCGGAGATACCTGTAGTGCACCTTTATAGCCACCCAGTTACGTTGTGACGTTTGGTACACCCAAAGCATTCCTACGGTATCCGGGAGTTGCACAATCTCATGGTCTAAGGAAATGATACTTGACATTAGAAAAGCTCTGAGCAAACGAACTACACGATCTTGTGCTAGGCTTAGGATTGGGTCTTGTCCATCACATCATTCTCCTAATGATGTGATCCCGTTATCAACGACATCCAATGTCCATGCTCAGGAAACCGTAACCATCCATTGATCAACGAGCTAGTCAACTAGAGGCTTACTAGGGACATGGTGTTGTCTATGTATCCACACATGTATCTGAGTTTCCTATCAATACAATTCTAGCATGGATAATAAACGATTATCATGAACAAGGAAATATAATAATAACCTATTTATTATTGCCTCTAGGGCATATTTCCAACAATTTGGGCCAAAGGGGAAAGCCCACGAGGCTTTTGAAAAGTGCAAAAGGAAGTTTTGCGGAGACCAGAGGCTAGACGCCAGGAACCTTGGCGTCTAGGGGGTAGACGCCGGGAACCCTGGCGTCTAGCCCTGGAGTCCAAGAAGGACTCTTGCCTTTCAGGCAAAACCGACTTTGAGGAGGCTTTTACTCCAAGTTTCGACCCTAGGGCTCAACATATAAATAGAGGGGTAGGGCTAGCACCCAAGACACATCAAGAAACACCCAGCCGTGTACCGGCAACCCTGTCCCCTCTAGTTTATCCTCCGTCATAGTTTTTGTAGTGCTTAGGCGAAGCCCTGCGAAGATTGTTATTCACCAACACCGTCACCACACCGTCGTGCAGCCGGAACTCATCTACTACTTCGCCCCTCTTGCTGGATCAAGAAGGCGAGGACGTCATGGAGCTGAACGTGTGTTGAACTCGGAGGTGCCGTGCGTTCGGTACTTGGATCGGTCGGATCGTGAAGACGTACGACTACATCAACCGCGTTGTCATAACGCTTCCGCTTACGGTCTATGAGGTTACGTAGACAAACACTCTCCCCTCTCATTGCTATGCATCACCATGATCTTGCGTGTGCGTAGGATTTTTTTTGAAATTACTACGTTCCCCAACAGTGGCATCCGAGCCAGGTTTTGTGCGTAGATGTTATATGCACGAGTAGAACACAAGGGAGTTGTGGGCGATACAAGTCATACTGCTTACCAGCATGTCATACTTTGGTTCGGCGGTATTTTTGGATGAAGCGGCCCGGACCGACATTACGCGTACGCTTACGCGAGACTGGGTCTACCGACGTGCTTTGCACACAGGTGGCTGGCGGGTGTCAGTTTCTCCAACTTTAGTTGAACCGAGTGTGGCTACGCTCGGTCCTTGAGAAGGTTAAAACAACACTAACTTGACGAACTATTGTTGTAGTTTTGATGCGTAGGTAAGAACGGTTCTTGCTCAGCCCGTAGCAGCCACGTAAAACTTGCAACAACAAAGTAGAGGACGTCTAACTTGTTTTTGCAGGGCATGTTGTGATGTGATATGGTCAAGACATGATGCTATATTTTATTGTATGAGATGATCATGTTTTGTAACCGAGTTATCGGCAACTGGCAGGAGCCATATGGTTGTCGCTTTATTGTATGCAATGCAATCGCCCTGTAATTGCTTTACTTTATCACTAAGCGGTAGCGATAGTCATAGAAGCAATAGTGTTGGGGAACGTAGTAATTTCAAAAAAATTCCTACGCACACGCAAGATCATGGTGATGCATAGCAACGAGAGGGGAGAGTGTTGTCCACGTACCCTCGTAGACCGACAGCGGAAGCGTTATCACAACGCGGTTGATGTAGTCGTACGTCTTCACGATCCGACCGATCAAGTACCGAACGTACGGCACCTCCGAGTTCTACACACGTTCAGCTCGATGACGTCCCTCGAACTCCGATCCAGCCGAGTGTTGAGGGAGAGTTTCGTCAGCACGACGGCGTGGTGACGATAATGATGTTCCACCAACGCAGGGCTTCGCCTAAGCTCCGCAACGGTATTATCAAGGTGTAATATGGTGGAGGGGGGCACCGCACACGGCTAAGAGATCTCAAGGATCAATTGTTGTGTCTCTGGGGTGCCCCTGCCCCCGTATATAAAGAAGCAAGGGGGAGGCAGCCGGCCAAGGGGAGAGGCGCGCCATAGGGGGGAGTCCTACTCCCACCGGGAGTAGGACTCCTCCTTTCCTTGTGGGAGTAGGAGAAGGGAAGGGGGAAGGAGAAAGAAGGAAGGGTGCGCCCCCTTTCCCTAGTCCAATTCGGACCAGACAATGGGGAGGGGTGCGGCCACCTTTTGAGGCCTTTCTCTCCTTTCCCGTATGGCCCATTAAGGCCCAATACGAATTCCCGTAACTCTCCGGTACTCCGAAAAATACCCGAATCACTCGAAACCTTTCCGAAGTCCAAATATAGTCGTCCAATATATCGATCTTTACGTCTCGACCATTTCGAGACTCCTCGTCATATCCCCGATCTCATCCGGGACTCCGAACTCCTTCGGTACATCAAAACTCAATAAAACTGTCATCGTAACGTTAAGCGTGCGGACCCTACGGGTTCGAGAACTATGTAGACATGACCGAGACACGTCTCCGGTCAATAACCAATAGCGGGACCTGGATGCCCATATTGGCTCCCACATATTCTACGAAGATCTTTATCGGTCAGACCGCATAACAACATACGTTGTTCCCTTTGTCACCGGTATGTTACTTGCCCGAGATTTGATCGTCGGTATCTCGATACCTAGTTCAATCTCGTTACCGGCAAGTCTCTTTACTCGTTCCGTAACACATCATCCCGCAACTAACTCATTAGTCACAATGCTTGCAAGGCTTATAGTGATGTGCATTACCGAGTGGGCCCAGAGATACCTCTCCGACAATTGGAGTGACAAATCCTAATCTCGAAATATGCCAACCCAACAAGTACCTTTGGAGACACCTGTAGAGCACCTTTATAATCACCCATTTACATTGTGACGTTTGGTAGCACACAAAGTGTTCCTCCGGTAAACGGGAGTTGCATAATCTCATAGTCATAGGAACATGTATAAGTCATGAAGAAAGCAATAGCAACATACTAAACGATCGTGTGCTAAGCTAACGGAATGGGTCAAGTCAATCACGTCATTCTCCTAATGAGGTGATCTCGTTAATCAAATGACAACTTATGTCTATGGCTAGGAAACATAACCATCTTTGATTAACGAGCTAGTCAAGTAGAGGCATACTAGTGACACTCTGTTTGTCTATATATATTCACACATGTATTATGTTTCCGGTTAATACAATTCTAGCATGAATAATAAACATTTATCATGATACAAGGAAATAAATAATACTTTATTATTGCCTCTAGGGCATATTTCCTTCAAATAGTTGGCAAGACGACAACGATGCTACGATGGAGATCAAGGTGTCGCGCCGGTGACGATGGTGATCATGATGGTGCTTCGGAGATGGAGATCAGAAGCACAAGATGATGATGACCATATCATATCACTTATATTGATTGCATGTGATGTTTATCTTTTATGCATCTTATTTTGCTTAGATCGACGGTAGCATTATTAGATGATCTCTCACTAAATTTCAAGGTATAAGTGTTCTCCCTGAGTATGCACCGTTGCGAAAGTTCTTCGTGCTGAGACACCACATGATGATTGGGTGTGATAAGCTCTACGTTCAAATACAACTGGTGCAAGACAGTTTTGCACACGCGGAATACTCAGGTTAAACTTGACGAGCCTAGCATATGCAGATATGGCCTCGGAACACTGACACCGAAAGGTTGAGCGTGAATCATATAGAAGATATGATCAACATAGTGATGTTCACCATTGAAAACTACTCCATCTCACGTGATGATCGGACATGGTTTAGTTGATATGGATCACATGATCACTTAGATGATTAGAGGGATGTCTATCTAAGTGGGAGTTCTTAAGTAATATGATTAATTGAACTTTAATTTATCATGAACTTAGTCCTGGTAGTATTAGCATATCTATGTTGTAGATCAATAGCTCGCGTTTAGCTCCTCGTTTTATTTTTGATATGTTCCTAGAAAAAACTAAGTTTAAAGATGTTAGTAGCAATGATGCGGATTGGATCCGTGATCTGAGGATTATCCTCATTGCTGCACAGAAGAATTATGTCCTTGATGCACCGCTAGGTGACGGACCTATTGCAGGAGCATATGCAGACGTTATGAACGTTTGGCAAAGCTCGGTATGATGACTACTTGATAGTTTAGTGCACCATGCTTATGGCTTAGAATCGGGGCTTCAAAGACGTTTTTTGAAATGCCACGGAACATATAAGATGTTCCAAGAGTTGAAATTAGTATTTTAGACTCATGCCAATGTCGAAAGGTATGAGACCTTTGACAAGTACTTTGCCTACAAGATGGAGGAGAATAGCTCAGCTAGTGAGCATGTGCTCAGAATGTCTGAGTACCACAATCACTTGAATCAAGTGGGAGTTAATCTTCTAGATAAGATAGTGATTGACAAAGTTCTCTAGTCACTATCACCAAGTTACTAGAACTTCGTGATGAACTATAATATGCAAGGGATAACAGAAACGATTCCCAAGCTCTTCGTGATGCTGAAATCGACGAAGGTAGAAATCAAGAAAAGCATCAACTGTTGATGGTTGACAAGACCACTAGTTTCAAGAAAAGGGCAAAGGGAAGAAAGGGGAACTTCAAAAGAACGGCAAGCAAGTTGCCGCTCCCGTGAAGAAGCCCAAAGCTAGACCCAAGCCTGAAACTGAGTGCTTCTACTGCAAAAGAAATAGTCACTGGAAGTGGAACTGCCCCTAGATACTTGGCGGATAAGAAGGATGGCAAAGTGAACAAAGGTATATTTGATATACATGTTATTGATGTGTACTTTACTAGTGTTTATATCAACCCCTCGGCATTTGATACTAGTTCGGTTGCTAAGAGTAGTAACTCGAAACGGGAGTTGCAGAATGAACAGAAACTAGTTAAGGGCGAGGTGACGATGTGTGTTGGAAGTAGTTCCAAGATTGATATGGTCATCATCGCACACCCTATACTTTCGGGATTAGTGTTGAACCTAAATAAGTGTTATTCGGTGTTTGTGTTGAGCATGAATATGATTTGATCATGTTTATTGCAATACGGTTATTCATTTAAGTTAGAGAATAATTGTTGTTCTGTTTACATGAATAAAACCTTCTATGGTCATACACCCAATGAAAATGGTTTGTTGGATCTCGATCGTAGTAATACACATATTCATAATATTGAAGCCAAAAGATGCAAAGTTAATAATGATAGTGCAACTTCTTTGTGGCACTGCCGTTTAGGTCATATTGGTGTAAAGCGCATGAAGATACTCCATGCTGATGGGATTTTGGAATCAATTGATTATGAATCACTTGATGCTTGTGAACCATGCCTTATGGGCAAGATGACTAAAGACTCCGTTCTCCGGAAAAATGGAGCGAGCAACTGACTTATTGGAAATAATACATACTGATGTATGCAATCCGATGAGTGTTGAGGCTCACGGCAAGTATCATTATTTTCTGACCTTCACAGATGATTTGAGCAGACATGAGTATATCTACTTGATAAAACACAAGTCTGAAATATTTGAAAAGTTCAAAGAATTTCAGAGTGAAGTGGAGAATCATCGTAAACAAGAAAATAAAAGTTTCTATGATATGATTGCAGAGGTAAAATATTTGAGTTACGAGTTTGGCCTTCAGTTAAAACAATGTGGAATAGTTTCACAAATTTGTGCCACCTGGAACACCACAGCATAATGGTGTGTCCGAACATCATAACCGTACTTTATTGGATATAGTGCAATCTATGATGTTTCTTACCGATTTACCACTATTGTTTTGGGTTTATGCATTAGAGACAGCTGCATTCACGTTAAAAGGGGCACCATCTAAATCCGTCGAGACGACACCGTATGAACTGTGGTTTGGCAAGAAACCAAAGTTGTCGTTTCTTAAAATTTGGGGTTGCGATGCTTATGTGAAAAAGTTTCATCCTGATAAGCTCAAACCCAAACCGGAGAAATGTGTCTTCATAGGATAGCCAAAGGAGACAGTTGGGTACACCTTCTATCACAAATCTGAAGGCAAGACATTCGTTGCTAAGAATGGATACTTTCTAGAGAAGGAGTTTCTCTCGAAAGAAGTGAGTGGGAGGAAAGTAGAACTTGATGAGGTAACTGTACCTGCTCCCTTATTGGAAAGTAGTTCATCACAGAAATCTGTTCCTGTGACTCCTACACCAATTAGTGAGGAAGCTAATGATGATGATCATGTAACTTCAGATCAAGTTACTACCGAACCTCGTAGGTAAACTAGAGTGAGATCTGCACCAGAGTGGTACGGTAATCCTGTTCTGGAGGTCATGTTACTTGACCATGACGAACCTACGAACTATGAGGAAGCGATGATGAGCCCAGATTCCGCAAAATGGCTTGAGGCCATGAAATCTGAGATGGGATCCATGTATGAGAACAAAGTATGGACTTTGGTTTACTTGCCAGATGATCGGGAAGCCATAGAAAATAAATGGATCTTCAAGAGGAAGACGGACGCTGATAGTAGTGTTACTATCTACAAAGCTCGAATTGTCGCAAAATGTTTTCGACAAGTTCAAGGTGTTGACTACGATGAGTTTTTCTCACTCGTAGCGATGCTTAAGTCTGTCCGAATCATGTTAGCAATTGCTGCATTTTATGAAATCTGGCAAATGGATAAACAAAACTGCATTCCTTAATGGATTTATTAAAGAAGAGTTGTATATGATGAAACCAGAAGGTTTTGTCGATCCTTAAGATGCTAACAAAGTATGCAAGCTCCAGCGATCCATTTATGGACTGGTGCAAGCCTCTCGGAGTTGGAATAAACATTTTGATAGTGTGATCAAATCATATGGTTTTACACAGACTTTTGGAGAAGCCTGTATTTACAAGAAAGTGAGTGGGAGCTCTGTAGCATTTCTAATCTTATATGTGGATGACATATTGTTGATTGGAAATGATATAGAATTTCTGGATAGCATAAAAGGATACTTGAATAAGAGTTTTTCAATAAAGGACCTCGGTGAAGTTGCTTACATATTGAGCATCAAGATCTATAGAGATAGATCAAAGACGCTTGATAAGTTTTTCAATGAGCATATACCTTGACAAGTTTTTGAAGTAGTTCAAAATGGATCAGTCAAAGAAAGAGTTCTTGCCTGTGTTACAAGGTGTGAAATTGAGTAAGACTCAAAGTCCAACCACAGCAGAAGATAGAAAGAGAATGAAAGTCATTCCCTATGCCTCAGCCATAGGTTCTATAAAGTATGCCATGTTGTGTACCAGATCTATTGTATACCCTACACTGAGTTTGGCAAGGGAGTACAATAGTGATCTAGGAGTAGATCACTGGACAGCGGTCAAACTTATCCTTAGCGGAATAAGGATATGTTTCTCGATTATGGAGGTGACAAAAGGTTCGTCGTAAAGAGTTACGTCGATGCAAGCTTTGACACCGATCTGGATGACTCTAAGTCTTGATCTAGATACATATTGAAAGTGGGAGCAATTAGCTAGAGTAGCTCCGTGCAGAGCATTGTTGACATAGAAATTTTGCAAAATACATACGGATCTGAATATGGCAGACCCGGACTTCTCTCACAAGCAAAACATGATCACACCTTAGTACTCTTTGGGTGTTAATCACATAGCGACGTGAACTAGATTATTGACTCTAGTAAACCCTTTGGGTGTTAGTCACATGACGATGTGAACTATGGGTGTTAATCACATGGTGATGTGAACTATTGATGTTAAATCACATGGTGATGTGATCTAGATTATTGACTCTAGTGCAAGTGGGAGACTGAAGGAAATATGCCCTAGAGGCAATAATAAAGTTATTATTTATTTCCTTATTTCATCATAAATGTTTATTATTCATGCTAGAATTGTATTAACCGGAAACATAATACATGTGTGAATACATAGACAAACAGAGTGTCACTAGTATGCCTCTACTTGACTAGCTCGTTGATCAAAGATGGTTAAGTTTCCTAACCATAGACATGAGTTGTCATTTGATAAATGGGATCACATCATTAGGAGAATGATGTGATTGACTTGACCCATTCCGTTAGCTTAGCACTTGATCGTTTAGTATGTTGCTATTGCTTTCTTCATGACTTATACATGTTCCTATGACTATGAGATTATGCAACTCCCGTTTACCTGTGGAACACTTTGTGTGCTACCAAACATCACAACGTAACTGGGTGATTATAAAGGTGCTCTACAGGTGTCTCCAAAGGTACTTGTTGAGTTGGCGTATTTTGAGATTAGGAGTTGTCACTCCGATTGTCGGAGAGGTATCTCTGGGCCCACTCGGTAATACACATCACTATAAGCCTTGCAAGCATTGTAACTAATGAGTTAGTTGCAGGATGATGTATTACGGAACGAGTAAAGAGACTTGCCGGTAACGAGATTGAACTAGGTATTGAGATACCAACGATCGAACCTCGGGCAAGTAACATACCGATGACAAAGGGAACAACGTATGTTGTTATGCGGTTCGACCGATAAAGATCTTCGTACAATATGTAGGAGCCAATATGGGCATCCAGGTTCCGCTATTGGTTATTGACCAGAGAGATGTCTCGGTCATGTCTACATAGTTCTCGAACCCGTAGGGTCTGCACGCTTAACGTTCGTTGACGATATAGTATTTATGAGTTATGTATGTTGGTAACCGAATGTTGTTCGGAGTTCCGGATAAGATCACGGACATGGCGAGGAACTCCGGAATGGTCCACAGATAAAGATTGATATATGGGATAATAGTGTTTGGTCTCCGGAAGGGTTCCAGAATTCATCGGAAGGGGTTCCGGATGTTTCCCGAAATGTTTGGGTACGAGAACACTTTATTTGGGCCAAAGGGGAAAGCCCACGAGGCTTTTGGAAAGTGCAAAAGGAAGTTTTGCGGAGACCAGAGGCTAGACGCCAGGAACCCTGGCGTCGAGGGGGTAGACACCGGGAACCCTGGCGTCTAGCCCTGGAGTCCGAGAAGGACTCTTGCCTTTCGGGCAGAACCGACTTTGAGGAGGCTTTTACTCCAAGTTTCGACCCCAGGGCTCAACATATAAATAGAGGGGTAGTGCTAGCACCCAAGACACATCAAGAAACACCAAGACGTGTGCTGGCAACCCTGTCCCTTCTAGTTTATCCTCCGTCATAGTTTTCGTAGTGCTTAGGCGAAGCCCTGCGAAGATTGTTCTTCACCAACACCGTCACCACGCCGTCGTGCAGCCGGAACTCATCTACTACTTCGCCCCTCTTGCTGGATCAAGAAGGCGAGGACGTCATCGAGCTGAACGTGTGCTGAACTCGGAGGTGCCGTGCGTTCGGTACTTGGATCGGTCGGATCGTGAAGACGTACAACTACATCAACCGCGTTGTCATAACGCTTCCGCTTACGGTCTACGAGGGTACGTAGACAAACACTCTCCCCTCTCGTTGCTTTGCATCACCATGATCTTGCGTGTGCGTAGGAATTTTTTTGAAATTACTACGTTCCCCAACAGTAATATCATACAAGGGGTTCTTGTACTAGTGTGCATTGTCATGTTGTCTTTTAATAACGATTCAGTTAACGAGCGAGAGGGACAGAAGATGATATTTTCTTTTTTTCAAAAAGGAGGATAATCCCGATCTCTGCATCAGGACGATGTATGCACCCATACATTATTAAGAATGCAAAATCCAGCAGTCAAATAACATCAACCCGGGAGTAATGCAAAAAGAAAATCAGAGTCCGCATGCCTCTCGACAGTAATTCTGCCAGATAACCACTAATCCTATATTACTAGACTACAGCAAAACGAAAAATACACAACTCGTAGGCTACTCCTTCAAGAAGGAATCACGGCACGTGCGCCGATGGTGGCGAGTCCAACACAAGGTTGCTCCGGATTCTCATCTCCAAAGCCAAGCTTCGATCCACCACCTTCAGCAAGAACACGGCGTAGGCACGCGTTGACATAGCCTGATCATAGATCTCGTGTTTCCACCATAGTGCATAAAGTCATCGTTGAAGTCGTATGTACCATCATCCGTTATCCGGGTACCGACGCCTCGATAACCGAAATACCTCTAGAGAAGACACTAGAAGACAGACGTCCTATACCGCCTACCTCCTGCCACCATCGCACCACCTTCGATCCAACAACAACATGCTAGACATGAGATCTCCGCCAGAGCCACCGTGCAGCACGTGCCGGTAACAGGCATGACTTGACGTCCCCGCATGAAACGTCGTGCGTAGCGTCCGTCGGAGGCTTCACGTGCCGGCGATGAGAGGAATAGAAGATGGCGAGTGAAGATGGGACGGCTCGCATTTGCTCACCGTTCACTATTACCTTTTCCAAGTACTTCTTACCATTGTCTTAGTGGCTATATAAGCTCGGCGCCACAGGTGTAATGGCCATTCATCTAAGTGAGATCGACTCAAAACCCTGAACATATAACCTACTCCCTTCGTTTCTAAATATAAGTCTTTATAGAGGTTTCAAATGGACTACAATATACGGATATACATAGACATATTTTAGAGTGTAGATTCACTCATTTTGCTCCATATGTAATCTCTTGTTGAAATCTCTACAAAGACTTATACTCCCTCCGTCTCAAAATAAGTGTCTCAAACTTAGTTTTTTTTCTCGAATACACACGAGTGTGTGTATCATATATTATAGAAGAAAGGGAAAGAAACCCTCCACTGTTTAGTTACATGAATATGTTACAAAGTCGGATTGATCCGATCCACCATACAACTAACTCTCTCCGGACTACTCGCCCTGCGCCCACTCGTTCGCAGCCTCGTAGAAGGCCTCCATTCCTTCTCGTATCAGACCTGCCTGCTGCAAACTTTGCTCTCGTCTACGATCTTGCGCAGGACCTGTGGGAGGCAAACCGTGGCTCCATCGAAAGTTATGCCGTTCCTGTGTTTCCAAATCTCCCACATGGTGAGAAGGCAGATCATGCGTATGCTCTTGCCCCACCGACCTCGCGTATCCTACCGGGCACACCAATCCTATAGCGACTCACGGGCCTGCGGTGCTCCTTGAGCCATACCTAGGGCCGCGAAAACCTTGGCCCATATCTTCCTCGCAAAAATGCACTCGATAAGCAGGTGGCTGATGGTTTCGTCCTGCTGATCGCATAAAGGGCACGAGGCCCGATGCGGGAGGCCTCTTCGCGCTAATCTATCCGAAGTCTAGCACCCGTTCATGATGGCCAGCCATGCGAAAAATCTGCATCTCAAAGGGGTCTTCGAGCGCCATGTGAAAGCTGCTATTGGGGAGACCTCGAGCCCGGGGAATTTTGCTGCATATGCCGATTTGGCCGAGTATTGGCCGTCCTGCTCCCAGAACCATGTGATACGATCCCGCCGCTGGTCATCAAGCTGTATTGCCGCTATCCTGGGCCATATGCGCATGTACTGGTCGAGGGCCTCGACGTCAAGCGAGGGACCAATATCTCTCGCCCAACGCTCCTCGACGATTGCCTCATAGACTATTCTGGAGTGCCTCGTCCTGGCCGGAATGTGCTTGTAAGCTCGCGGCGCTAGCTCCTGCAGCCGGTTCCCGTCAAGCCACCTATCCTCCCATAACAGCGTCTCCCTTCCATCTTCAACCTCTGCCCGCGTTGCTGCTTGGAATAGGCACTTGAATTCCTTTGGCACGGAGAAGGCGAATTCCGCCCATGGCATGTATTGATCAGTCTGTTGCAACCATAGCCATCGAGCTTGCAGGGCCACATTCATCCACTTAATGTCTAGGATGCCCAGGCCTCCTGCCCACTTGGGCCTACATACTCGTTCCCAAGCCACCATGCAGGCTCCTCCGCCTGCCTCTGCTTTTCCACACCATAAGAAGCCGCGACAAATCTTGATCAGTGCGGAGATTGTTTTTGGCGGTAGCTCCATGGCAAGCATTGTGTGAATCGGGATCGCCGAGAGAACCGACTGCATTAGAAGGGCACGGCTGCTCTTCGGGAGCGTCGCCGCCTTCCAGTGTGGCAAGCGCGTTGCTAGCTGCTCCACAAGGCCCTGGAATTGTGTTGCCGTCTGCTTTCTGATGGACAACGGCAGACCTAGATACTTACATGGGAAGGATGCACTCGAGCAGCCCAGTGTGGTGCAGACAAGATCCATCTCCTCCTGAGAAGATCGGATGGGTATAGCCGCTGTTTTCACCATGTTTACTCTGAGTCCAGAGGCCTGCCCAAAGATGCTTAGGATTGAGGTACATACTGTGAGATCCTGGCTCGTCGACTTGATGAATAGTGTGACATCATCTGCGAACATAGATAGGCGCTGCTTGAGGCCCGACCGAGCGAGGGGGGTAAGGATTCTGGATGCTTCCGCTTTCTTGAACATGTGCTGTAAGGGCTCCGTGCATAGTATAAACAACATTTGGGAGATCGGATCCCCTTGTCGTAGGCCGCAACAGTTGTAGATTGTAGTTCCAGGCACCCCATTGACCGCGATTTTAGTTGTTGATGTCGACAGTATTCCATAGATCCAAGCTATCCACCTTGGCCCGAAGCCCATTTGTTCCAACACCTCCAGTAGGAACGGCCACTGAATGGTGTCGAAAGCCTTTGATATGTCAAGCTTCACCAGCACCGCGGAGCTCCGTAGTGCGTGTAGGCGGCGCGCCGTGCCTTGTACGAGCATGAAGTTATCGTGTAACGATCGGCCCCTCACGAAAGCGCTCTGGTGGTTGCCAACTAGACGCGGCAGCTCCGCAGCCAACCTTGTTTCTAACACCTTTTCAAAGATCTTGATTACCCCGTGTATTAGACTCACAAGCCTGAAATCCGTAAGTTCCACCGCCCCGTCCTTCTTTGGCAGTAGGGATACTAATGCCTTGTTGATGGCGCCCAGTCCGCGCATATCTTCTCGGAAGAATTGGTCCATCGCTCGCATGAGATCATCTTTTATGATATGCCAGCATGAGGCATAAAAACGCCCCGTAAATCCGTCCGGCCCGGGGCTTTGTCCGTCGGCATACCTTTGATGATTTTCTCCACTTCCTCGTAGCAGAAAGGAGCCTCCAGATGGGCTAGGTTCCGCGCCGGCAGGCTAAGCTCCTCCATATTCAGTGTGAATTCACGCTCTGGGGCCGACCCGAACAATTCTTTGTAGAAATCATCCACTGTGGTGGCGATCGTGTCCTGGCTGGTTAGCATCTGTCCGTTGGACTGAAGAGACAAGATTGCGTTCTTGCGCTGCCTATGGCATGCCTGTCAATGGAAGAATGCCGTATTTGCCTCGCCCTCTGTCCATTAGCGTCTGTCCGTCTCAAACTTAGTACAACTTTGTACTAAAGTTAGTATAAAATTGAGACATTTATTTTAGGACGGAGCGAGTATATAGTAGTATACGAGAATGGATATCGTAGGGAAGCATATTCATTCCCCCTTTTGGTTCCTGGACGAAACTTAGCTAGCTTGCCATCCCAAATTCACCCGCTATCATATCACACTTGGGACAATCCACATCCACTACGCCTACACACAAATATGGGTGTTGCTCTGACACAAATCTGCTGCTGCAGGAGGGAATGTATACGCTTGAGGCTTGAGCGCACACGCTCGGAGGAGACAACCGAAGTGGGAAAGTTTGAGTGACAGCGACCACAGGTTTTTTTTTTGCATGGAATTTTGAGCTTTATTCAAATGAATACATTCGCTGGACAGTCAGCTAGAAGGCTGTTGATCAGGAAGCTGGGAGTTTCCGTAAGCCAGCTTTCGGTAGCAGTCACCATGCAAGCACGTTTTGCACAAAGGTGAGCTGAACCATTAGCTGATCTACTTACACGTTGAATTACAAAAGAATGAAAACTAGCAGAAAGCTCATCAATTTCTAGAAGAGTTGGTGCCACAACTGAACGACTGTTGAGGCGAGTGTTCCAGAGGTTAACCACCTCCAGGCTGTCAGTTTCCAACACCACATGCAAGAACCCTCTGAGATTTGCGAAGATGACGCTGTCTCGAACTGCCAGGGCTTCTGCGATCATGGGGTCAGTCACTCCAGGGTGCGGTTTTCACCAAGCACCCAGCAGGGCCGTAGGTGACCGTGCCACGCCACCAGCTCCACTTTTCCCTTCGTCATAAGCGACCGCTGCGTCGGTATTGATCTTGATCTGGGCTGGTTCTGGAGGGCGCCAGCCATGACCTGGGAGAACGATCGCATGTTGCAAGGGGATATCCAGCAAGGCCAAAGCTTCTCGAGTGAGTCTCACCGAGTTGGCCGGATCCAGTTTGTGTCCATCGATTGCGGGAAGTCCAAATGGACCACACCACAGTGATGATTGTTGATCTTTCTCTTGTTGAGAACCTTGATTCACATAAAATATCAGAGGTCCAAGTTGGTGGTGAAGCCGCGGAAGTTTGATATCCAGAAGCTGGCGCGCTTCCTCCCAAAATCCTCGGGCATGCTGTAAGTCTTCATCATGTGACTGACAAAGTTTGCATAAGCTTGTATCTCGAATATGCCGATACTTGAGCGTGCATTCGTGCGGCAGAATACCACGGAGTACCCTCCACCCGGCTACGAGAAAGGTAAAGGCGTACAACAAGAGCCTTACGTCTTTTCCTTTTGTATTCTTCCTTTTTTTTTCCTTTTCTTTTGTATTCTTACTTGATTGGGTCCTTTCCCCGTGCAAGAGAGAGTGGGACACAAAGGGTCGCCGTCAGAATTCAGTAAGCACGGGTCGGTTGTTCATATGACGGGGAGGTTGCGACGTCAGGACGAGGAGAGGAGGCTGCGATGCTGCTGTGACGGTGCTGCCGTGCATGCCATCAAAAGAAAGAAGAAAGTCTGAAGTTGGAAGGGTGCGGTCAGAGTCAGAGAGGAGCAGTTTTGTCGTGTGGGAAACTGCGAATGCCTTTCTTTCTTTCTTTACTCAGTCTACTACGGTGGTAATAAGTATATTCCCGTGCGTGCAGAACGTAGAAACGGTCGTTCTTCCGGCGGTGCGATTCAGAGGGGGTGAATGTGCGTTCATATTGGCAGTCAGGTCAGACATCACATGAGAGAAATCCCGTCTTTCTGTTCAACAAGGAACACATGCACTCCTATTTTAGGTCAGCATACGAGATGTGAGTAGCAGTGAGCAGCAGCAGAGCCACAAACTAAAAAGATTGTTTTTTCAAGAGCAGGAAGAGCATAAGAAAACAATGACAATGATAATAGCCTTCCCAACTGTGGGAAACAATCGATCTTTCTCTCTGCAAGTACATTTTACAAATTTCATTTACTGTTCTGTACTAGTAGCTCTTGTCCAAAGCATCGGAGCCAGAGGTGGTCTCCTCCTTCAGTCATTGGAAAGGGCTAAATTTCTTGCCTTTTTACAAACAGATTGAACTGCCACCTCTCTAGGGAAGCCCCGACAGTTGAGATTTTACTGAATGAGAAGACAAAAAATATAGAGATAAGATGTACAAGGGGACTATACCAGCAAGCAGATCAAGGCAAGCCTTGAATGGAGCTGCAATTGCTCTTTTACAATGGCTATACTTCACAACTTACTACGTACATTCGTGTTTCATGATGTACATTCATGGACTCACCAATCCGAGATCCCAGGAGCCTGGTCAGGGTGTTTAACTCTTAAGTCACAACCTCCTGAGGAGTTGAAGTATGACCTAGTAAACCTGCTAATGTTTCAGCTCAATCAGAGCTCTGTGCACAAGTACTCGTTTCTGACTCACTTTGGTAGTAAACTATGTCACCCGTGTCGCTAACATAGTGATCCTCCTTCAAACTCCGCGATAGCACCTGCAGTAGGTGGAATGGGAGAGGAGCCGACTTCTCTGGTTCTTTGTAGTACTTGCCAAGAACTGGCTTTGCTGCCTCAGTCTGCAGGTTACATCCAAACCAACATCTAGTTAGCAAAGGTAGCTCTAGTCTCTAGAGAATGCCACATATTTTGATGCATGTTCCAGAAAAAGGCAAGAGCTAAGGAGCAGGGGATGGTGGCTTACCGCCTCGACAAGATGGTAATGCGGGATTTGCGGGAAAAGATGATGAATGACATGCGTGCCAATGTCGTGGTGTATGTTGTTGATCAAACCGTAGTCCCGATCAAGTGTTGTCAATCCTCCGCGCAGATAGCTCCATTCCTATTAGTTTGCAAAGCGATATCAATAAGAAATCAGACTAGGATTGTTAAGCAATTATAAATGAAAACCATATAAACTGAAGCAGCTACTGGAAAATATTATATCTTTAATTTCTAACATTCACAACTAGGATTACTCTCTGACTGAAGGAAGCATTTGTCACTTAGGCATAACATGATACCTATCTAAGTACCACACATGTAGAAAGGTTGAATTACAGAACAGAAGACCAGAAGAACTAACAATTTCGAGGAGAAGTCAGAAATAAATGTAATTGAACAGTCAATATATGTTGGCAGGATGTGCCCTTATGAACCTTCCACTAAATATTTTTAAAAATTATACTGTACTATGTTTGCCATTTTCTTTAAGAACATCGATTATGTTTAGTTTTCTGTTCTCCACGTATATATTCTACTTAAAACAGCAAACAAGTATTTCCTGTCATTTTAACAAATAATAATGGACCATGCCATTGATTTTGAACATTAAGCAGTTTTCCAGAAGCATTGATTAATTGCAAATCTGATTCACCATGATATTTACCTTTCCACGATACCAGGGAACCTTGTCTTCATGACCATGATGGTGCAAGTATGTGACAAAATCCAGCCACATAACAAATATCTGCACAGGGTTCACCAAAATTAATCACTGGAGTTCTTCACAGTGTACTCTCTTGATGGCTTATCCAAATTCTAAGTTTGCCAAAATTGGGCATGTGATGAAAGGCATGAAGCTCTTACCACATATGGGATTGCATAGAGCTTTAGAATCTTAAGAGGCCCCATCACAAAGGTCAGACCTGCGAGAACCCCTATCATTGCAAGCCAGGATGCAGTGGATGTTAGCACATCCTTTTTCTCATTAGGTTGGAATAAATCGCTGTTCGGGTTGAAGTGTGAGCCTTCCTTGCCAGGGCTCCTCGCAAACTGCACCGAACAAGAATTTACCATGTTAGAAAACAAGACCAGCCAATTCACACGTCGTGGTAAAATCAAGCAGCTTTATGCCTCACCAAGTATAAGGGGAATGCAAGCATGGGAAATGGCATGCTGAACCGCAACTTCTTTGTCATATTGTCCAGGCTATTGTACAGCCTCTGGGGTAGCTGCAAATTATCACAATTCAAGGAATCATCAAGCACGATTCACCAAAACGCCGCCTCTATGAAGAATTATGCATGCATGAATCGACCGAGAAGCAAAGAGCCAAAGACCTACCGGGTGCCAGGATTCGTCCTTCTCCACATGGCCGTGGTTCTGGTGGTGCGTCCTGTGGCTGATCCTCCTACAATTACATTCACACAAGACACCGCCTTTCTTAGCATCAATAACAATGCCACAAGAAAGAAGAAAATACAACATGCACTCATCGTACCAGCCGTTGTATGGAACGAGAATTGAGGAATGGAGTATGTGGCCGACCACGCTGTTCAGCTTTGGGTTGCTTGAGAAGCTCCCATGCCCACTGCAAACACCAAACAGTCGTTACAGGACAAGAGACAAACATTGTGGTTTCAGGCTAAAACCAGCATGGAGGTCCAATCTTTGGGTCTGGGGTACGGAGGGAGGACGGCCCGTACCAGTCGTGTCCCAGGACGAATAGCGCCCAGAACATGGTGCCCTGCGCGGCCCAGTAGAGCGGCCAGACGAGCCAGCTGTCGGCCCGCGCGGCGGCGGCGGCGAGGCCGAGCACGACCAGGACGTCGCGCAGCACGTAGCTCATGGACCGCCACGGGTCCTTGACCCAGCAGTGCTTCGGGATGGCCGCGCGGATCTCCGCCAGGCCGAACGGCGGCGGCGCCCCCGGGTTAAACCCGGCCGAAGAGCCCCCGGCCTCCTCCGCTCCCCCGAGGCCCCTTTTATCCTCCTCGAAGACGGAGGCGAGGCGGGTGGGCGCGGCGACGCGGAGCGCCCAGTCGCGGTGGATGGCGGCGGCCGCGGGGCGACGCGGCCCCGCAGCGAGGTGGGGAGGCGACGGCAGCGCAATGGCGCTGCCGCGGCTGCGCGCGCGGAGCGGCGTGAGGCCGCGGCAGTCGGAGAGGGCGAGCCGGGCCATTGGGCGACGGCACCGCAGCGATGGATGGCTAGCTAGTCCAGTCGTGTACCACCACGGCCGCGCCGGCCGACGAGGATCTTGTGCGTCCGGGAGGGTGGAAGGGACTGGGGTTAGCGGTGGTCGGGATCGGCAAACGCGAGGTTTCTATATACGCGCGAGAGGGAGAGAGATCGCTGGCGCGTGCGAGGGAGCGCGCGCTGGCGAGGCGGGGCGGGGGAACGGGGGAAGGGGAAGGTGCGCGTCGGCATCGCGATGGAACTGGTATGGACTATGGAGTTGGACGCGGTGCGGTGGACTCGGACCGGGATGGCGGTCGAGCCCGGCTCCAGCCACGGGAGCTGGCACGTGTGAACTGCCGCGGGTGGACTCTGACGCCGCTAACTTGTTTTTTTGACTGGTTACTTTTTTTTTTAACTACTAGTGCTTTTTTTTGGAAAAGACCCCGGACGTTCGGATTTTGCCCACGGCAAATAGAACGTTTTTTATGTCAACTTTAGTTAATGTAATTATCAATTAAATTTGTCATCCTCATGTCAACTGCTATAAAAAACGTTCAATTTACCATGGGCAAAATCTAAATGTTTGGGACTTATCGTTTTTTTTCTTATATTTCCTTTTTCAATATAGGAGACTCGTTTATTTAAAATTAACTTTTTTTCACGGGAAGGTCATAAGGCGAAGGCGTTTGATAAGCTGCACATTTTTGGGCTTCCGTGGCAATCCATGTCCAACCATCTGTCGTAGAACACAAAGGGAGATGTGATGCATTGCCGCCACCAAAATTGTCAATTCACGTGTGTTAGGGCATATCTCTCTCTAGGTAGTTTTGGTGATTGATGACAATGTTTTTGCGGACTAATCGTGTGCGTTGAGTATTTCAGAGATTCATTCTTTGGCACGAGACGATTCTTTCTCCTCGGAGCTTTATGTGAAGACGGTGTAGTCTCTTTCATTTCGGTTTGGTGGACTTGAGTCGTAGGAGACATCGTACTATCAAGAGGGGTCCGCAATGGAAAAGCTAGGGTGGAATCAACACGTACACGTCTTTGTTGCACCCCAGCTCCTTTCCTCTCCTTGGAGTTTGCTGTTTTAACAGAAGTGGAGACTGTGAGGAGAAAGCGGTAGTACCGCCGCCAGAGCGGTAGTACCGCCTATGGTCCTCAAGCGGCAGTATCGTTGTCCCACAGCGGTACTACCGCTCCGGGGCATAGGCAGAAGTACCGTCCTGGTTCGGCAACGCTACCGCCTCGATTCGAGGATGTATTTTCTGGTGTCGGGTTGTGCGGCAGTAGTAGCGGCAGTGGCAGCGGTAGTACCGTGGCTACCACCCCTACTAGTGCCGCCCATACCCCCCCTCTCTCTCTCTCTCTCTCTCTCTTGTTCTCCCTCTGCTTCTTCTACTCTCAATCTATGCGGTAGTACCGTTGGTGGTCGCGGTAGTACCGCTGCGACCAGCGGTAGTACCGCTCTGTGCGGGCTGAAGAGGAGGGGTAACGGTTGGATTAGTTCCCCCACTATAAAAAGGAGGTCTTCTTCTCCAAGTTGACCTACCTCTTTTTCCCCCAAGCTCCATTGTTGCTCCAAAGCTCATTTTCGCCCGATCTCTCTCCCTAGCCAATCAAACTTGTTGATTCTTTAGGGATTGGTTGAGAAGGCCCGGATCTACACTTCCACCAAGAGAAATTTGATTCCCCCCACTAATCCTTCGCGGATCTTGTTACTCTTGGGTGTTTGAGCACCCTAAACGGTTGAGGTCACCTCGGAGCCACATTCCATTGTGGTGAAGCTCCGTGGTATCGTTGGGAGCCTCCAATTGAGTTGTGGAGATAGCCCCAACCTTGTTTGTAAAGGTTCGGTCACCGCCTCCAAGGGCACCAATAGTGGAATCACGACATCTCGCATTGTGTGAGGGCGTGAGGAGAATACGGTGGCCCTAGTGGCTTCTTGGGGAGCATTGTGCCTCCACACCGCTCCAACGGAGACGTACTTCACTCAAAGGGAAGGAACTTCGGTAACACATCCTCGTCTCCACCGGCTCCACTTTTGATTATCTCTTACCTTTACTTGTGCAAGCTTATATTGTGTTGTATCCCTTGCTTGTTTGTGTGCTTGTTATTGTTACATCATATATGTTACTCACCTAGTTGCATATCTAGACAACCACTTTGATGCAAAGTTTAAATTGGTAAAGAAAAGCTAAAAATTGTTAGTTGCCTATTCACCCCCCTCTAGTCAACTATATCGATCCTTTCAATTGGTATCAGAGCCTCGTCTCTTTATTAAGGACTTTTTCGTCCGAAGAGTATGGTTGACACCGTAGACGGGGGGGAGGAGCACCCTGGTGTGATTTCGTCCTCATCTACGGCCGATGGGGGATCCTCGGTCTCTCGCGAGGAATTCAATGCAGCTTTGGACACATTGAAAACCTCCACGACGACCGAGGTTGAAGGCATGTTAAAAATGTTTTTAGAAGTCCTTAAATTATCCACCGCACCAATGAAAGTGGGTGATCCCGCTACCAAGGTGACGGATGCTAACTCCGACAAGGGGGAAGCTACTAGTGATAAAGTTCCTTTATCTAGTGGTAGAAGTGGAAATGGCATCTTTGCCCATATTGAACCTCCAATTACTTATGGAGGGCCGGTTCCCTCCACTCATTTGAATCATGTTGGTCCTCCTCCTAAGTTTGTGAAAAATGAGGATTTTGCCTCTTGGGTCTATCGCTTTAAACGTCATTTAAATCATAGTAATACTGATCTTTGGAGAATTATTGAGCAAGGTTTCTACCCGCATGACCCAAGCAACTTCACCCCTAGAGAAGCCGCGGATAATCAATTCAACGAGTCCGCCCTCTTCATTATCCAAGATGCAATTCCATCCGAAGATATTGCGCATCTCCGACCCTTCACCGTGGCCAAGGAAGCATGGCAGCATGTTGTGTCCATTTACAAGGGAAGCGCAAGCATTCAATGCTCCAACTATGAAGTGGTGCAAGATGAAGCCGATGAGTTTGCGATGAATGAAGATGAAGAACCTCGTGAGCTCTACCAGAGATTAACCACTCTCGCGGTCTCACTCCAAGATCATGGGAGCAAGGATACGGATGACAATTGGATCAAGCGCAAGTTTCTGAAGGCCATGATGCCCTACCATAAGGCCATGTCATCCGTCATCCGTCAAAGGCCGGACTTCCATACCTTGTCCTCAAGTGAAGTGTTGGATGAGTTTGTTTCTATGAGAATCTTGGACAAGACCGCCGACAATGCGGTATTGCATTCTCAATGGGTAAAGAAACCCAACCTTGCTTTGAAGGCCAAGGCTAGTGTGGAAGAAGAGGATGAAGAGGAAGAAGAGGAGCGTAATCCCGAAGATACAAAATATGCCTATCATGAGCACATGGCTCTCGCTTCAAGGCAATTTTGGAGCAAGAAGAACTCAAGGCCCAACTTCAACAAGAACAACTCAAGTGGCGCCAAGGGCAAGCAACGTGTAAGGACATGCTATAATTGTGGCAATGTGAGCCACTTTGTTGCGGAGTGCCCATATGAGAAGAGGGAAGACAATGGTGGCAAGCTTATCCGAAAAGACAAGGCCAAGTCCTTCCCCAACAAGAACAACTTCACCAAGAAGACTCCTCCCAAGGGGTTGGTGGCACAAAAAGAGTACAATGAGGATGATGATGATTATGAAGACGGTGAGACGGTTGCCATGGCCTCCATTGCCATTGCCACAACTCCACGAATGTCCCTCTTCGATTCACCCAACGAGAACATCACCGCCAAGTGCCTCATGGCCAAAGCCACCAACAAGGTAACCCCCAACATCAAAACCACCATCACTACTAATCCCTCTTTGATGGATTGCCTTGATGAAAGTGAGGGGTCTAATGAAGAAGAAAATGAATTTGAGTCTTTTATGAGTAAGCTCAAGGGTAAATCCAAGAAGCACTTTGTTGCTCTCTTGGAACAACTTGGTGAAGCCAATGACATGATCGAGGCTCACGAAGAAACCATCTCTAAGATGGAGGGGCATAGTCGTTGAAGGAAATATGCCCTAGATGCAATAATAAAGTTATTATTTATTTCCTTATTTCATGATAAATGTTTATTATTCATGCTAGAATTGTATTAACCGAAAACTTAGTACATGTGTGAATACATAGACAAACAGAGTGTCCCTGGTATGCCTCTACTTGACTAGCTCGTTAATCAAAGACGGTTAAGTTTCCTAGCCATAGACATGTGTTATCATTTGATGAACGGGATCACATCATTAGAGAATGATGTGATGGACAAGAACCATTCGTTAGCTTAGCATTATGATCGTTTCAGTTTCATTGCTACTGCTTTCTTCATGACTTATACATGTTCCTCAGACTATGAGATTATACAACTCCCGAATACCGGAGGAACACCTTGTGTGCTATCAAACGTCACAACGTAATTGGGTGATTATAAAGATGCTCTACAGGTGTCTCTGAAGGTGTTTTTTGGGTTGGCATAGATCGAGATTAGGATTTGTTACTCTGTGTATCAGAGAGGTATCTCTGGGCCCTCTTGGTAATGCACATCACTATAAGCCTTGCAAGCAATGTGACTAATAAGTTAGTTGCAGGATGATGCATTACAGAACGAGTAAAGAGACTTGCCAGTAACGAGATTGAACTAAGTATGATGATACCGACGATCGAATCTCGGGCAAGTAACATACCGATGACAAAGGGAACAACATATCTTGTTATGCGGTTTGACCGATAAAGATCTTCGTAGAATATGTAGGAGCCAATATGAGCATCGAGGTTCCGCTATTGGTAATTGACCAGAGATGTGTCTCGGTCATGTCTACATAGCTCTCGAACCCGTAGTGTCGTGGAATTGTCACGGCAGATGTCCTCGAGCTAGGACTTAGTCGTGGAGCCATCGCAGCTAGGAAGCTTGAAGGGGTTATGTGGGACAAGGAACACGAGGGTTTATACTGGTTCGGCCCCTTACGGTGAAGGTAAAAGCCTACGTCCAGTTTGAGATGTTATTGTCTGGGGTTATGATCGCCAGGGAGCTAACAGCTATGCCCGGCTCTCGATTAGATTGTTGTCGCCCTTAAACCGCTGCCGGGTCCTCCCTTTATATAGGAAGGCTGACGCCCAGCAGCCCTTAGAGTCCCGGCCGGCTCATAAGAGCGTCCGGCTCGGACTCTAAACAATACTTGCCTTACACTACAAGTCTACTATAACAATGATTGTAACTACAGGCTTTAAGCCATATCCGGGTCTCAGCCCATCTCTGGCCCATCATCTGAAACTTGGCTCCGGGCTTCTGGCGTCGACCCTACGAGTAACCCGGCCCCTCCTGGCAGGTGACTCTAAGGTCTATATCCTCAACATTAGGCCCCAGATTGACTTGAGCCGGCTCATGTCACTCTTCAACTCTGCCGACCGAGAAAATATCCGGCTCACCTTTCATGTGGAGGCCATAACCCGGAGTGACATCATCCTCTGGACTCCGGATAATCCGCCGTGACGTCATCCTCCATTAAGTCCGTTTTTTACTCTGCCAGATCCGCAACGGATCTTCGCTTTTACTGTCTTTCCGAAAATCGAGGCGCCGTGAGGGGGAGATAACCACGCCGTGGTCTCCTTGAACCTCGTGCCCACTTATGACCCTGCCTTATAAATAGGCCGGCCCAACACTTCACATCTTACGCTTTCCTTCTTCCTCCTCGCGCCGTCGCTCTTCTGCCCGAGCTCCGTCACTGCCGCCGCCGTCGCTCCCTCGTCCTTCATCAACCCGGCCGCTGCATCAACCTGACTCGGACCAGATAACGTCGGCGACCTCCGCTCTTCTCCAGCTCCGGTGAGTCCCCTCTGCCTTACCAGCATAGATCTAGGACAAAGTTCGTCTGTGTTCTTCATGTTCGTCACCGTAGCCACAAACTTCAGTAGCTCTTGTAGTCACCGTAGTTAGTTGATCTTTAGCCTTGCGTAGAACCACCGCGGTAGATGTTTAAGACTCATTTCATCTGCAAGAACACCTCTTTTCACTGCATAAGGACTGTGTTCAACCTCAAGAACTTCCCCTGCTTCTGTTTTTAGGTCTAGAAAAATTTCATCTCGCCCGACCATTTTGATCCGAAAAAGTTACTGCCATATGTGAAATCTGTTTTACCACACTTAGTAAAAATTGCAGCCCTTGAATCTTGACGGCTTATATTTCCGACTTAAAGAAAACACGCGCTGTAGAACTTTCCGGTTTAAAGAGAACCATGCTCTGTAGATTCCTCCGGCTTAACTGTAGTAAACCGTAGTTGACCCACTTATTCTGAATGTTCCTACGGCTCAGATAACTCACCGTTCATGAGTATATATCATTAGTCCCCTTCATAAGCCGCCACTTTAATTTGAACCATAGATCTCCGGCTTATAATTGACCCGGATACTTTTCACTTTATTATAGACCACCAACCTTCACCATGCCTCCCAAGGCCCCCATCACTTGCAACTGGACGAGATCCAATGTCACTGAAGAGACCCTAGCCAACTTTGTTAAGTCCGGGTATCTGCCCAAGAAAGAAGTGATGTCCTACCGTGCCCCTGATCCGTCAGAAGAAAGACCACAGCCGAGAGACGGGGAGGTAGTAATCTTTGCGGATCACATGAGCCGGGGCTTCGCACCGCCCGGCTCAAAATTCTTCCGGGACGTGCTCAACTTTTTTGACCTTCGGCCTCAGGATATAGGACCCAATTCCATATCCAACATCTGCAACTTCCAAGTCTTTTGTGAAGTGTATCTTGGAGAAGAGCCGAGCCTGCTACTCTTCAGAGAGCTGTTCTATCTGAACCGCCAAAATGAGTGTGCCAACGGGCCAAGTCTAGAATTAGGCGGCATATCTATCCAGCGACGTAGGGACTGCCTGTTCCCTTATGCAGAGCCGCCGAGCCATCCTAAAGACTGGAATATGACTTGGTTCTACTGCCAAGACACATCCCCGGCTGACGAGAATCCACTGCCCGGCTTTCGCCCAACACGCCTGGAATCCACGCACCCGTTATCCGACAAACTTACTGCCGCGGAACGCCAGCCTCTGCTTCCAACGATCAACAAGATCAAGGCTCTGCTAGGCAACAGCCTGAACGGAATTGATCTAGTCCGGGTCTGGATCTCATGGCGGGTGATCCCATTGAGCCGCCGCCCCGGCTTAATGTGTGAGTACACCGGGCGAAAGGATGACCCGCAGAGGCACAGTCGCAACGATCTTCCGGAAGACGTTGCTGAAGAAGAGACCAAGGCTATGTTAAACGAGAGCCTGGCAGACTGTGGAAGAACCGGGCTAGCCCCGTTCTGCAAGACCAATCCAGCCCCAGCGGTAAGCCGCTGACCTTAATCTTTCAACTTCTTTTGCACGTCACCTTGATCTGGACCGCTTTAAGAATTCATTACTGTACTTCTCAGGCTGATGACAAATTCTGGCGGGTCAAATATGACCATGAGGCGGCCAAGAAGGCCAGGAAGGCGAAGAAAGCCGCCAAGAAATCCGCCCCACGCAGAAAGGGAAGCAGACCCACCGCTTCGGAGCTGCTGCAATTAAGCGACAGTTCCGAGTCAGAGGTAACCTTTAAACCTTTAAACTCTTGCCATATTTTTTGCTTGCTGCTGTCCACCTTATCAACATTTTGCTTATTGACAGGATGACACCGGCGCCAGTAACCCGGTGATTGAAGAGGTAACATCACTTTCCTCCGACTCGGAGCCTTTGCCACAGCTGAAAGTCTGAAGAGTAACCCGGAAAGTAAGCTTTTCTCATCCGTTAGCTCATCAAGACCCTCAATTTATTTTGAAGCAGCAGGTTCACGAAAGCCGGCGTCACACCCGGGCCCGCAAGGACACCGATCTCTCCGCCGGGTTACCCGACGCAACAAGGAAGCGTCGTACTGAGGTTTTTTCTCACCTGTACCCTTTCCATCCGTTGGCGGGTGTCATCCGTCAGCCACTCAACTCTTCTGACTCTAATTACCAGGAGACCTCCCCCTCTTCGGGTGACTCCATGCAGTCAAGTCTGCCGGCCTTCAAAACTGCACCCGGGTAATAACAATCTCCTTACATTATCCGGCTGTACTTTACTCTTTGTATGCCTAACCCTTCTGTCTTTTCAGTGCCCAGGCAAAGCTCACCAAAAGAGCAAAAAAGACCAGGTCAGCCGGAGTGCTCGACTTGCCTGAGCCGGAGACGACGGCTCAAGAGCCGCCAGCTGCCGCCGCCCCCGAAGCCACCAGTCTTATGGACACGGCACCTGAAGCGCCTGCCTCAACTGCCAAGACCACAACCGAAGCGTCGGTCAACCCGGAGGCCTCCGGCTCCGCCCCTTCCACTGATGACCCGGACGTGGTAATTACCCGGACGGAGTATGTTGAGCCGGGGAGACCGACCGCGCTGGCCAAATGCTCTGCGAAGGGGGAGCTGCTGCAGCCCCATCGGGTGAATCTGGATCTCTCCAACTACACCAACTTGAGCATTGGAGAGCTCGTCTCTGGCTACATCAGCCAAGTTCACAAGAGCCGGGACGCCGAAATCGCCATGGTCAACCAGATCCAACAAAAATCTGAGGTAACCTTCTGCTGTCCTCTTATTTTTTGCATAATGATCCTTGCCATGCTAGCCCCCAAGTCTGCAACTTATACTTGAATATGCTGTAGACTTAGATTTCGGCTTACTTAACTGAACCGGCAGTACGTAGATAGATACGTTCAATATGCATTAGCCCCCAAGTGCCAAGTGTCTTTGCTTGGAAAGCGCTTGGGACTTATAGAATGCCTACTAACAACCCGGAGATATATGCAGGCTGTTGGCAAAAAATTAGAGTTGGACCTGGCGGATCTCAAAAGCCGGCTGAAGACACAAGAAATGGAGACCCGGAAGGCAAACGCCAAGTTTGTCCAGCATCGCCGCTCAAGAAAAGCTGAAGACTGAATTCGATGCTGAGCGGAAGTCCTGGACGGAGGAGAAAAACGCACTGGTGACCCGGGCCGAACAGGCGGAGAAGGCCCTCACCGAGAAGAACGTTGAACTCTCCGGCCTAAAGCGCCAGGTTTCCCAAATGGTGGCTGCCATCTTCGGTAAGTCGCCTCGCCGGCTTTCATCAAGTCTGTATATGTTATGATTCATCCTTATCGCCGACTTACCTAATCTTTATTAAACAGGCTCCAGAAGCGCCAACCTGAACCAGAGCGTGGTCACCAAACTAAAGGCTGTGTACACCCTGGTAGAGCAGCTCTACACCGGGTCACAGCGGGCTCTAGCGGTGGTGGCCTTGTCGAATGAGGTGCCAACACACCTGGCCGAAGTCCTGCGCCGGCTCGCAATTCTGCCACAGCGGATCCAGGAGCTACGACGGGCATCCGCGAGAGCCGGAGCAATCGCCGCGCTGAGCCGGGCTAAGGCATTCTTGCCAGAGCTAGACCCGGCAGATATCGCCCTGGGTTACCCCAGCCTGAAAGAAGACGGCTCAGCCTTCGACCAAAAGGACTTCGCAGCATGTGTGAAGGCTGTACGCCCGGTGGCTACCCTCATCGGGAACGACACCGACTTGACCAAGTATCAGCCGGGGTTTGACGCGGAGAATCGAAGGATTCCAACCCCACGCTATGAAGCCCTCAACCTGATCCCTCCGGCTCGCCAGCACACCTTCGCCCCGGAGATTGACCCGGCCGGGTTAATCGGCGAAGAAGCCCAGTTCGAAGCTCTCAGCGGCATCGACTGGAAGTCGTCCACCTTCGAAGTCTTGGGATCAGGCGGAGCAGAAGACGAGCCGGGGACTTCAACTCAGCAGGCGTCATAAAGTGGCTGGCGGTTCACCGAGCAATGCTCCACCCTTGAAACTAAAAATTTTTGTAATAGAATAGGTGCAACAATTTATCTCTGCCGTGCCATCGTGCACGTAATGAATGCTGAAACCTCTTGAAGTTATTCTTTTGGTGTTCCTCCGGGTTATAATTATCCCTTTGTCCTTCTCCACCTTAAAAAAGTACCTTCAAATATCTACATAGAAAGGTAAATCACAAGTCTCGAGGCGGCTTACCGCCCTGAGAATCAGGTGTTTAAAATGTATAACCCGGCAAACGAACCCAAAAAGACTGGTCGCTAACTATACTCTGATCATAGCCGTGATAACACACTTAACGGCCTGTAACATACTTCCGGTTTAAATAACCCGGATAGCTTGGTTGGCACCTTAACTCGAAGTTACCTGTCTTGATGACATCCCTGATGTTCAACTAACAAGATAAACCAAAATTAAGCCGGCAAGTGAAAGCCGGCCGCACATACTTTGACATGATCAGAGTAGACTTATGATAAAATATAAAAACTTAGGGGCTTCCGGTTCGAATACGACCAGAAACCCAGTCCAAAGGGGTTAAGCTAAGATTCGGATGCGATCATATAGCCCCCAGTGGGTGTGGTGATGCCAATCAAGAGGGTATCGACAGCTGTGTTCTCTTTGGTTCGAATACGACCCATGTTTGAACAGGAAGCCCCCAAGTGATTCTGAAAATTGTTTAACGACGCTGATTCGAATACGATCCACGTCGGTTCTCAGAGGGGTTTGCACTGTGATTCAAATATGACCAAAGGCCACCTCTCAATGAGCTCGGCACTTTGCCAATCAAATGGGTATCGACAGCTATATTCTCTTTGGTTCGAATACGACCCATGTTTGAACAGGAAGCCCCCAAGTGACCTTACTGCTTACGGCTAGACTCGAATACGATCATAAGCCGGATCCTCCTTTCAAATTAGCATGTAAAAAATGACACACATAATTGAAGGAGAAAAAGGACAGAGGTCCTGCTTTATTGCTTATCATAATATATACAAACTGAGATAAGTATGTACACCACAAGAGCCGGTAGGTCAAGCGTAGTAAGGCCGAAGCTGAGCTATGTTCCACGGCCAACGGGTCTCTTCCTCAGACTTACGTGAATCTTTATGCTCCCGAATGTCAATGAGGTAATACGACCCGTTGTGCAAGTTCTTACTGACCACAAAGGGCCCTTCCCAAGGTGGGGATAACTTGTGTGCATCTGTTTGATCCTGGATGAGCCGGAGCACAAGGTCGCCTTCCTGGAAGACCCGGGACTTGACCCGGCGGCTATGATAACGGCGCAGGTCCTGTTGGTAAATCGCTGAACGGGCTGCTGCCACATCACGCTGTTCGTCCAACAAGTCCAGAGCATCTTGGCGCGCCTGTTCATTATCCGTCTCAACATAAGCCGCCACACGAGGTGAATCGTGACGGATGTCGCTGGGGAGAACTGCTTCTGCTCCATAAACCATGAAGAAAGGTGTGAAGCCTGTAGACCTGTTAGGAGTAGTGTTGATGCTCCATAAGACGGAGGGCAACTCCTCCACCCAACAACCCGGCGTCCGTTGCAAAGGGACCAAAAGCCGGGGTTTAATGCCCTTCAGAATCTCCTGGTTAGCTCTCTCAGCTTGACCATTGGATTGGGGATGAGCCACTGAGGAAACATCAAGTCGGATATGCTCTCGTTGACAAAACTCTTCCATAGCGCCCTTGGACAGATTGGTGCCATTGTCAGTTATGATGCTGTGTGGAAAGCCGAAGCGGAAAATCACCTTTTTCATAAATTGAACCGCCGTGGCTGCATCGCACTTGCTAACTGGCTCGGCCTCCACCCACTTTGTGAATTTGTCAACCACCACCAAGAGGTGGGTTTTCTTATCCTTGGACCGTTTAAAGGGCCCAACCATATCAAGCCCCCATACCGCAAAGGGCCAAGTGATTGGGATCATCCTCAACTCCTGAGCCGGCATATGAGCCCGTCGTGAGAACCTTTGGCAGCCATCACATTTACTGACCAAGTCCTCTGCATCAGCGTGAGCCGTCAGCCAATAAAAACCATGTGGGAGAGCCTTGGCCACAAGAGATTTTGAACCGGCATGATGGCCACAATCCCCTTCATGGATCTCGCGCAAGATCTCTTGACCTTCCTCAGGGGAGATACAACGCTGAAATGCCCCTGAAACACTGCGATGATGCAACTCACCGTTGATAACAATCATTGACTTGGCCCGCCGGGTTATCTGCCTGGCCAACGTTTCATCTTCAGGCAACTCTCCCCGGGTTATATAAGCCAGATATGGCATTGTCCAGTCTGGTATGACGTGCAGAGCCGCCACCAGCCGTGCCTCCGGGTCAGGGATAGCCAAGTCCTCCTCGGTAGGCAACTTAACCGAAGGGTTATACAGGACATCCAGGAAAGTGTTCGGCGGCACCGGCTTGCGCTGAGAGCCTAGCGGGCTTAAAGCATCAGCCGCCTCGTTCTTCCTGCGATCAATGTGCTCCACTTGATATCCCTGAAAGTGCCCAGCAACGGCATCAACCTCGCGGCGATAAGCCGCCATGAGAGGATCCTTAGAATCCCAGGTGCCTGATACTTGTTGAGCCACCAAATCTGAGTCCCCAAAGCACCTTACCCGGCTTAAGCTCATCTCCTTGGCCACTCGAAGACCGTGGAGTAAAGCCTCGTATTCAGCCACATTGTTAGTGCAAGGAAACATCAATTGTAGCACATACTGGAACTTGTCACCCCTAGGGGAAGCCAACACAACGCCAGCCCCCGAGCCTTCCAACTGCCTGGACCCGTCAAAATGAATAGTCCAGTACGTATTATCCGGCTTCTGCTCGGGCACTTGTGACTCTGTCCAATCGTTGATGAAGTCCACCAAAGCCTGAGATTTAACAGCAGTGCGTGGCACATATTTGAGGTCATGCGGTCCAAGCTCTATAGCCCACTTAGCAATTCTCCCTGTAGCCTCTCTGTTCTGGATAATATCCCCGAGAGGGGCAGAACTGACCACAGTGATGGGATGACCCTGAAAATAATGTTTGAGTTTCCGGCTTGCCATGAACACACCATATACGAGCTTCTGCCAATGCGGGTACCGCTGCTTGGACTCAATAAGCACCTCACTGACATAATAAACCGGCCGCTGAACCGGATGCTCCTTACCCGTCTCCTTACGCTCCACCACAATAGCCACACCGACGGCTCGTGTGTTTGCCGCCACATACAATAGCAGGGGCTCCTTATCAACAGGAGCAGCAAGGATGGGGGGCTCTGCCAGTTGCTTTTTCAAATCCTCAAAGGCGGTATTAGCTGCATCATTCCAGACAAAGTTATCAGTTTTCTTCATCAACTGATATAAAGGCATAGCCTTCTCACCCAAGCGGCTTATGAACCGGCTTAAAGCAGCGATGCGACCAGCCAAGCGCTGAACGTCGTTTATACACGCCGGCTTAGCCAGGGAGGTGATGGCCTTGATCTTCTCCGGGTTAGCCTCAATGCCTCTGTCAGAAACCAAGAAACCCAAGAGCTTACCTGCAGGAACACCAAAGACACACTTGGCCGGGTTTAGCATCATCTTATAGACCCGGAGATTATCAAAGATTTCTCTTAAATCATCTATCAGGGTTTCCTCTTTGATGAACTTAACCACAATATCATCCACATATGGATGAACATTGCGCCCGATCTGTTTATGAAGACAATTCTGTACACAACGCTGGTAAGTCGCCTGTGCACACTTGAGTCCAAAAGGCATAGACACATAACAGAAGGCTCCAAAGGGAGTAATGAACGCCGTCTTCTCCTGGTCCTTAACTGCCATCTTAATCTGATGATATCCGGAATAAGCATCCAAGAAACTTAAGCGTGCACAGCCTGCCGTAGCATCAATGATTTGATCAATACGGGGGAGAGCAAAAGGATCAGCCGGGCACGCCTTGTTCAAATCCGTATAGTCCACACACATTCGCCAGGTGCCGTTCTTCTTGAGTACGAGCACCGGGTTAGCCAACCATTCTGGGTGAAAAACCTCAGCAATGAACCCGGCCGCCAAGAGCCGGGCCACTTCTTCACCAATAGCCTTTCGCCTCTCTTCATTAAACCGCCGAAGGAACTGTCTGACCGGCTTAAATTTCGGATCAACATTGAGAGTGTGCTCAGCGAGTTCTCTAGGTACACCTGGCATGTCAGAAGGTTTCCACGCGAAGATGTCCCTATTCTCACGGATGAACTCGATGAGCGCGCCTTCCTATTTTGGATCCAGATTGGCACTGATGCTAAACTGCTGAGATGAGTCTCCTGGAACAAAGTCAACAAGCTTAGTTTCATCAGCCGATTTAAATTTCATCGCCGGCTCAGCCTCCGTAGTTGGCTTCTTCAGAGAGGTCATGTCTGTCGGGTCGACATTGTCTTTATAAAACTTTAACTCTTCTGTAGCACAAACAGACTCTGCATAAGCTGCATCGCCTTCCTCACACTCCAGAGCCACCTTCCGGCTGCCGTGAACCGTAATGGTTCCATTGGGACCCGGCATCTTGAGCTGTAAGTACACATAACACGGCCGTGCCATGAACTTGGCGTAAGCCGGCCGTCCAAATATAGCATGGTATGGACTTCTTATTTTAACCACCTCGAAGGTCAACTTCTCCACTCTGTAATTATTGTCATCACCGAAAGCCACTTCCAATTCGATCTTGCCAACTGGGTAAGCCGACTTACCAGGCACTACCCCATGGAAGATAGTGTTTGACTGGCTGAGGTTCTTATCAACTAACCCCATACGGCGAAAAGTCTCATAATAAAGGATGTTAATGCTACTGCCTCCATCCATGAGTACTTTCATGAACTTATATCCTCCCACCTGAGGAGCTACCACCAAGGCCAGGTGGCCCGGGTTATCCACCCGAGGAGGATGATCCTCCCTACTCCATATTATAGGCTGCTCAGACCATCGTAAGTAGCGTGGGACTGCCGGCTCAACAGCATTCACAACCCTCTTGTGAATCTTCTGATCTCGTTTGCATAGACTAGTGGTAAATACATGATATTGTCCACCGCTTAGCTGCTTTGGATTGGTCTGGTAACCCCCCTGCTGCTGTTGGTGACCCTGGCCAGACTGCTGATTAAAGCCCCCTTGACCGTTCTGAGGACCGGAATTTGAGCCGCCCCCAGGGCCATGAAAGCCGCCGGCGCCTGAGCCGCCGGCACCTGAGCCGCCACCCGGACCATTGTAATTTTTGAAGGCCTTCATGATAGCACAATCCTTCCACAGATGAGTTGCTAGCTTCTCTCTAGAGCCGTGCCTCGGACAAGGTTCATTCAACAGCTGCTCCAGAGAAGGTCCTGACCCGCCGCCTCGGGGAGGGGGCCTCCCCTTGCGTCGCTGGTTATTACCTTGAGAGTTGGTGTTGGCTACAAACTCTAGGCTGCCATCAGCCTTACGCTTGCCTCCTCCTTGGTTCCCCGGGTTAAACTGGGGACCCTTGCCATTGCCGTTCTTCTTTCCCTTCCCTGCCCTTTCATCGTCTGAAGGGGGATCCTTGGTACCATCGGAATCGGCGTACTTGACAAGAGCCGCCATCAGGGTACCCATATCGGTGCAGTCGCGCTTGAGCCGCCCAAGCTTCATCTTAAGGGGCACAAAGCGACAGTTCTGTTCCAACATTAAGACTGCAGAGCCGGCATCCATCTTGTCTGACGAATGTATGATTTCCTTGACCCGGCGAACCCAATGGGTCGTGGACTCACCCTCCTGCTGCTTACAGTTAGTCAAATCCACAATTGACATAGACTGCCTGCAGGTATCTTTGAAGTTTTGGATGAAACGGGCTTTCAGCTCCGCCCAAGACCCAATGGAATTTGGTGGTAGCCCTTTCAACCAAGTACGGGCAGTCCCATCCAGCATCATGGTGAAGTACTTAGCCATGGCCGCCTCACTGACCTCCAGGAGCTCCATGGCCATCTCGTAACTCTCGACCCAGGCTGCGGGCTGTAAGTCTGCTATGTAGTTAGGCACCTTCCTAGGGCCTTTGAAGTCCTTGGGTAGACGTTCATTACGAATAGCTGGCACCAAACAAGGGACACCCCCAGTCCTGGTAGGGATACCCACATCAACAGAGGTCGTCGGATAGGCCGGGGGGGTCTGGTAAGCCGTCAATTGAGGCACCTGCTCCGCCTCTTGGCGTGCCTTGTCCTGGTCTGCTGTGTAAAAGGCTCCGTTATGCGCCGGGCCATGGCCAGGGGGCGGGTCATGGCGCCGGACATTACTTGAGCCGGTTGTTGAGACCATGTGTCGGCTGTAACTCGGGCTCTGACCCGGACGAGGGGTCGAGTGGATCCTATCCCGGCTGTAGGAGTACGCCTCTTGCTGTGCCAGCGCCGTCTGCAGGAGTTCCCTGACCCGGCGGGTTTCGATGGCCGCCGGAGAGTCGCCGTCAACGGGGAGAGCCGCCAGTCGTGCTGCCGCAGCCACCATGTTCTCCAGCGGGTTATCATAATGCCCCGGTGGTATTGGCACATACTAAGGCGGGGCAGGGGGCACCTGGGGAGGCCCCATCACTCGTGGCTGAATAAGGGGTCCGGACCCGGGCGCAATGATCCCTGGCGGGTTGCTAGACCCTGCACCCGGCGTGTTGAAGAGATTGCGTGGATCGTAGACCGGCGGGAGTCGAGACTGGGCCTTCTGATGCCTCCTCCTCATGACTTCGTTGGCCGCGTTCCGATCCATCGTGAGCTGGAAGGACTGCGCCTGAATTAGCTGAGTCTGGGTATCAAGGGCCGCCCGTTCCGCAGCTAGCCTGATCCCTTCCGCTGCAAGATCCTCGTTAGCCTTTATCAGATCTAACTTTAACTGCGCCACCTCTGCATCATGCTGGGATTGGTCCGCCGGGTCGACCGCGGTGGTTAGCAGGGCCGTCAACTTGTCCGTGAGGTCCATCAGTACCTGAGCCGGGGAAGGCACCGGGTTTCCCGATCCGGCAGCGGGGTTCTGAACAGGCTGCGCACCGGCCATAAAAACTCCAACCTGACTCAGCGGCTCAAAAAGGTCTGGAATACTGTCGCCATCGGAACAACCCATGAGCCTACCCTCTTGCAGTTGGTACAACGAGTTTGATTCATCAGTGGACGACTCGCCGTCAGAGCCGGCGGCCGCCTCATCACCAGACCCAGATGGATCAGAGGGCCCTCCATGGATGCATCCCACAAAAGCGCGCCTTAAGGCAGGCCGGGCCCGGGCGGGTCGTGCGCGCCGAGCCGTTTCAACGAGACCGGCGCAGAAGACCGGCTCGGGGCCCGGCTCGCCAATCTTGCCGATGAAGACATGAATTCCACCAAAGGGGACCCGGTACCCGTACTCGATTGAGCCGGCGTCGGGGCCCCAGCCCTCGTCGTCGATGTAGAGCTCGCCGCGACGACTCTTAGTCATCCGGCCCACAGCGTATCCCTTGAGCCCTTCGAAGCTGCCCTTCAAGAACTCAAATCCACCGTGCGCCAGCCCCACGGTGGGCGCCAACTGTCGTGGAATTGTCACGGCAGATGTCCTCGAGCTAGGACTTAGTCGTGGAGCCATCGCAGCTAGGAAGCTTGAAGGGGTTATGTGGGACAAGGAACACGAGGGTTTATACTGGTTCGGCCCCTTACGGTGAAGGTAAAAGCCTACGTCCAGTTTGAGATGTTATTGTCTGGGGTTACGATCGCCAGGGAGCTAACAGCTATGCCCGGCTCTCGATTAGATTGTTGTCGCCCTTAAACCGCTGTCGGGTCCTCCCTTTATATAGGGAGGCTGACGCCCAGCAGCCCTTAGAGTCTCGGCCGGCTCATAAGAGCGTCCGGCTCGGACTCTAAACAATACTTGCCTTACACTACAAGTCTACTATAACAATGATTGTAACTACAGGCTTTAAGCCATATCCGGGTCTCAGCCCATCTCTGGCCCATCATCTGAAACTTGGCTCCGGGCTTCTGGCGTCGACCCTACGAGTAACTCGGCCCCTCCTGGCAGGTGACTCTAAGGTCTATATCCTCAACACGTAGGGTCCGCACGCTTAACGTTCGATGACGATTTGTATTATGAGTTATGTGATTTGATGTACCGAAGGTTCTTCGGAGTCCCAGATGAGATCACGGACATGACGAGGAGTCTCGAAATGGTCGAGACATAAAGATCGATATATTGGAAGGCTATATTCAGACATCGGAAAGGTTCCGAGTGATTCGGGTATTTTTCGGAGTACCGGAGAGTTACGGGAATTCACCGGGGGAAGTAGTGGGCCTTAATGTGCCATACGGGAAAGGAGAGAAGGGCCTCAAGGGGTGGCCGCGCGCCCCCCATGGCAAGTCCGAATTGGACGAGGGAGGGGGCGGCGCTCCCCTCTCTTTTCTTCTCCCTCTCCTACTCCTTCCCTCTCTCCCCTCTTGGAAAAGGAAGGGGCTCCAACTAGGATTGGAATCCTAGTTGGACTCCCCCTATAGGCGAGCCCCTCCTAGGCCGGCTTCCTCCTCCTCCCTCCTTTATATACGTGGCCAAGGGGGCACCACAAAGCACAACAGACAATCTCTTAGCCGTGTGCAGTGCCCCCCTCCACGGTTTTACACCTCGGGCATATCGTCGTAGTGCTTAAGCGAAGCCCTGCGCCGATAACTTCATCATCACCGTCGCCACGCCGTCGTGCTGACGGAACTCTCCCTCGGCCTCAACTGGACCAAGAATACGAGGGACGTCATCGAGCTGAACGTGTGCTGAAGACGGAGGTGCCGTACATTCGGTGCTAGGATCGGTCGGATCGTGAAGACGTATGACTACATCAACCGCGTTGATATAACGCTTCCGCTTTCGGTCTACGAGGGTACGTGGACACAATCTCCCCGCTCGTTGCTATGCATCACCTAGATAGATCTTGCGTGATCGTAGGATTTTTTTTTGAAATTACTGTGTTCCCCAAAAGTGGTATCAGAGCCAGGTCTATGCGTAGATGTTATATGCACGAGTAGAACACAAAGAGTTGTGGGCGATAATGGTCATACTGCTTACCAGCATGTCATACTTTGATTTGGCGGTATTGTTGGATGAAGCGGCCAGACCGACATTACATGACCGCGTTCATGAGACTGGTTCTACCGACGTGCTTCGCACACAGGTGGCTAGTGGGTGTCTGTTTCTCCAGCTTTAGTTGAATCGAGTGTGACTACGCCTGGTCCTTGTTGAAGGTTAAAATAGCACACTTGACGAAAAATCGTTGTGGTTTTAATGCGTAGGTAAGAACGGTTCTTGCTAAGCCCGTAGCAGCCACGTAAAACTTGCAACAACAAAGTAGAGGACGTCTAACTTGTTTTTGCAGGGCTTGTTGTGATGTGATATGGTCAAGACGTGATGAGATATAAGTTGTTGTATGAGATGATCATGTTTTTTTGAAGTTATCGGCAACTGGCAGAAGCCTTATGGTTGTCTCTTTAGTGCATAAGATGCAAGCGCCAAATAATTGCTTTACTTTATCACTATGCGATAGCAATAGTTGCAAGAGCAATAGTTGGCGAGACGACCATGTGACGACACATTGATAGAGATCAAGATGATGGAGATCATGGTGTCATGTCGTTGACGATAGAGATCATGACGGTACTTTGGAGATGGAGATCAAAGGCACAAGATGATCATGGCCATATCATGTCACATATTTTGATTGCATGTGATGTTTATATTTTATGCATCTTATTTTGCTTAGTACGGCGGTAGCATTATAAGATGATCCCTCACTAAAATTTCAAGGTATAAGTGTTCTCCCTGAGTATGCACCGTTGCGAAAGTTCTTCGTGCTGAGACACCACGTGATGATCGGGTGTGATAGGCTCTACGTTCAAATACAACGGGTGCAAGCCAGTTTTGCACACGCAGAATACTCGGGTTAAACTTGACGAGCCTAGCATATGCTAATATGGCCTCGGAACACTGAGACCGAAAGGCCGAGCGTGAATCATATAGTAGATATGATCAACATAGTGATGTTCACCATTGAAAGCTACTCCATCTCACGTGATGATCGGACATGGTTTAGTTGATATGGATCACGTGATCATTTAGATGACTAGAGGGATGTCTATCTAAGTGGGAGTTCTGAAGTAATATGATTAATTGAACTTTAATTTATCATGAACTTAGTCTTGATAGTATTTGCAAATTATGTTGTAGATCAATAGCTCGCGTATAGCTTCCCCATTTTATTTATGATATGTTCCTAGAGAAAAATAAGTTGAAATATGTTAGTAGCAATGATGCAGACTTGGTCCGTGATCTGAGGATTATCCTCATTGCTGCACAGAAGTACTATGTCCTTGATGCACCGCTAGGTGACAGAACTATCGCAGGAGCAGATGCAGACGTTATGAACATTTAACAAGCTTGGTATGATGACTACTTGATAGTTTAGTGCACCATGCTTTACGGCTTAGAACCGGGACTTCAAAAATGTTTTGAACGACATGGAGCATATTAGATGTTCCAAGAGTTGAAATTGATATTTCAGACTCATGCCCGTGTTAAGAGGTATGAGACCTCTGACAAAGTACTTTGCCTACAAGATGAAGGAGAATAGCTCAGCTAGTGAGCATGTGCTCAAAATGTCTGAGTACTACAATCACTTGAATCAACTGGGAGTTAATCTTCCAGATAAGATAGTGATTGACAGAGTTCTCTAGTCACTATCACCAAGTTAATAGAACTTCGTGATGAACTATAATATGCAAGGGATGACGAAAGTAATTCCCGAGCTCTTCGCCATGCTGAATCGGCGAAGGTAGAAATCAAGAAAGAGCATCAAGTGTTGATAGTTAACAAGACCACTAGTTTCATGAAAGGGCAAAGGGATAGAAAGGGAACTTCAAGAAGAATGACAAGCAAGTTGTCACTCCCGTGAAAAACCCAAAGCTAGACTCAAGCCTGAAACTGAGTGCTTCTACTGCAAAGGAAATGGTCACTAGAGGTGGAACTGCCCTAGATACTTGGCGGATAAGAAGGATGGCAAAGTGAACAAAGGTATATTTGATATACATGTTATTTATGTGTACTTTACTAGTGTTTATAGCAACCCCTCGGTATTTGATACTGGTTCAGTTGCTAAGAGTAGTAACTCGAAACGGGAGCTGCAAAATAAACAGAGACTAGTTAAGGGCGAGGTGATGATGTGTGTTGGAAGTGATTCCAAGGTTGATAAGATCACCATCGCACACTCCCTTTACCTTCGGGATTAGTGTTGAACCTAAAATAAATGTTATTTGGTGTTTGCGTTGAGCATGAATATGATTGGATCATGTTTATTGCAATACGGTTATTCATTTAAGTCAGAGAATAATTGTTATTCTGCTTACATGAATAAAATTTTCAATGGTCATACACCCAATGTGAATGGTTTATTGAATCTCGTTTGTGTGATACACATATTCATAATATTGATGCCAAAAGATGCAAAGTTAATAATAATAGTGCAACATATTTGTGGCACTGCCGTTTAGGTCATATTGGTGTAAAGCGCATGAAGAAAGTCCATGCTGATGGGCTTTTGGAATCACTTGATGCTTGTGAACCATGCCTTGTGGGCAAGATGACTAAGACTCCGTTCTCTCGAACAATGGAGCAAGCAACTGACTAATTGGAAATAATACATACTAATGTATGCGGTCCAATGAGTGTTGAGGCTCGCGGTGGGTATCATTATTTTCTGACCTTCACAGATGATTTGAGCAGATATGGGTATATCTACTTAATGAAACACAAGTCTGAAACATTTGAAAAGTTCAAAGAATTTCAGAGTGAAGTGGAGAATCATCGTAACAAGAAAATAAAGTTTCTACGATCTAATCGCGGAGGCGAATATTTGAGTTACGAGTTTGGCCTTCATTTACAACAATGTGAAATAGTTTCACAACTCATGCCACCTCGAATACCACAGTGTAATGGTGTGTCCGAACGTCATAACCGTACTTTATTAGATATTGTGCGATTTATGATGTCTCTTACCGATTTACCACTATCCTTTTGGGGTTATGCATTAGAGACATCTGCTTTCACGTTAAATAGGGTACCATCTAAATCCATTGAGACGACACCATATGAACTGTGGTTTAGCAAGAAACCCAAGTTGTCGTTTCTTAAAGTTTGGGGCTGCGATGCTTATGTGAAAAAGCTTCAACCTAATAAGCTCGAACCCAAATCGGAGAAATGTGTCTTCATAGGATACCCAAAGGAGACTGTTGGGTACACCTTCTATCACAGATCCGAAGGCAAGATATTCGTTGCTAAAAATGGATCCTTTCCAGAGAAGGAGTTTCTCTCGAAAGAAGTGAGTGGGAGGAAAGTAGAACTTGATGAGGTAGTTGTACCTTCTCCCGAATTGGAAAGTAGTTCATCATAGTAATCAGTTCCAGTGATGCCTACACCAATTAGTAAGGAAGTTAATGATGATGATCATGAAACTTCAGATCAAGTTACTACCGAACCTCGTAGGTCAACCAGAGTACGTTCCGCACCTGGTACGGTAATCTGGTTCTGGAAGTCACGTTACTAGACCATGACGAACCTACGAACTATGAGGAAGCGATGATGAGCCCAGATTCCGTGAAATGGCTCAAAGCCATGAAATCTGAGATGGGATCCATGTATGAGAACAAAGTATGGACTTTGGTGGACTTGCCCGATGATCGGCAAGCCATTGAGAATAAATGGATCTTCAAGAGGAAGACGGACGCTGATTGTAATGTTACTATCTACAAAGCTCGACTTGTCGCGAAAGGTTTCCGACAAGTTCAAGGTGTTGACTACGATGAGTTTTTCTCACTCGTAGCGATGCTTAAGTCTGTCCGAATCATGTTAGCAATTGCCGCATTTTATGAAATCTGACAAATGGATAAACAAAACTACATTCCTTAATGGATTTATTAAATTAGAGTTGTATATGATGCAACCAAAAGGTTTTGTCAATCCTAAAGGTGCTAACAAAATATGCAAGCTCCAGCGATCCATCTATGGACTGGTGCAAGCATCTCAGAGTTGGAATATACGCTTTGATAAGTTGATCAAAGCACATAGTTTTATATAGACTGCGGTGAAGCCTATATTTACAAGAAAGTGAGTGGGAGCACTACAACCTTTCTGTTAAGTATATGTGAATTACATATTGTCGATCGGAAATGATGTAGAATTTTCTGGAAAGCATAAAGGAGTTTTTCAAAGAAAGACCTCGGTGAAGCTGCTTACATATTGAGCATCAAGATCTATAGAGATAGCTCAAGACGCTTGATAAGTTTTTTCAATGAGTACATACCTTGGCAAGTTTTTGAAGTAGTTCAAAATGGAACAGTCAAAGAAAGAGTTCTTGCCTGTGTTGCAAGGTGTGAAGTTGAGTAAGACTCAAAGCCCGATCACGGCAGAAGATAGAGAGAGAATGAAAGTCATTCCCTATGCCTCAGCCATAGGTTCTATAAAGTATGCCATGCTTTGTACCAAACCTATTGTATACCCTGCCCTGAGTTTGGCAAGGGAGTACAATTTTGATCTAGGAGTAGATCACTGGACATCGGTCAAAATTATCCTTAGAGGACTAAGTAAATATTTCTCGGTTATGGAGGTGATAAAGAGTTCGTCGTAAAGAGTTACGTCAATGCAAGCTTTGACACCGATCTGGATGACTCTAAGTCACAATCCGGATACATATTGAAAGTGGGAGCAATTAGCTAAAGTAGCTCCGTGCAGAGCATTGTAGACATAGAAATTTGCAAAATACATACGAATCTGAATTTGGCTGACCCATTGACTAAACTTCTCTCACAAGCAAAACATGATCACACCTTAGTACTCTTTGGGTGTTAATCACATGGCGATGTGTTCTAGATTACCGACTCTAGTAAACCCTTTGAGTGTTGGTCACATGGCGATGTGAACTATGGGTGTTAATCACATGGTGATGTGAACTATTGGTGTTAAATCACATGGCGATGTGAACTAGATTATTGACTCTAGTGCAAGTGGGAGACTGAAGGAAATATGCCCTAGAGGCAATAATAAAGATATTATTTATTTCCTTATTTCATGATAAATGTTTATTATTCATGCTAGAATTGTATTAACCAGAAACTTAGTACATGTGTGAATACATAGACAAACAGAGTGTCCCTAGTATGCCTCTACTTGACTAGCTCGTTAATCAAAGATGGTTAAGTTTCCTAGCCATAGACATGTGTTGTCATTTGATGAACGGGATCACATCATTAGATAATGATGTGATGGACAAGACCCATTTGTTAGCTTAGCATTATAATCGTTCCAGTTTCATTGCTACTGCTTTCTTCATGACTTATACATGTTCCTCAGACTATGAGATTATACAACTCCCGAATACCGGAGGAACACCTTGTGTGCTATCAAACGTCACAACGTAACTGGGTGATTATAAAGATGCTCTACAGGTGTCTCCGAAGGTGTTTGTTGGGTTGGCATAGATCGAGATTAGGATTTGTCACTCCGCGTATCGGAGAGGTATCTCTGGGCCTCTCGGTAATGCACATCACTATAAGCCTTGCAAGAAATGTGACTAATGAGTTAGTTGCGGGATGGTGCATTACGGAACGAGTAAAGAGACTTGCCGGTAACGAGATTGAACTAGGTATGATGATACCGATGATCGAATCTCGGGCAAGTAACATACCGATGACAAAGGGAACAACGTATGTTGTTATGCGGTTTGACTGATAAAGATCTTCGTAAAATACGTAGGAGCCAATATGAGCATCCAGGTTCCACTATTGGTTATTGACCAGAGATGTGTCTCGGTCATGTCTACATAGTTCTCGAACCCGTAGGGTCCGCACGCTTAACGTTCGATGACGATTTGTATTGTGAGTTATGTGATTTGATGTACCTAAGGTTGTTAGGAGTCCCGGATGACATCACAGACATGACAAGGAGTCTCGAAATGGTTGAGACATAAAGATCGATATATTGGAAGGCTATATTCGGACATCAGAAAGGTTCCGAGTGATTCGGGTATTTTTCGGAGTACCGGAGAGTTACGGGAATTTGTCGGGGGAAGTAGTGGGCCTTAATGGGCCATACGGGAAAGGAGAGAAGGGCCTCAAGGGGTGGCCGCGCGTCCCCCCATGGCAAGTCCGAATTGGAATAGGGAGGGGCGGCGCCCCTTCTCTTTCCTTCTCCCTCTCTTACTCCTTCCCTCTCTCCCCTCTTGGAAAAGGAAGGGGACTCCAACTAGGATTGGGAATCCTAGTTGGACTCCCCCTATAGGCGCGCCCCTCCTAGGCCGGCCTCCTCCTCCTCCCTCCTTTATATACGTGGCCAATGGGGCACCCCAAAGCACAATAGACAACCTCTTAGCCGTGTGCGGTGCCCTCCTCCACAGTTTTACACCTCGGTCATATCGTCGTAGTGCTTAGGCGAAGCCCTGCGCCGGTAACTTCATCATTACCGTCGGCACGCCGTCGTGCTGACGGAAATCTCCCTCGGCCTCAACTGGATCAAGAGTACGAGGGACGTCATCGAGATGAATGTGTGCTGAACATGGAGGTGCTGTACATTCGGTGCTAGGATCGGTCGGATCATGAAGACGTACGACTACATCAACCGCGTTGATATAACGCTTCCGCTTTCAGTCTACGAGGGTACATGGACACACTCTCCCCGCTCGTTGCTATGCATCACCTAGATAGATCTTGCGTGATCGTAGTTTTTTTTGAAATTACTGCGTTCCCCAACAGTCGTGACTATGCCGATGAGATGTCGGATCTCTCTAATGCGCTTGAGGAAGAGCACGGTCCTCGTTCGGCTCTTGAGGAGTCACACAACGATGATCATGCTAAATTAAAGAAAGATCTTGATCATGATCTTGTTGTATCTCGTGTGCTCAATTCCGAGAAGGTCAAACTTGGGGTTGATCTTGCTAGACTCAAGGAGGAGTTTGATATACTTGACAAGGCTCACAAGGCCTTGAAGGGTACTCATGCTAGCTTTAAAGAGTCTCATGATCAACTCCAAGTGAAGCTAACCAAGGAGAAAGCCACATTTCCTCATATGGTTTTAATTGATAATGCAAATGCTACTAACCCGTGTTGTGAGCATGTGCATCTTGTGGAGGAGAATGCAAAGTTGAAGGAGCAACTTGAGAAAGGCCTTGTGTCTTGCATACAAGGTGAGAAGAACCTCAACGGCCTTTTGAGCAATCAAAAGGAAGTTGTGGCCAAGGAGGGAATTGGGTTTGCACCCAAGTCCAAGAACAAGAAGAAGAATGCCAAGGCCAAACGACCTCCTCCTCTCAAGCAAACTTTTATGAAGGAGGGAGAGGGTGATTCTAAGGAGAAGAAGAACAATGTGAAGGGTGGTGGTGTCAAGAAGGGCAATGCCACCCCTTCCAACAAAGTCGGCGACTTTAACCCTTCTTATGTGTTATGTCGTGCTAGTGATGGGCATGTTTATGCCAAATTTGTTGGTCCGCCTTATGAGTACATTGAATGGTCTATTTGGGTTCCTAAGACCCTTGTTACTAACATCAATGGACCCATTACAAAATGGGTACCTAAAACCAAGCATTGATCTCTTTTAGGTGTTTGCTTCCGGTGGGGGATCATGGTTGCTCGATAGTGGAGCCATAAATCATATGACTGGAAGCAAGGACTTGGTGGTGGACGTGCACAAGATTTCATCTATGCCCACCAATGTCGAGTGGAGTGATGCCTCGTCTTCTAAGGTATTGGGTCTTGGCAAGGTTGTCATTTCTCATGATCTCATGATCGAGAAAGTCATGCTTGTTGAGTCCCTTGCATACAATTTACTTTCCGTTCGTCAACTTGCACTCATGGGCTTTGCCACTTCTTTGATATTGATATCGTGGCCCTCTTGTGGAGCAAGACTATTAAAGTAGCCTTTGTTGGGCATGTCGAGAACGATCTTTACGTGATTAACTTTTCAGAGCGACCCACTAAGACCGCGACATGCCTAATGGCTAAAGTTGACGTGGGATGGCTTTTGCATCGCCGTTTAGCCCATGTCAATATGAGATCTTTGCAAAGTCTTCTCAAGGGGGACCATGTCCGTGGACTAACAAATGTTAGTTTTGCCAAAGATCGTGCTTGCAGTGCTTGTATCAAAGGAAAGCTACATGAGAAGGCTCACCCTCCCACTACTATCATCTACTCGAAGAGGTCCTTGGAGCTCCTTCACTAGGATCTCTTTGGACCTCCATCCTTTGATAGTCTTGGGGGTAGAAAGTATTGCTTGGTGATTGTGGATGATTATTCAAGATACACTTGGGTATATTTCTTCAATAGGAAGAGTGAGACCCAAAAAACCATCATCGACTTTGCAAATGAAGCTCAACGTCAACACAATCCAAAGATCTTGACGATAAGAAGTGACAACGACACCGAGTTCAAGAACTACACCTTGGATGAGTTTCTTAGTGATGAGGGGATCAAGCATCAATATTTCGCACCTTACACCCCTCAACAAAATGGTGTAGCGGAGAGGAAGAACCGGACGTTGATGGATGCGACAAGGACCATGATGCCGGAGTTCAAGTCTCCATACAACTTTTGGGCCGAAGACATCAACACCGCTTGTCATGCATCCAATCGGCTCTACCTCCGCAAAGGCTTGAACAAGACTCCATATGAGATAGTCACCGGTAACAAGCCCAACCTCAAGTACTTCCGGGTGTTCGGATGTAAGTGTTTCATTCTCAAGAAAGGTGTTCGTTGTCTAAATTTGAGGCTAGAGCTCATGAGGGAATATTTGTTGGTTATGCTACAAACTCTCATGCTTACCGTGTCCTCAACAAGTCCGCCAGACTCATTGAGGAGATGTGTAATGTGGAGTTTGATGAGAATAACGGCTCCCAAGTGGAGCAAAGTGGTACTTGTGATGTAGGTGATGAAATTCCTCCCCAAGCCATAAGAAGAATGGGTGTTGGTAATATCCTACCCATTGAGGAACCCCTTGTGGCTGAAGGAGAAGGACATTGTTCCACTCAAGTGGAACCATCACCAACCCAAGACCCACACGCTTCTGAAGAACAAAGCGAAGGCCCTCAACCAAATGAACAAGATCAAGGGCAAGATCAATCTCAAGATGGTGGTGAACCACCAAGTGATGCCCAAGATCAAGTTCATACCACCGAGCAAGTTCAAGATCAAGCTCAAGATCAAGAGCAAGCTCAAGATCAAGAACAAGCTCAAGACGACGCTCAAGATAATCAAGTTACCGCTCCTCAACTCTCTCTTGAGGAGGAATTGGAGCGTCGTGCCACCAAGATTGCGTCCAAGCTCACCACCAAAGATCATCTCATGAAGAATGTGCTTGGAAGCTTAAGAAAGGGGGTAAGCACTTGTATACAATTAGAAAACTATTGTGAACATCACGCGTTTGTTTCTTGTGTTGAACCCCAAAAGGTCTATGAGGCGTTCGAGGATCCGGATTGGCTTAATGCCATGCATGAAGAACTCAACAACTTCGAGCACAACAAGGTGTGGAGATTGGTGCCGAGGCCAATGGGGAACCATAATGTCATTGGAACCAAGTGAATAGTCAAGAACAAGCAAGATGCTCATGGAATTATCGTTCGCAACAAGGCTCATTTGGTAGCACAAGGCTACTCCCAAGTCGAGGGTATCGACTACGGTGAAACCTTTGCTCCCGTTGCTCGCCTTGAATCTATTCATTTGTTGATTGCTTATGCTTCTCATCATAACTTCAAGTTGCAACAAATGGATGTGAAGAGTGCTTTTCTTAATGGTCCTATTAATGAGTTGGTGTATGTCAAACAACCCCTGGGGTTTGAGGATCCAGAGTTCCCCAATCATGTGTACCAACTCGATAAGGCACTCTATGGCCTTAAACAAGCCCCATGTGCGTTGTATGAGCACCTTACCGAGTTGTTGCAAGATCGTGGGTTTGAAATTGGGAAAATCGACCCCACTCTTTTTACTAAGAAGGTCAAAGGGGAGTTGTTTGTATGCCAACTATATGTTTATGATATTATTTTTGGTTCCCCTAACAAAGCTTTCAATGAGGAATTTGCCGCTCTCATGACCTCAAAGTTCAAGATGTCCATGATGGGAGAGTTGAAGTTCTTTCTCGGGTTCGAAATCAAGCAAAGAAGAGAAGGAACCTTCATCAACCAAGCCAAATACACTCAAGACATGCTCAAGAGATTCAAGCTAAGTGATGCCAAGCCGGCTTCCACTCCAATGCCCGTCAAGTGCCAACTTGACATAGAGCCCAATGGTAAAGCGGTGGATCAAAAGGTATATCGCTCCATGATTGGCTCCTTGCTTTACCTTTGTGCATCTAGACCGGATATCATCTTGAGTGTGGTAATTTGTGCACGGTTTCAAGCCGCACCTAAGGAAAGCCACTATGTGGTGGTCAAGCAAATCTTTCGATATTTGGCTCATACCCCAAACTTTGGCTTATGGTACCCAAGAGGAGCAAACTTCAACCTGGTGGGCTTTTCGGACTCAGATTGGGCGGGAGACAAAGTGGATAGGAAGTAAACTTCCGGAGGGTGCCAATTTCTTGGTTGCTCTTTGGTGAGTTGGTCTTCTAAGAAGCAAAGTTGTGTGCCTCTCTCGTCCACCGAAGCGGAGTATGTGGGCGCTGGTAGTTGTTGTGCTCAACTTCTTTGGATGAGGCAAACTTTAAAGGATTACGGTGTCATTTGTGACAAAGTGCCTCTTTGGTGTGACAATGAAAGTGCCATCAAGATCTCTCTCAACCCGGTGCAACACTTCAAGACAAAGCATATTGAGATTCGGTATCACTTTATCTGGGATCATATTAGGTGAGGGGAGATCGAGCTCAACTATGTCAACACTCATGATAACCTTGTAGATATCTTCACGAAGCCCTTGGATGAAGCAAGATTTCGCGAGTTAACGCATGAGCTAAATATCATTGATTCGAGCAATGTGGCTTGAACCCTTGCACATGTTGGGAACGTAGTAATTTCAAAAAAATTCCTACGCACACGCAAGATCATGGTGATGCATAGCAACGAGAGGGGAGAGTGTTGTCTACGTACCCTCGTAGACCGTAAGGTGAAGCGTTTTATCAACGCGGTTGATGTAGTCGTACGTCTTCACGATCCAACCGATCCAAGTACCGAACGCACGGCACCTCCGAGTTCTGCACACGTTCGGCTCGGTGACGTCCTCGCCTTCTCGATCCAGCAAGAGGGGCGAAGTAGTAGATGAGTTCCGGTAGCACGACGGCGTGGTGACGGTGTTGGTGAAGAACAATCTCCGCAGGGCTTCGCCTAAGCACTACGAAAACTATAACGGAGGATAAACTAGAGGGGACGGGGTTGCCGGCACACGGCTTGGTGTTTCTTGATGTCTCTTGGGTGCTAGCCCTACCCCTCTATTTATATGTTGAGCCTTGGGGTCGAAACTTGGAGTAAAAGCCTCCACAAAGTCGGTTTCACCCGAAAGGCAAGAGTCCTTCTCGGACTCCAGGGCCAGACACCAGGGTTCCCGGCGTCTGGACCCAGACGCCAGGGACCCTGGCGTCTGGCCCCTGGACTCCGCAAAACTTCCTTCTGCGCTTTCCAAAAACCTCGTGGGCTTTCCCCTTTGGCCCAGATAAAGTGTTCTCGTGCCCAAACATTTCGGGAAACATCCGGAACCCCTTCTGATGGATTCTGGAACCTTTCCGAAGATCAAACACTACTATCCACATATCAATCTTTACTTCCGGACCATTCTGGAGTTCCTCGTCATATCCGTGATCTCATCCAAAACTCCGAACAACATTCGGTCACCAACATACATAACTCATAGTACTATATCATCAACGAACGCTAAGCGTGCGGACCCTACGGGTTCGAGAACTATGTAGACATGACCGAGACACCTCTCTTGTCAATAACCAATAGCGGGACCTGGATGCCCATATTGGCTCCTACATATTCTACGAAGATCTTTATCGGTCAGACCGCATAACAACATACGTTGTTCCCTTTGTCATCGGTATGTTACTTGCCCGAGATTCGATCGTAGGTATCTCAATACCTAGTTCAATCTCGTTACCGGCAAGTCTCTTTACTCGTTCCGTAATACATCATCCCGCAACTAACTCATTAGTTGCAATGCTTGCAAGGCTTATAGTGATGTGCATTACCGAGTGGGCCCAGAGATACCTCTCCGACAATCGGAGTGACAAATCCTAATCTCGAAATATGCCAACCCAACAAGTACCTTTGGAGACACCTGTAGAGCACCTTTATAACCACCCAGTTACGTTGTGACGTTTGGTAGCACACAAAGTGTTCCTCCGGTAAACGGGAGTTGCATAATCTCATAGTCATAGGAACATGTATAAGTCATGAAGAAAGCAATAGCAGAATACTAAACGATCGAGTGCTAAGCTAACGGAATGGGTCAAGTCAATCACATCATTCTCCTAATGATGTGATCCCGTTAATCAAATGACAACTCATGTCAATGGCTAGGAAACATAACCATCTTTGATCAACGAGCTAGTCAAGTAGAGGCATACTAATGACACTCTGTTTGTCTATGTATTCACACAAGTATTATGTTTCCGGTTAATACAATTCTAGCATGAATAATAAACATTTATCATGAAATAAGGAAATAAATAATAACTTCATTATTGCCTCTAGGGCATATTTCCTTCAGCACACCCCACCATACTCATCTTGATGTCTTGTTTAGGTGTAGACATGGCCATAGGGGGAGTGTTGTTCTCTCAATGAACTCTCCCTCTCCCCATTATGCATAAATTGATCACATCTTTCATATTAGCCATTTTTATGGTACTTGTGCTTCAAAGATGAGTTTTGGTCATGGGCCCAAGGTTAAAATCTTCGCGGTGCCATACCACTTAACTCAAACATAGGTGGCCTCGGCCACCGGCCTCTATTTGGGAGTTGTGTGTTTCTTGTCCTCTCGTGGGTGTTTTTCTGCCTTTGTGTTTGCTCCTTCTCCTCGTTGTTTCTTTTTTTCTTGCTTGAGCTAAGCCGTTTTTCTGTCTAGTCTTTGAGTGCCTGGTTGGGCGGTACTACCGCCTGGAGGCGCGCGGTACTACCGCTTAATGACATCAAGCGGTACTACCGCCCTCCCCAACGGTACTACCGTTGCGGGGCGGGACTGGGGGGTGATATGTCGGGCAAGGGGAGTTTCTTTCTCCCCCACACACCCATTCGCTCGCCTCTCTCAGACCCCTTCGTGCTTCAGCGACGCACTCGGCGCGGGAGGGCTCCGGCGGGCCGCTGTCTCCGGGTCGTCCCTCTCCATTTCCTTCGGTGGAATCAATCCCCACCCTGTCCTCTTGCCATGGATGTTGGTATTGCCCCCGTTCCTCTTTGTGTCTAGGTTTCAAATCTAATCTTTAGGGGCAATAGTGGTTGCATTTTTTTTATTTTTTGCTAAATCAAGGCTTGAGTAGGTTAGAGAAGGTGTCTAGACTAGTTAGATTGATGTTTGGTAGGATAATTTTTGAATTTGGCATCCCGACAGTACCGTATTTGGCCGCGGCAGTAAGGAATCGCCACCCCTCCCGCCTAGAGCGGTACTACCACTCTCTTGGAGCGGTACTACCGCTTGAGGGCTATAGGCGGTACTACCGCTGCCTTGTCGCGGTACTTCCGCCGGATGCCAACTTCCTCTTTTTCCTTACCAAACCTTGATCGTTGTTGCCTTGTTTTGGTGGCTTATGCTCGTTCTTTCGTTTTGTTTCTTGTGTCCGTGTGTTTGGTTCCAGGTGATGGCCCTTCTGAGCAACATGTCCGCCGTGTCAACCCCGGGCGTTCTACTTCAAAGCGCGATCGCACCTCTGAGACAGCGACTACTTCTTCAAGTGTTCCTCCTTCAAGTGTTCCGCCAACTTCATCTCAGCGGCATACCAAGAGTACTGCGAAGAAGCCTAAGCTGAAGCCCAAGTCCGTGATTGAGATGACTGCCAAGGAGTTCTGGGAGAAGCGTCAGCACAATCCCTATGAGCAAGATCAAGAGCCCAATCTTGTCAGCCGTCCCTTCTGGAACCGTTTTCAGTGGGCAATCTACTTTGATGTGATCAAAGCAAAGAAGAATCTCTATGTTGATGTTCGCACCATCGACACTGACTATATGGAGAAGGATCCCGCCTACTTTGGTGAAGCCCTACAGATGTGTACTCAGCTGAACATTATCAGGATCATGCAGTTCAACAAGGACTTTGATGCAGATTTGGTGGCTCAGTTTTATGCCACGGTCCATCTTGGAACGGATGAGGAAAGAACTCTAACTTGGATGACCAATGGCAAGCTTCTCTCTATCAAATGGAAGGCATTCATGGAGTTACTTGGGATTGAAGATCAAGGACTTGAGAATCCAGTTGGCTTTCGCCCTCACCGCAATGCAACTTCCACTCAGAAGCAATATCTCTGGCCTTACTGTACTTTGAAGATTCACCCCGAGACTCAGAAGGAGACCTATGAGCTGCCGGCCTTTCTGGACATACTTCATCGTATCTTCAGAGAGACTCTCTTTCCTCGCATTGGGAACTTGGATATGGTTCACTCCTTTCTCGTGGACATGCTTCTTTTCTACCAGCATGAGAAGGAAGAAAACACTGGAGAATCCTTGGATATCTCTCATGTCATGTGGTCTGAGCTTGTCACCGCTATCTCTGAGCGCAAGTGCCCCATCTATGCGCCTTTTCTCATGTTGTTTATTGAGAAGGCTTGGATGCACACTTATCCTAATGTTGTGATGGAGACTGGCGAGTTGATCCCTCATGAGATCAAGCATCTGAGGAAGAAGGAGAACTGGGGCACATCGGTTCCGAGGTCTGGGACTCCATCTGGAGCTGCTGACATTGAGACAGAGGCTGATGCTGCTGCTGATGATGATTATAAGCCCTCTGGAGCGGAGCCCTCATGGGCAAAGAAGCTCAAGCACAAAATGAATAAACTTTTCTGCATGGAGTCTCATGGACAGTTGATACGTCTCCAACGTATCTACTTTTCCTAATGCTTTTCCTCTTGTTTTGGACTCTAATTTGCATGATTTGAATGAAACTAACACTGGACTGACGTTGTTTTCAGCAGAACTACCATGGTGTTGTTTTTGTGCAGAAATAAAAGTTCTCGGAATGGAACGAAACTTCGCGAGGAATTTTTATATAATAAATAAGAATTTCTGGAGCCAAGACCTACCGGAGAGGGGGCCCTGGGTGGGCACAACCCACCAGGGCGCGTCCCCCTCTCCTAGCGCGCCCAGGTGGGTTGTCCCCACCTGGTGGCCCCGCAGACCTTGAAACCGACGCTACAAAATCCTATTTTTCCAGAAAAAAATCAGGGAGAAAGAATTATCGCGATCCACGAGACGGAGCCGCCGTCACCTCTTGTTCTTCATTGGGAGGCCAGATCTGGAGTCCGTTTGGGGCTCCAGAGAGGGGGTCTTCGTTCTTCATCATCACCAACCCTTCTCCATCGCCAATTCCATGATGCTCCCCACCGGGAGTGAGTAATTCCTTCGTAGGCTCGCTGGTCGGTGAGGAGTTGGATAAGATTCATCATGTAATCGAGTTAGTTTTATTAGGGCTTGATCCCTAGTATCCACTATGTTCTAAGATTAATGTTGCTATGACTTTGCCATGCTTGATGCTTCTCACTTTGGGCCCGGGTGCCATGAACTCAGATCTGAACCGTTTATGTTATCATAATTATATCCATGTTTTAGATCCGTCTTGCAAGTTATAGTCACCTACTATGTGTTATGATCCGGTAACCCCGGGGTGACAGAAACTGGGACTTCTTCCGGTGATGACCGCAGTTTGAGGAGTTCATGTATTCACTATGTGTTAATTCTTTGTTCCGGTTCTCTATTAAAAGGAGGCCTTAATATCCCTTAGTTTCCAATATGGACCCCGCTGCCACGGGAGGGTAGGACAAAAGATGTCATGCAAGTTCTTTCCATAAGCACGTATGACTATTTACGAAATACATGCCTACATTATATTGATGAACTGGAGCTAGTGCCGTATCGCCCTAGGTTATAACTGTCTCATGATGAATATCATCCAACAAGTCACCGATCCAATGCCTACGAATTTATCTTATATTGTTTCTGCTAATTTACTACTGCTATCATCACTGTTACACTTGCTACAAAATTACTGCTATCACTGTTACCGTTACCGTTGCTATTGTTACTATTATCCGAACTATCAAACTACTTTGCTACTGATCACTTTGCTGCAGATAATTAATCTCCAGGTGTGGTTGAATTGACAACTCAGCTTCTAATACCTTCAAATATTCTTTGGCTCCCCTTGTGTCGAATCTATAAATTAGGTTTGAATACTCTACCCACGAAAACTGTTGTGATCCCCTATTCTTGTGGGTTATCAAGACCTTTTTCTGGCGCCGTTGCCGGGGAGCATAGTTATATTTGTTGATTCACTTGAGATTATTATCAATTTATCACTATGAAGAATCTGAAGGATCCTAAGAGTAAGATATTTCCCTCAAGGACGAGGGGAGGTAAGGAACTGCCATCCAGTTCTGCTTTAGATTCACCTTCTGTTATGAGTAAACTTGCAACACCACCACATGCTATTAATTCTGATATGTTGCAAGTTATTGATGATGCTACTTCTGCTATGGATAATGCTTATGATGATGCTAGTACCTTGCTTGATAATGATGATGTGCCACTTGGTGATTTTCTTGATGCACAAATTGCTAGAGTAATACAACATGATGTTGTTGAATCTGATGATGAGCTTGAAACTGAATCCCCTGAAACACCTGCTAGAACTAGCCTTCCTAGATATGAATTGCCTAAGATACCGGAAGGTTATGTTATGAACGAGGAGATAACTAGAGATATTCTTGCTTGTAAGGATGGAGATGATCTAGAAAAATTACTATGCAAGTATAAAGAAAAATCTCTGAATATGTGACGCCCCCGATTCAATCGTACACTAATCATACACGCAAATGTGTACGATTAAGATTAGGGACTCACGGGAAGATATCACAACACAACTCTAGACACAAATTAAAATATTACAAGCCAGGGGCCTCGAGGGCTCGAATACACAAGAGTCAGCGGAAGCAACAATATCTGAGTACAGACATAAGTTAGGCAAGCCTGCCTTAAGAAGGCAAGCACAAAAGCAACATCGATCGAAAAGGAAAGGCCTCCTACCTGGGAGCCTCCTAACTACTCCTGGTCGTCGGCGGCCTCCATGTAGTTGTAGGCACCCTCGGTGTAGTAGTAATCGTCGGTGGTGACATATGGCTCCTGGACTTCGCCATCTGGCTGCGTCATCCGAGAAGAATGGAAAAGGGGGAAAAGAGGGAGCAAAGCAACCATGAGTACTCATCCAAAGTACTCGCAAGCAAGGATCTACACTACATATGCAATATTATCAAAGGAAGGCTATATATGTGGACGGAGCTGCAGAAATCCAAAATAGAGGGGAGAGCCTAGTCCTATCGAAGACTAGCATCTTCAGCATCTTCAGCGGCCTTGTAGCATTAGAAGAGTGCAGACTAGCATAAAGTAAAGTAGTAGTAGTGTCATCAACCTCGCCCAGAGATCCTTCCTCGACTCCCTGCGAGAAGGCAATCCCAGAGCCATACTATCCATTTCTCAACTCAAGTATCCAGTTCTAGTTGTATCGATCGGGATACAACTCCGAGTGTCCGTTACCGTAGGACAAGCTATCGATAGATGTTTTCTTTCCTGCAGGGGTGCACCAACTTACCCACCATGCTCGATAAACTCCGGCCGGACACACTTTCCTGGGTCATGCCTAGCCTCGGCCAAACAATACGCTGCAACCCGACCTAGGCTAAATAGAGAGGTCAGCACGCCGGACTAAACCTATGCCCCCAGGGGTCTTGGGCTATCGCCCCGGGAACTCCTACACGTTGCGAGGGCCACCGGTGAGCAGACCTAGCTACCTCCTTAAAAAGGCAGGTGTGTCGGGGATATACCCCGCGGTATGACCCGGCCAGGAGTATGACCCGGCCGGACTTAACACTTCATCGTAACCCGCCGGAAGATTGGCAATTCATGAGCCTGGCGACTTAATGATGGCCCCGACGGCGGGTCAGACGGATGACAAGGGCCCAAGGCCCAGTAGGCCGGGACGTGTTATTATGGGCCGGCTTAAGACGGAAGGCATGAGGAATATTTCCTTTACGAGGAAGCAAGACCCGTACTTGTATCCGACTTGTAATAGAGAATAAGTTAGTTCTAATCCTACTAGGACTTTGCATGTAAAGCCACCTCTCCAACTTATTTAAGGAGGGGCAGGGCACCCCAAAGAGGGACAAGCAAGAAGAAACAATATTTAGGGCTAGACACAAAGGGGGAGCCGGTTTATGCGGCGACTCCCTCATGAGCATAATGAGACCTAGCCACAAACAGCATGTAGGGCTATTACCGGATGATGTTTCCCGGGGCTCGAAGCTGTCTAAACCCTTGTCTTGTGCGTTGATCCGCCCTGCGTCTCTCGATTCCGCTCAACCCCTCTCAAGCTACTACATAGATGCGATGGCCTCACGACTAAGTCCTCACCCTAGGACATCTGCCGTGACTATTCCACGACAGTTGGCGCCCACCGTGGGGCCCGCGCATGGTGGTGATGAGTTCTTGGAGGGATCTCTTCAGGGATCGAGAAACTCGCGATTGATCGGATGAGAAAAAGCCGGCACGGAACGATCGCATGAGCCGCCGGACAACCATAAGCATAGCCAGCAAGTTTATCAGAATTACGGTTAATTTTGGAGCTGATAGATACAAGATTTGAGGCGAAAGATTAGGGTTTCCGTTGTGTACGTCGCCGTGTCCGTGCGTTTTCGCCGAGTCCGAGACGAGGTCTGCCACACAGGTGATTTATCAAAGACGTCGCTACCCAAGACTGACAAGGAGTTGATCTTCTATACTTACGCGTACAAATCGCCCAGGATGCAGCCTTTTTTAGCCAAGACTGACAGGTGTTCTCGTGTTTTTTCTCTGTGGTCGTCTATCCGAACCAGCCACCGTACGCCACTACCAGAAGCTTGGCCACGCCTGCCTGTCCACCTGCAGCTTCAAGCACCGAGGGAATCGGTGCCGCTGCTATTTTTTCCTGTGGTGGAGACTAGTTAAATCCAAAGAAACGAAGTGCTACTTGCACTAGTACAGACAAAGGTTAGAGCTGATTGATGTTTAAACCGGCTGCAGAGATCCAAGGAATAAAGAAACAATTACTGCATGGCGGGGCTCCTGAGGATTGATGGAAAATTAATTTCGTTTGGGAATCAAGAAGTACGTACTAAATACTAGTACATCAATTACCATTGCTAACTAATCCGGTCAGATCTGAGCACAAGTTCAAAAGGCAAGGTCAAATTTGTGTGGCTTCACGTGGAGCATCACCCGTGAAACACCGACTCCACTTCGACTATTATTTTACCATCAAAGTAAATCAGGCACAACACCATCTGTGTGGCGGCTGTTTTCGGGTCAGTTGACATCGAGCCGGTTTAGTTGACTGATCTCCATCGGGCTGGCCTAGAGCCGCCGCTTTCCGCCCCTGCCGCAAGCAGGGTCACCATCGGCTGACCACTTCCGCCCCGAGCCACCCGGATTGGGCCCTGCCGTGACCCGCCTCGCCTGCTGGGAGCCGTCTCCGCCGTTTCGAGCCACCTGCGAGCCAGTTCGAATTCAAGTCAAACTAAAAGCTGCAAATCAAGTAGCAGACCGTTGCCGTCGTAAAGCTACCTCTGCCACCGGAGAGCCTCTCCGGGTTAAACCGTCACATGATGGGCCGCCGCCTGCCCTCGGGTCGACTCACGTCCGTTTCAAGCTGTTCAAGTTGTCGTCTCTGCCGCGTCAAACCCGCTGCCGCTGCAGTTTCTGAGCCGCCGCCATGGTGATGCCTCTGTTTCGCTGTTGTGTTGAGCCGCCGGGGCCGTGTTGAGCCGCCTCTGTCGTGTTGAGCCGCCCGGGCTATATTGAGTCGTCGGTCTGCCTGAGCCGCCTCTATTGCGTTGAACGGATCATCCGTCATCCGAACAATCAGGTGATATCTATTCGTTTAAGTTTATTTTATTAGCATATATTGCTTTTTGTCAAAGAACAATTATTCTGGCCTGCGATGTTTTTGATGCAGGACAATTGTTCACTACATCAACACGACGTGGTTGACTCGCCCGTCCGCGCGGCTTACTGCGCCCGCGATCGACTCGCCCGTCCGCGCCGGCTTACAACACCGCGGCCGATTCATCTGTCTGAGCCGCTTCTGATGTTGCGGTCGTCTTTTCCGTCCATCTCTTGCGGCCTGGTTTACATCAACATACTGGGCCGCACCAGTCTGCATGAGCTGTTTATTGAGTATGAGCAAGTCACAGCTTGGGTAGCCCGGTTTTCTTTCAAATTGGAGGCAAATTATCATCAACCGCCGTTTGCACTGGATGGCTCAATGAGCAGGCGCACAAGTTGGCGCCACTACAGTTTAGGTTAACTTCAAATCACCAGTTGGAAGGAACCATTGGCCGAGTTGCTGACACGGCTCATACAGGATCATTTATAACCCGCCGCAGTCACCTCAACCTTCTGTGGATTCACATCACGCTATCAACACCAATGATATACACCTTATGCTGTGGTCAATATGGAGACTCTCAAAGCCAACTCCTCGAGTCGTCTTGAGACTCGGGGGCTACGATGATATGACTCGGCAGCATTGGTCGGTTTGAATGCATTCAAGAACACCGGGTCATTGGAGGGAAAAATAACCCGGTCCCGGAGGCTACCGCCATATTGGTGAAAAGTTTAAAGGCCGTCAGAAAATTTCTGGCTTAAAAAGAAGGATTCCGGTTTAAATCCGGCTCAAGAGACTTGACATCTCCCACAAAGCACTGAAGCTCTTAAATATCCGGTTTAAAATCCGGTTCAAGGGAAATTTATCTGCCACAAAGTTTTGAAGCTCTCAAATCTGGTTCAAAATCCAGTTCAAGGTAAATTCGTTTATCACAAAGCTTTGAAACTCTCAATATCCGATTTTTCTGGTTCAAAAAGAATTTATCTCTCGCAAAAGTTCGAGTTTTCAGGAAAAATTAAAGGGACCAAAAAGAGTCTGTTATAAAGCACAACCCAAACATAGGTACCCTGCTTTAATGACCATTGGGAGCTGATCGTATTCGAATTTAGCTTAACCCTTTTGGTGTGACCCTGATCGTATTCGAATCAGAGTCGTTAAATATTCTCATGATCACTAGGGGGCTTCTTGTTCAAACATAGGTTGTATTCGAACCAAAGAGAACATAGCTGTCGGTACCCTCTTGATCGGCACACTGCCGAGCTCACTAGGGGGCTTCTTGATCGTATTCGAATCATAGCTCAACCCCTTTTGGGAACCGACGTGGATCGTATTCGAATCAGCGTCGTTAAACAACTCTTAAGGTCATTTGGGGGCTTCCTGTTCAAACATAGGTCGTATTCGAACCAAAGAGAACATAGCTGTCAGTACCCTCTTGATCGGCAACGCCAAAGCCACTGGGGGCTATATGATCGTATTCAAATCTTAGCTTAACCCCTTTGGGACGGTTTTCTGATCGTATTCGGATCAGAAGCCTCAAAATTTTTGAAGTCTCTTTTTGCAAACAATTTTTGGGATTTTATTTGAAGCTCTTTTGAACACATCTAAAGTGTATATGAGTGGTTTCTATTTAAACCCGGCTTATTTTTGATGATAAGTCGCCGGCTTATGACAATCATCATCTATGTGGAAGCATTGGCTTCTAAGGATTGGGTTATCACCCTTACTGCACAGGTCACATAAACTGGCAGTGAAAATTCAATATCACAGGTATAATATTATTATTATAGTTATGTTTCAAAGTTATGATTCATAACAGGCTTATCTGTGACTCCTTGTTACACATCAATGGTTATATGTGAGATATTATGACCCGCCCTGCGGTAAACCGCCAAGGGATCTTGTGATCTAATTATGTGCAAGATAAGACTACATTTGGGTGGTTACCCGCCCTGGTTTTTGACGTTAAGTCGCTAGGGCATATGTTGTTTAAACTCTGCAGGATTTACAGAGCTATGACTTACATAAATGATTAAATTCAAGCCCATCATCAAAGATTGAAATTGGTGTCTCAAAAGGGTTATCAATTCTTGATTTTCTCAAAGGCTATAAGCCGCCGGGTTGTACAAATTCCGGCTTACAATGGAGGCGTATTAAATCGCCATCGGCCAAGAGCCGCCGGGTATTTAAACTCCGGATTGACTTATCAACAGATGAGGTATTCAAAGTCGCTTTGGCACAATGGCTATTATTTTATCAATGGATATGATCTATTCTACAATGGAAAAGAATAGTCCCGAGTCGCTGCAGGCTTACGACCCGGCACTTGGGGGCTACATTATTTAAATTGAGATCACATCAAATATGCAAGTCCCATGTCACTGCCAGCATGCACCATGGCACTTGGGGGCTAATGTAAAGACATTTTTTGCTTAACTTATTGAAGACCCGACTAATCACATTGTAATGAGCCGGCCCTTGGGGGCTACCAATTGCTCCTGTCGAAAATTCAAGGTACACAAGCCTTAATCCATTATATTGAAAGATCCACTGCTTAGTTGGTAGAGTACAAAGCTCTTAACCTTGTGGACGTGGGTTCAAGCCCCATGGTGGAGATTACATCATATGATGTTATTATCAATGAATCATATACAAAGTCCGAGCTCAGTAATATCTTACTAAGCCGGCCCTTGGGGGCTACACGTTGCTGCTCAAGTTTACATGGTTATATCTACAAAGTCCCTGCTCATTATTGCATAATGACCTAACCCTTAGGGGCTACACTGGTTGAAGTTTTTATGAGCATAAGGCCATTACAAGTCCCAGGTTGCTGTAAGCATGACAACCGACACTTGGGGGCTACAGGTGATATGCATATAAGGGAGAAAAAATCTTCAAATTCTCAGTTTGGAGTAGACCAGATTAACCCGGTGTCTGCAACAATCATGACCCGGCATTATTTATTTATAACCCGGCAATTTTGGCAATCATAAATTGGCAAGATCTACATCTTTAAGCCGGTTGAATATCAGTTGAATATTTCAAGACCAATATTCTTGTCAAGTCAGAGCATTGAAGGCCGACTCAAATGGATTATTTCTTATAATATTTCTCTACAAGAGCAAATGTCAGCAAATTGGTTATGAAGCTGGCCTATTGACCCGGATTTTTTAGAAGAAGTGCCTGGATTTTTTGCATTGGCAAGGTTTGGACATATCTGTTAAAAGAGATTTGCTATAAGATCTTGAGTATGCATCCAGGAGGAAATGACAAGGACTTAAAGATGATCAGGTGCCGGTTTACAAGAATATTTAACCCGGAGTGCAACCTGTCAAATTCGTTCTTGTGTTTATGTTGCAGGATCAGTTTAACATGGATAAATCCAAATTAAACTGGGGCTTAATGTCGGGGATATACCCCGCGATATGACCCGGCCGGACTTGACGCTTCATCGTAACCCGCCGGAAGATTGGCAATTCATGAGCCTGGCGACTTAATGATGGCCCCGACGGCGGGTCAGACGGATGACAAGGGCCCAAGGCCCAGTAGGCCAGGACGTGTTATTATGGGCCGGCTTAAGACGGAAGGCATGAGGAATATTTCCTTTACGAGGAAGCAAGACCCGTACTTGTATCCGACTTGTAATAGAGAATAAGTTAGTTCTAATCCTACTAGGACTCTGCATGTAAAGCCGCCTCTCCAACTTATATAAGGAGGGGCAGGGCACCCCAAAGAGGGACAAGCAAGAAGAAACAATATTTAGGGCTAGACACAAAGGGGGAGCCGGTTTATGTGGCGACTCCCTCATGAGCATAATGAGACCTAGCCACAAACATCATGTAGGGCTATTACCGGATGATGTTTCCCGGGGCCCGAAGCTGTCTAAACCCTTGTCTTGTGCGTTGATCCGCCCTGCGTCTCTCGATTCCGCTCAACCCCTCTCAAGCTACTACATGGATGCGATGGCCTCATGACTAAGTCCTCACCCTAGGACATTTGCCGTGACTATTCCACGACAAGGTGCTTACGCAGTCCAACCTGGCGCGCGCCGCTCAGTCGCTGACGTCCATTAAGCTTCGGCTGATGCATACGATGCAGAACGCCCATACTATGCCCACGTGATGGTTAGTACTATCAGGCCAGAGGCCCCTCAGATCAAATATCCAAATCGTAGTGGATTAGGAGCACGCAGTGACGAGTAGAGACTCATGATCGATGTGACCCCGCCGCCCCGTCTTGAGGACTTGCAGCAAGAGCTAAGAATGCCCGACCACGCCTCGTAAGTATCTCGCGGGCACCTTCCAGGTCAACCCAACTCCACATCACTCGCAATTAAGCTCGACGGGTACCCCTCAAGGCCGACCCATCTTTAGTAACCTAGTTCAGGGTAAAGTCATAGTAACCATAGTAACAGTGTGTCTAACACCAAGGGGAACCCTGAGGAACCACCCTCGATGGATTCCACTCGATTTAATCATCAAGGTGAACATAAGAGGAACCACCCTCGAGGCTCACACTTGAGGGGTTGCACGACAGAGTCGTATCGGAAGGGGTTAAGGGGACTCACCCTCGATGACCACGACTGAATAGCTGCACTACAGGGTTAACATCAGAAGTGTTGGTGAGGTCTCACCCTTGGCACTTGATAGTAACCCAGTAGTGTCGAGCAACTAAGGGGAAAGTGATGTGCGGTGCCTGGTCTTCGACCCCGTTGATCGGGTCTTCAATGATGAAGCAGGGGCAACAAGGACGAGGTGGGGGTCACTGATGGATCACTAACCAACCTATACTAAGCAGTTTAGGATAAGCAGGTAGGTAACAATAAGCAGGTTACAAAAGCAGGCTATGCATCAGAATAGGAGCAATCAATTACAGTAGCAAAATTTAATGCAAGCATGAGAGAATGGAATGGGCGATATCGGGATGATCAAAGGGGGGGCTTGCCTGGAAGCTCCGCTGAAAGGGAAGAAGGGTTGTCGTCGATGTAGTCGATCACAGGGGCAACATCAGTCTCGGGGTCTATCGGAGAGAAGAGGGGGAAGAAACAGTAAATACAGAGCAAACAAGATGCAACACTAAGCATGACATGATGATATGCAGAACTAGGGTCGACCTAACGTAGTGCTGCACGAAAAAGGGGAAGGGGGGGGGGGGAACAAGCGGGAAATGTTTCCCGGTTCCGGACATGTGTCAAACAGATGACCGGAGGGAGAATGTTCAATGTTCAGCATGCTAGTGGCATGTGACAAATGAACGGACTGCGTATTCAGATTCATTTGATTTTTCTGAGCAACTTTCATGTAGAAAGTTTTTCGATCCGAGCTACGGTTTATTTTCTATGAATTTTCAAAGATTAAACAATTTTGTGGAATTAATTAAATTGATAGAAAAGAATTACTATGTCAGCAAGACATCATTGTGACGTCAGTAGTCAACAGGACGACTGGCCAGGTCAAACTGACCAGTGGGTCCCACCTGTCATAGACAATGGACTAATAGAAGTTTAAACTAACTAAAATGAGGTTAATTAACAGCTGGGCCCCACATGTTAGTGGCAGATTAGATTACTAATTACTTTTAATTATAAAAACATTTTAATTAGCTTAATTATGCGGTGGGGCCTGCATGTCAGTGGTACTGGGCTGCCCAGTCAGCACGTCGACTAGGTCAACCCAGTCAATGGGGCCCCCATGGCCCACTGGCCGTGACCCAGGGGTGAGCCCCGCCTAGCCACATCGGCGGCCGGCGCCGGAGTTGCTCCGGTGACCCAAAACACGGCGGCGCGTCGCTGGAACGCGTCGGGTTTCATCTACGGTGGGTAGTTTCGCACGCGCTTGGGCGCGTTCGAACGAGCAGCGAGTGCCGCGTCCAGTGGTGGTGGTGGTTTCGCCGGAACCGGACGGAAAAGTGGACGACGACGAGCTACGGCGGCAGTGTGATCGGGTCCTCGACGGGACAGCTAGGAGGCACAGGGAGGCACGGGCTTGAGCTCGTTGGGCTCATGGGAGCGCCAGGAGCTCGATGTCGTGCCCAGGTGAGCGCGACATGGGCTATGGCAACGGCGGCGAGGCGATCCGCGGCGACGGGCTCACGGCAATGGCGACGAGGTAGCTACGGTGCGCGAGGGGTCAACGAAGAGGAGCAAGGGACGGAGAAGCTCACCGCGCGGCTCACATGTAGGCCCGTGACTGTCGGAGTAAATGGCCACGGGTAGCCTAACCGACTCCCCCTCGCTCTTCAAAAAATTATCAGGCCGATCGAGCCTTCAAGCATCCAAAGCACGGGGCCGCCTTCCCCTGGCCGGCTATCTCCCAGGCCGACTACCAGAAGGCGGCCCGGCCTCAAAAACCTTCCCGAAGAGAACCACAAGATGGCCGACTCCAGGAAGCCGGCCCCAAGAGGACCGATTTCCAGAAGCCGGCCATGAAGAAGACCGACTCCCAGAAGCCGGCCATGAAGAAGACCGACTCCCAGAAGCCGGCCAAGACCGCACCCTCAAGGGCTGCACCCGCATAACGGTGATGAGACGGGACGTGGCTACAGTACAGCCTGCCACCCCCAAATCCCGGAGCACGCGTGGCCACAGTGCGCCGTACGGGTCGGCCATCCCCCGTCCGATGCGGCACTGTTGCCATGTTGACCATGACACCACCCACGACGGGCGCCAGTACGGCCCGCGGGCGGCGGGCCCCTTCAGCCAGAGAGACGCTCGAAGGCGGCCAAGCCCCCCCCCCCAAGTTGGCCTGGGGCGTAGCCGGCTCCTAATAGCCGGCTACCTCCCTCCCTCGAAGTATGTGCATCATTAAGGAGACAAGACGAGGTAAGGCTACAGTGAGAGCCCGCAAGGCGGCGGCACTGTGGCCATGCTTGCCTCGATAAAGCCCTCGTCATCAGAGGCGAGGCTACAGTAACCAGCCACCGACAAGACCCCCAAGCGGTGGGGCCGGCTTGTCGGCCAAGAGGCCGGCAGCCGGTGGGACCCACCAGTCGGCGGGCCCCAGCAGTCGGCGGAGAAGCCGGCGAATACAGACACTGACGGCTAGGACCCGCCTCCAGCCGGATTACCATTGTACCCCTGGGGGGGTAGGCCTATATGAACCCCTAGGGCACCCATGCAAAGGGTTGATCACTTAGAGTTTTAGACACCACATAGAGAGAAAAGGAGAGCTAGCCTTGCCCTTCTTCTTCCTCTAGCCAAACAGCTCAAGGAGCCTCTTGTAGCTACTTGTATTGATCTAGTGATCATGCGGAGACCCCGCAGAGCAGGATTAGGGGTGTTATCTCCACGGAGAGCCCCGAACCTGGGTAAGATTCGCCGGCGTGCATGTCTTCGCCTTATCCCATTTCCAGGCACCGACGATGTCTTACTGGCTCCCACAATGATAAGCCACCCGTTGGCATATGTCGTACCTACCACCCGACATTTGGCGCCCACCGTGGGGCCAGGTGCACCGTCGTCTGGAGACCTGTTCTGGACGGGAACCCTTTTCCTCCCCCGCGAGCGTAGCCAGCCCGCCACGCCCGATGGCGCTTGCCCTGACGCGCTGCAAGGCGTCGACGACGCCTGCGCGGCGAGGTGCCTCGCCGATCTTCTTGGCGAGGCTCGCATCTCTGACGAGCCCGCGTCCGACGCGGGCACAGACTGCCCCGAGAGCCGCCTCGTCAGCCTCCTCGACTAGCTTCACGTCTCGAGCGAGCTTGCTGTGGACTTGGAGTCGGTCGGCTCCACCGACCCGATGCTGGTCGACTCCGACACGGCATCGCTTCACGCCTTCCCCACCAACGTGGTGATCATCGATGACCCTCTCCCTCGAGCCGACAGTGGCAGCAGCGCTGTCACTGAGGTGTTGGTCATCAGCCACGGTGCTGTCTCCGGCGAGAACGCCCACGACGCCCTACAAGCGGCGCTGCACGACTTGTCCGTCCCCATCCTGGCCGACGCCGACGCCGAGACACTGGAGGCACGCCGCCTCGCCTTCGTCGCGGAAGGCCAGAAGATAGCATCCATGAGACGCCTCGCTGAGGCTCACCAGCGCGAAGTCGACCGCGCCTCCTTTGGCACGCCGCCTCCTAGCGGGCCAAGCCGAGCCGGCTTTATCAATAAGCGCGGCGCAGCCATCGCCAGCATGCTGGGAGCAGACCGCCCAGTCTATGCCACGCCGCTCGAGAACCTGCGTGCCGCTCAGGCGGCCGCAGACGAGCTGAACGGGCTGGGGGCTGACGAGCTCCCCTACATGACTAAACGCATCCAGCAGCTGATCGATGCGGCCGCAGGGCAGCATGAAGCCAGCGCCCGTGCTGAAAGTCCTCACCCACGCCGAGAGCACGGCGCGACATCCCGGACGCCGACTGCAGACGGCGCCCGCGCAAGAAAAGACAAGGAGCCGGCTGCTAGCCGCGGCCGGACTCGGCTCACCATCGAGCGCGACGCAGAAGGCTGCCCCGAGCTGTGGAACGACGAGGCGATCCGCCTCCTCCCCCGCCTCGTGGGGAGAGATATCCTACCCCGCCGCCTGTCACGCATCCGACTCTCGGCGGCCGACTAGGCCACCGCGAAGGAGTCGGCGAGAATGACGCCCGCCACCGGATCGACCGCCTAGCGCGATCCCTGGCGCTAGAAGAAGAAGATGATGTCGGCCCGCCTTGCTTTGGCCCCCGCATCCACGACGAGCCCTTCCCCAAAGGGTTCTCGCTCCCAAGAGACACACCAAAATACAACGGCTCAGTGAAGCCGGAGGACTGGCTAATCGACTACTCCACTGTAGTCCGCATAGCGAACGGCAACAGGCGCGTTGCCGTGAAATACGTCCCGCTCATGCTTCAAGGCACGACACGCACTTGGCTGAACAGCCTCAAGCCCTACAGCATCAACAGCTGGCTAGAATTCATGGAAGTCTTCATCCGCAACTTCACCAGCACGTACAAGCGGCCTCCCAAGCCCCGCCAGCTCTCCTTGTGCGTCCAAGGGCACAGCGAATCAACTCGCGACTATCTCACGCGTTGGGCCGAGCTCCGCAACTCCCGCGAGGGGGTACACGAGGTTCAAGCCATAGAGTACTTCACCGCCGGGTGCCAAGAGGGCACCCTCCTCAAGCACCGACTCCTCTGCGACGAGCCGACTACCCTCGACGAGCTGCTGATCATAGCAGACAAGTACGCCACGGCCGACTCCTCGATGAAGACCGAGCTTCGAGTGGATGCCTCTGGAAAGGTGCTCACTCCGGCTCCCAAGACGCCGGCTGGTGACTCCAACCGACGCCCTTACCAGAATGACAACAAGCGCAAGGCCCCTATGCCGCCTTCCACCAGTCGGCAAGTAGCCACAGTCGAAGACGAACAACCCAAAGAGCGGCCCGCTCCCAAGAAGCAGAAGGGCAGCAGGCCGGCTTGGCAGCCGACTTTCTCCTACGAGCAAACCCTTGATGTCCCCTGCATGTTCCACAGCGGCGCGAAGCCGTCCAACCACACGACACGGAAGTGCCATTGGCTCACACGGATCTCCAAAGGCGAGGGGCTGGTGCCGCCTCCACCTACTGGCCCGCCGCCTCCAGCCCCTCAGCAGCCGGCTGTTCGACCAGCAGTCGGAGCAATTCAAGATGAGTTCCCAGATGAGCACGCCGCCTACGTCGTCTTCACAAGCCAAATTGAAGACAGGCGCAGTCGGCGCCGTCAGCACCAAGAAGTCAACGCAGTCGCCTCCAACAACCCAGAGTTCATGCATTGGTCTGAGGAGCCCATCAGCTGGAGCCGAGCTGATCACCCAGAGGTGATGCCGTCTCCCGGTTCTTATGCATTGGTATTGGACGCCACCCTCGCGACAGAAAGGCAAGCCGCTTGTTTCTCCCGTGTGCTGATTGACGGCGGGAGCAGTATCAACATACTGTACCGTGACACCATGGAGAAGCTGAACCTCAAGACAAGGCAACTCATGCCAAGCCGGACTGTGTTCCATGGCATCGTACCCGGCCTGTCCTGTTCCCCAATTGGCAAGATCAAAATGGATGTTCTCTTCGGAGACAAGGATCACTTCCACCGAGAGGCGATCTGGTTTGAAGTGGTGGATCTAGAGAGCCCTTACCACGCATTGCTTGGCCGACCTGCCCTGGCCAAATTCATGGCTATGCCCCACTACGCCTACCTCAAGATGAAGATGCCGAGTTCAAAGGGGATCATCACCATAGCCGGAGACTACAAGAAATCCTCCGAGTGTGCTGCAGCCAGCAGCCGGCTGGCCGAGTCTCTCGTGATTGCTGAAGAGAAGAAGATGCTGGATCGAGTCATGGCCATGGCCGGCAAGCAGCCAGCCCTGTCCCCCGACCCCAAGGAGTATGATGCTCAAGGCTCCTTCCAGCCGGCCAAGGAAACAAAGAAGATACCTCTGGACCCAGAGAACCCGGAGAGGTTTGCTGTCATAGGTGCAAACCTGGACAGCAAATAGGAAGGCGAGCTCGTCGACTTCCTCCGTGAGAATCGGGACATCTTTGCATGGTCCCCAAAGGACATGCCAGGTGTTCCGAAGGATTTCGCCGAGCACAAGCTACACGTTCGAGCAGACGCAAAACCAGTCAAGCAACCTCTCCGCCGACTGTCGGAGGAGAAGAGAAGAATAGTGGGAGAAGAGATAGCCCGGCTCTTGGCAGCCTGCTTCATTATGGAGGTGTTCTTTCCAGAATGGCTTGCCAACCCGGTCCTGGTATTGAAGAAAAAACAACAAATGGCGCATGTGTATAGATTACACTAGCCTCAACAAGGCCTGCCCCAAAGATCCGTTTGCCTTACCCCGAATTGATCTAGTGATAGACTCCACAGCCGGATGCGAGCTGTTGAGTTTCTTGGATGCCTACTCAGGCTACCACCAGATCAAGTTGGATCCAGCCGACCGCCTGAAGACCGCCTTCATCACACCGTTCGGAGCTTTTTGCTACCTGACTATGACATTCGGCTTTAGAAATGCCGGTGCCACTTTTCAGCGTTGCATGCAGAAATGCCTCCTCAAGCAACTCGGCAGAAATGCCCACGTCTATGTAGACGATATTGTGGTGAAGACAGAGAAGCGCGGCACCCTGCTGGAAGACCTTAGAGAAACATTTGCCAACTTGCGCCGGTTCCAGATCAAGCTCAACCCTGAGAAATGCGTGTTCGGAGTACCAGCCGACCAGCTTCTAGGCTTCTTGGTCTCCGAACGCGGCATTGAGTGCAACCCAGTGAAGATCAAGGCCATTGAGAGAATGGAGATTCCTACCAAGCTGCGAGACGTCCAGAAATTTACCCGGTGCCTGGCCTCCCTAAACCGCTTCATCAGCCGGCTAGGAGAGAAGGCTCTCCCCCTGTACCGACTCATGAAGAAGTCCACCCACTTCGAGTGGAACGACCAAGTAGACCAAGCTTTCCACGAGTTAAAGAAGATGCTGACCACGCCGCCTGTCCTGGCAGTGCCGACTGAGAAAGAGCCCATGCTCCTTTACATTGCCGCGACTAGCCGAGTGGTCAGCACAGTGATTGTGGTCCAACGCCCAGAAGAAGGCCGAGCTCAGTTAGTCCAGAGGCCGGTGTATTATTTGAGCGAAGTATTGTCCACCTCAAAGCGAAACTACTCGCACCACCAGAAGATGTGCTATGGAGTATACTTTGCTGCCCAGAAGATGAAGCCCTACTTTCAAGAGCATCCCATCACGGTCGTATGTACTGCCCCGCTCGCCGAGATCATAGGCAGCCGGGATGCATCCAGCCGGGTGGCTAAGTGGGCCATTGCGCTGGCTCCTTACACGATCTTCTACCAGCCCCGCACCGCCATCAAGTCCCAAGCATTGGCCGACTTCCTTGTCGACTGGGCCGAGACCCAGTACCTACCGCCGGCTCCCGACTCCACTCATTGGCAGATGCACTTCGATGGATCCAAGATGCGCATCGGCTTGGGAGCCAGCATCATCCTCACCTCTCCCAAGGGCGACAAACTCAGATACACATTGCAAATTCATTTTGCCGCCTCCAACAATGTGGCCGAGTACGAGGCGCTCATACACGGGCTCCGGCTAGCCAAAGAGCTCGGCATACGCCGGATCCTGTGCTATGGCGACTCGGATCTGGTAGTCCAACAATCATCCGGCGACTGGGATGCCAAGGACGCAAACATGGCGAGCTACCGATTCCTCGTCCAGCAAATCAGCGGATACTTTGAAGGGTGTGAGTTCCTCCACGTGCCACGGGCCGACAACGAGCAAGCAGATGCCCTGGCACGGATCGGCTCCACCCGACAAGCTATACCAGCCGGCGTCTCTCTTCAACGCCTCCTCAAACCGTCTGTCAAACCGTCTCCAGAATCAGACTCCATCTTTGTACTGCCTGCCCTTGATGCAGTCGGATCCGACTTGGGGAACTCAGCAGGCGGCTCGGGGGACTTTGATAGGCGGCCCGGGGACAGCCGTAGTCGCACCCGGCTCGGGGACTTCAGAACCCGGCCCGGGGACTGCAGCAGTCGGCCCGGGGACTGCAACGACACAACAAGCGGTGGCCGACTCCAACTCTTCACCACCCAACCCACCCACCCTAGTTGCAGTAGCCGTATTGGCGATAGAAGAAGTCGCAGCTCCATCATGGGCCCAACCCATCCTCAACTTCCTAGTAAACAGAGAGTTGCCGACTGATGAGATCTCGGCAAGACAAATTTAACGCCGAGCCGGAGCATACACAATAATAAACAGAGAACTTGTTAAGCGTAGCGTCACTGGAGTCTTCCAGCACTGCGTCGAGCCAGAGAAGGGCATAACAATCCTCAAGGACATCCACCAAGGCGAATGCGGCCACCACGCAGCCTCAAGGTCACCTGTCGCCAAAGCTTTCCGCCATGGTTTCTTCTGGCCGACTGCTTTGGAGGACGCCAAGGTATTAGTCAAATGCTGCAAAGGGTGCCAAGTCTTCAGCTCCAAGCAACACCTGCCGGCTTCTGCACTCAAGACCATCCCCCTCACCTGGCCCTTTGCCGTCTGGGGGCTGGACATGGTGGGCCCATTCAAGACGGTGCGCGGCGGCATGGCACATTTGCTTGTCGCCGTAGACAAATTGACCAAGTGGATTGAAGCGAAGCCAATCAAGAAGCTGAATGGGCCGACTGCCATGACATTCATCGCAGATATCACCACCCGGTATGGTATACCACACAGCATCATCACCGACAACGGCACGAATTTTGCCAAGGGAGCACTGGCACGTTTCTGCGCGACACAGGGCATCCGACTGGACTTAGCGTCCGTTGCCCACCCGCAGTCAAACGGCCAAGTCGAGCGAGCAAACGGCCTCATCCTCTCCGGCATCAAGCCCCGACTGGTCTTACCACTGGAGCGTTCGGCCGGCTGCTGGCTCGATGAGCTGCCGGCTTTCCTCTGGAGTCTGCGTACTACCCCGAACAAGTCAACCGGCTTCACCCCTTTCTTCCTTGTATATGGTGCCGAGGCAGTCATCCCAACTGACATCGAGTTCGACTCGCCTCGGGTCACCATGTACACGGAGGCGGAGGCCAAGGAAGCACGAGAAGACGGCGTCGACCTGCTGGAAGAGGGCCGGCTGTTAGCACTCAGCCGGTCCGCCATCTACCAGCAGGGCTTACACCGTTACCACAACCGGAAGGTCAAGCCAAGATCCTTCCAAGAAGGCGATCTTGTGCTCCGGCTGATCCAGCGAATAGCCGGCCAACACAAGCTCTCGGCCCCTTGGGAAGGCCCCTTCATCATCAGCAAGGCCCTAGGCAACGACTCCTACTACCTGATCGACACACAGAAGCCGAAGGCACACAAGAGAGATGATTCCGGCAAGGAGTCAGAACGACCATGGAATGCCAATCTCCTCAGAAGATTTTACAGTTGAAAGCAGTATGTACCACACTACCTTTTGTATTAAGTACAAGATAACGGCCCCCCCCCGAGGTGTACTCGGGGACTACCCTCTTTTATCTATGTATGACGAGTGTCATGCCTATGAATGTATTGTTACATTTGATTTTCTGTCCGGCACCGGGTTCGACCAGTCGGCCCGGGGACTTGCCGCCTTGAGTTATATTAAAGTTCTACCTGCACTCAGACAAGTAGTGTGCCAGCACCCGAGCCCTCTCTTGTTGAAAGTCGCAGCTCAAAGAACCGACTGACCGACTGGCAAGAGCCAAAGGCAGGAAAGGATGCCCACACAAAAACGGCTAAGGACTAATGAACCTATATAACACAAGCCAGCCTCCCACCACGCCTACCAGCTGTCAGAACAGCCGGCTGGCCAGCTTCCCATTCACTTTGCTACAATCCAAGAAAGCTAGAGTACTTGCCCTCCCAACCGGCCAAGCACTTCTCCAGCCACAGACTGCAGAGCAGCTGTCCGGCTAGGAAGGCGGCGACCAAGGGAGGGCGGCAAAGGAAACAGCCAAAAGATGAAAAGCAAGAACAATGGGAAGCCAAACACATGCATGATTATATTTACACAAAAGGCCTTTGAAAGGCCGGCATTCAACATAGTTTGAATACACCCCCAGTGGGTGGAAATGCGCAAATTTAACAAAATATTGTTCAAAGAGTAATAAAACAGGAAAGTAAAGGTGGCAGATTAGGCTAAGGGCGCAACAGGCGAGCCGGGCTGGTCGGTGGAGACGGCAGTGCTGGCTGGAGGAGTGGCCGGCTGGCGAGTCTCGGCTTGATCATCGCCGGCTGCAGGCGGTGCGCTCGCACGCGCCTCGTTGCTGGAGGTACGATCAAGCTGAGGCTGGCCGGCTGCTCCACCATCTGGCACGACGTCTTCACCATCCTCCTCCTCCTCCTCCTCGCCCTCATCGCTGGAGTCGATCTCCTCCGCCGAGTCCTCGCCATCTGCTGGGTTCAGCCCGAACCACTCCTCCGGCTGAGCAACGCCGTTATCATCCACCTCAGGAACAAAGGCGCTGGTGTCGGTGTAGTCGGCGATTGCCGAGGCACGCTGGATGATAGCCGGCCGCGCCGGCTCCAGCTCCGTGTCGGCCTCCTGCCGCCAGGTGGCCAGCTAGTCCAAGCTCAGCTCAGGATACCAGGCTTTGACGAACTCCAGCGCCCGCCTGGCGCCTGACCAAGCTGCAGAAGCCTTCCAGGCCTCGAAGCGGCCAACCGCTACCTCAAGCCAGTCGGCAGTCTGACTGGGGGTACGGGGAATCACCTCGCCGGGCCAGAGAGCGGCCAACACTTGCGCCCCAACACGCTGAAGCCGGCGGAGCATGCGGTGAGCCGGCTGGAGGCGGGCTTGGATCGCCAGGAGCTGTTCCTCAAGAGACCGGCGAGCGTTCGGCGCGATCTCAGCGCCAGCCTGCCTTTGCGCCTCGCGGTGGGCCTCGATGACCTGGTTGGCGGCAGTAGAGTAACCAGGGAAGTACTCTGCACAAGCGAGAAAGGAAGTGAAAAATACAAAGTTAGAGAATGAACCAAATGGCAAGCGGAAAGCAAGGAACGAAGAAGAAGGCGGCCTACCGTCAACCAAGTCTTCGATCTGGCCGTAACCGTTGATCAACGACTGCCTCGCCTCAGCCCAGCTCGCCGCCTCGGTCTCGTACTCGGCTTGGAGGGCGGCCTTGCTGTCCTGCACCGCCTTCAGGGCCGCCTTGTGGCTCTCCTCCGGGTCGGCCAGCTTCTTGACCAGGCGGTCACACTCCTGAGCCAAGGCGTCGAACTCGGCTTTCTTAGCGCGAAGGGCGGCCTGGGTCCCACCCAGCTGCTCCCTCAGTTTGGCGTTGGCCGCTGCAGATATGACAAAGAAGAAAAAATCAATAAGAAAGAAGTTGCCAGGAAAGATCCGGCCCGACTTCTCAGCAGTCGGCCCGAATCTCGGGGACTACACCCAGTGGGTGCGCTGACGCGCCCCCACGTGAGATAAAAGAAAGGAAGCACCTACCCCGGTTCTCCGTTAGATCAACGGTCTTCTGGGACATCTCCCGAGCCTGGGAGTTGAAGGCAGCCGCACGGAGGTTGTGGTAGTCCTACAAGTCGGACAGAGAAGCGAATAAGAACAAGATAGCAAACAAAGTCTACCAAGAAGTTCCAAGCCGCCTGCTCAGCAGCCGACTCGGAACTCGGGGACTACACCCAGTGGGTGCGCTGACGTGCCCCCACGGAAGAAATCAAGATCAAGAAACAAAAAAACGGGAAGACTCACCCGAATGGCCGCCCGTGTCGCGAGGAACTCGTCATTGTACTGCCTCAACACGGCGGCCTGGGACTGAAGCCGGTTCCGGACTTCCTGCGCTGCCACGTTCACCACGGCCGTCCCACCACCCGGCATCCACCCCGAGCTGGCACTGGCCGTCTCCAGATCCTGGCTCGACGAGCTGGAGTCCACGGCCTTCTGCGGGTCCGGCGTCGAAGTTGCCTTCCCCGCGCGCTGGCGCGAGGGCGACCGGACCGCCAGGTCCGTCCTCGCAGCCGGCTCGCTTCCAGCCGGTTGCGCAGGCGGCGCATTAGGCCGGCTGCCTTGGGCCGCCCCAGTCGGCGATGGCGGTGCCGCCTCCCTCTCCTGGACGACGATGTCGTCCTCCTCCCTCTCCATCCCCGGCAGATCGCCACCGGCTTCCTCCGGCGGGGGCTCCGGGATCTCAGGCGCCACGGCGCGCAGGGGAGTGACAAGCAAGGCCCCGGCCGCTGCGGCTGCAGCCTCCGCCTGAGCCTTGGCCGCCGCGTCGGCTTGTGCCTTCGCCGACTCCTCCGCCACCTCCTGCGCCGCCTTGGCAGTGGCCGCCCTCAGCTCCTCCGCCTCCCGCTCCTCCCGCACCTCCCGTGCATTTCGCTCCGTCGCCGCTTGAAGCTCGGCGCGGGGGTCCACGCGGCGGGCGCTGGTAGATCCTCCCGCCTCTCCAACCACGAAGGCGGCAGCAACCTGCTCAAGAGAAAGCGGAGCCCTGTTTTTTGAGTCAAGACAAGGATTCAGAAATCAACAAGAAAAGAAGAAGGAATACACGAGAGAATCGACACTTACGCTGAAACCTTTTGCGGCTGCCTCACCACCTTGCGGAAGCGGGCTGCCTTCGCGGCCGCCTCTTCCCGCCTGGTCGCCGCCGCCCCGCTCTTGGGCTTCTTCGGCCGACTGCCGAATAGGCCCGACGTGGCCCGGCGCTTCTGCACGCCGCCTCGGGCAGCCGGCGCGGCAGATGAGCCCGCGCCTTGATCGGACGTCGGCTCGCGGCGCGGGACGATTTCCGCCTCGTCGTCATCCGGCCAGTCGTCGAAGCTGGCTCCAAGCCCGGAGCCGCCTGCTTCGCCGCCTCCCGCCTCGGTGTTGTCATCCATGGCGGCCGCCCCCAAGTCGGGGTCCTCCAAGTCGTGCGCCGCCCGGTTGGGGAGAAATTGGCGATCCGCCCCCGCTGACCTGGCCGCCGGTCGAAGGAGAGGGTTCTACCAAGACGAGCTGACTGGTCAGAGTTGGCCAAGAAAAACTTGGTGACAAAACTAAAGAAGAGAAGATATAGAAAGCATACCACAGGCGGGGGATTGGCACGGGAGTACGGCTCCTTGCCAAACTGCCACTCCTCTTGCAGTTCGCGAGATAGTTCACCATGTGAGCTACCTCATCATGAGGCATCTCCTTGGTGCATATCCGACTCGGATTGAGTTGGCCGCTTATTTGACAGATCAAATGAGGGCGGCCTTGAAGTGGGAGCACTCAGCACACCACGAAGGCGGCCAGCAGGTCGGACCCAGTCAGGCCCTCCGACTGGATCATTACCCGCAGTCGGGCGACGGCGGCGGCTCCAGCCTGCGTCAGCGTCCTGGCCCGGTAGGACCACTGGGGCTGCCTCCCAGCCGGCGGGCCGGCTACGTAAGGCGGCAAGTTGATGTAGTCGCCTTGCGGGGCGACGTTCTTCACATAGAAGTACGATTTCTGCCAGAGCTTCACCGACTGGATCAGCGTGATGACAGGGAAGGGGTTGTCGGCTGCCGACCTCCGCATCACGATGAAGGCGCCGCTCTGAGCCGGCACGCCCATCCGGGTGCCGAGCTTGGATTGGAAGAATTCCCCCCAGAGCTCGAGGGTGGGAAGAACGCCAAGAAAGCCCTCGCACAGAGTGACGAAGGCAGACAACAGCACCACCGTGTTTGGAGTGAGGTGGTGCGGCTGGAGCTGGTAGAATTCAAGGAAGAAGCGGAAGAAGGCGCTAGCTGATAGGCCGAGGTCGCGCAAGAAACGCGAGCGGAAGAGTACCCGCTCGCCTTCCTCCGGCGCCGGCGTGATCTCCTTCTTCGGCGCGAGACGGACCTGCACCTGGTCCTCGCGCGGGCAACCGCTGCGTCTTGCGGAGGAAGTCGATGTGGTCCGCGTGGACGTTGGAGCCGTCCCAGTCTCCGCCGTGCTGCATGACAGCAAGAAGCTGACGAGAAAGGGCGCAGCGGCGGTGAAACCACGGCCCCGCGGCGGCGAAGCTACGGGGTAGTGCGAAGATTAGTGGGACGGCGCGGCGGCGAGAGGCTGCTGCGATGGAGAGAAGGAAGAAGAAGATGGCGTAGCGAGGGTGAGCGTGCGAGCGTCTGCCGCTCCCCCTCCCCTCCTACTTATAGCCTCGTGCGGCGAAGCCGAGGAGGCGAGGCATGGGGCGGAACGTGGGATTAACTGCGCCCACTCCCACACGTCCCGCGATTATTGCGCCCTAACGACATGCAGAAACTGCCGTCGGAAGGCGAGCGGCCCGCTTTGGGCCACAGAAAATCCACGCCTGGGCCTAGGCATGGGAGTGGTGGGCCCCGGCCTGCGGCGGCGTCCCGTCGCGCGCATGGGCTGGTAGGCTTTTTTTAGCCAGAAGGTGCCACGTGGTGCGCGGGCGGCAAGCGGCCGGCCCGCAGCCCGGCGAACGCACCAGCTGGCTCCCGCCTTCAGACTTCAAAATCTCGCCAAGATAGCGCACCCAACCGAAGCCGGCTCCTAGCTGCTGGCTCTTCAAGATAGGAAGCTGACCGAGCTTCTCGTCCTCCTCTCAGCCTCGAAGCCCAACCAGCTTCGGGGACTACTGTCGGAGTAAATGGCCATGGATAGCCTAACCGACTCCCCCTGGCTCTTCAAAAAATTATCAGGCCGATCGAGCCTTCAAGCATCCAAAGCATGGGGCCGCCTTCCCCTGGCCGGCTATCTCCCAGGCCGACTACCAGAAGGCGGCCCAGCCTCAAAAACGTTCCCGAAGAGAACCACAAGATGGCCGACTCCAGGAAGCCGGCCCCAAGAGGACCGACTCCCAGAAGCCGGCCACGAAGAAGACCGACTCCCAGAAGCCGGCCATGAAGAAGACCGACTCCCAGAAGCCGGCCAAGACCGCACCCTCAAGGGCTGCACCCGCATAACGGTGATGAGACGGGACATGGCTACAGTACAGCCTGCCACCCCCGAATCCCGGAGCACGCGTGGCCACAGTGCGCCGTACGGGTCGGCCATCCCCTGTCCGGCGCGGCACTGTTGCCATGTTGACCATGACACCACCCACGACGGGCGCCAGTACGGCCCGCGGGCGGCGGGCCCCTTCAGCCAGAGAGACGCTCGAAGGTGGCCAAGCCTCCCCCAGTCGGCCTGGGGCGTAGCCGGCTCCTAATAGCCGGCTACCTCCCTCCCTCGAAGTATGTGCATCATTAAGGAGACAAGACGAGGTAAGGCTACAGTGAGAGCCCGCAAGGCGGCGACACTGTGGCCATGCTTGCCTCGACAAAGCCCTCGTCATCAGAGGCGAGGCTACAGTAACCAGCCATCGACAAGACCCCAAGCTGTGGGGTCGGCTTGTCGGCCAAGAGGCCGGCAGCCGGCGGGACCCACCAGTCAGCGGGCCCTAGCGGTTGACGGAGAAGCCGGCGAATACAGACACTGACGGCTAGGACCCGCGTCCAGCCGGATTACCATTGTACCCCTGGGGATAGGCCTATATGAACCCCCCAGGGCACCCATGCAAAGGGTTGATCACTTAGAGTTTTAGACATCACATAGAGAGAAAAGGAGAGCTAGCCTTGCCCTTCTTCTTCCTCTAGCCAAACAGCTCAAGGAGCCTCTTGTAACTACTTGTATTGATCTAGTGATCATGCGGAGACCTCGCAGAGCTGGATTAGGGGTGTTATCTCCATGGAGAGCCCCGAACCTGGGTAAGATTCGCCGGCGTGCATGTCTTCGCCTTATCCCGTTTCTAGGCACCGACGATGTCTTACTGGCTCCCACAATGATAAGCCACCCGTTGGCATATGTCGCACCTACCACCCGACAGTGACGGTTTAGGAGCTGCAGAGGTGGCATCAGAGACGAAGGAGGCAGCGGCGATCGAAGATGGGGAACGCCGAATTCCCGGTGCTGCAGTGCCTCCACGCTCCAGATGCGACCACCAGACGTCGAGGAAGACGATGACGAAGACGACGGACGCGTCGACGAAGCGATGCGGTGGATGTGGCCGCGGAGACGAGCGTGGCATGGCGGTGACCTCGTCGGCCTCCTCTCCAAAACGAAGGAGAGGGAGAGAGAGAGAAGGGGAGAGTGGGTGAGGGAGAACCAGGGGAAGGAGAAGCAGGAGTGGCGGTAGGTGAGGGGGAGGACTCGAGGCGTCCAGGGGCGGCGACCTTATCGCTCGGCGACGGGGACGGCAAGCTGGTCCGGCGGCGACGTGCGAGCGCATGCCCTCGGTCGATTGAACAGGGGGAGGGGAACAGGACTGGGGAAAGGTAGGTGGGCCGGCCTGCTGGGATGGGCCGAAGCCCAAGGGGAGGCCAGGGGCTCTCCCACCCCTTCTTCTTTCCTTTTCTTTTCCCTTTTGATTTTCCCCTCTCTTTTTAGCAGCTTTTGCATTTTCTTTTAGCCACAATTGACTTTGCAAAATTATGCCACTGGCCAAAACAATTTCAAAGAATTATTGGGCACATGATGAACATTTTAGTTTTCTTGTTTGAGTAATTTTGAACTTCACTCAGAATTTGAAATTGAATTCAACTGGAATTTGAAATGGAATATTGATCAAAGTGACTAAGCACTGTTATAGCAAAATGATTAGCTTGATCTCAGGGGTTACTATAGCATCATTACACCGGGGTGTTACAACTCTCCTCCACTACAAGAAATCTCGCCCCGAGATTTAGGAGGTGGAGTAAGGGGAAAGGAATCGGAAAGGACGGAGCTCAACACAAGATAGGTACCTGGGGGCTATCTCAGTGAACGTGGCATGGAGGCATCTCTCAAGTTAAAATTCAAGAAGTCATCGAGAGCAAGGTAAGAAGGTGCAATAAAAGCTCCAAGCAGGTAGGCAACCATTCGTTGCCTAAAACAGTGGGTGAAAGGGGTTCAGAGCAATGGGAAAAGTATTGCGTCTGATACTAGAATAGATCACTAGATAGGTGGCTCGTGATTTTCATACTAAGCCAAGCTGGTGGAAATAACCTTGGAAACAGGGATGCACAGAAGAGTCAGGTTTCGAACCTGGAACTGTGGGTTATGGGCCCATCATGTGGGTTAAAAGTAGGAAGGACACAGTCATTACAGTAACGCATGTCAGAGGATAGCCTGTCGGTTATGTTGGCAACAACGTTGGTACCAAGGGCGAGGGACGAAGAGAACCATTTTCCTGCTCGTTGAAACGAGGCGGACCAATAGGCAAAGTTCTCGTCCATCGGTAGTTATCGGAATGTCATAAACAATAGTAACAGGGTTATAATTGACAGGGTTGTACACCGAGGTGTTTACATAACCAGGGAATCATCACTGCTCATATAAATCAGATTACAAGGAAGGTTAAACAAAACAATGGAAAGGAAAAATGTGATTAGTATATTAATCACAACAATGGAAAGGAAAATGTGTTTAGACCCGAGTATCAAGAGTATAACTTTCCCCAAGGAAAGGCAGAGCATGATTTACATGATAGGGCTCCAAGTATGTAACCATTTAGACAAAAGGGGCGAGGATATTCATGACGTTACCCATACAACAGTGTTTGGATAATTGATCAAGAAACATTTAGCATTGCGCCTCCAATGTTCTTAATGAAATTCGTAGTACCACAGTCATGCTTCAGGATAGCATTGACAAGGTCATCAGGTAAAGGTCGGACCTTGGGAACACAAAGGATCCATCAGGAATTTCTAGAACATCTCATGCAATTTTATCAGGGAAATGATGAGGAGGTGGCCGATGGGTTCAGTAGCAATCCATCGACATGTCAAAAAGGATGTATTCCCAAAATTAATATGAACAAGTTTGTGTTGGGGGGAGGCAGGAATGTTGTCGATGTTGACACAAATCATCGACAGGCAAGGATGGTATTTCTCACCATGAATTCGATTGATATCCTAGAAGAGCTCAGAATGTTGATGATGATCATGACAAATTTGTCGAGAGGTTTCATGAAGATGTAATTGATCGGCGATGACATCAAGTCAAAGCAATTTTGAGGCGGAAGGTTATCGGAACCACGAATATGACACAATCTCGGAATCAGGCTTGCTGTTCAAGGTGAAATGATATGTCGAGGAAGATCGACGTAAGCTTAGCTCATCATCAAAAATTTAGCTCCGGGAAGGACCAGGTAGCACAGTTAAAATTTACCACGATAATGATATAGCCGATCAGGCTAGGAATGGCTCGAAGTATTATTAAACTTGTAAGCAACGAAAATTTACTTAGAGTTATTGAATCGGAGTGCAGGATCGATTCACTTATCAGTGTGATTGGTTGACAAACAACCCAGAACCCATGAAGTGACAATGACAGGGAAAGGTAGTGTTCATCAAAAGTTCATAAGATTTGGTGCAATGGCATGATATCCTCAAGATACTAGGGGTAATACTTGAAGGTAGATCATATTAGAGATTGGACATGTGTATTGATATGAAGAAGGCAAGAACTTCAACTTGTCCGAGAAATGGGATCAAAGAAGAACAATCTTGGTTGGAACCATGATTGCAAAGGCCAAAATCACAAATACATGATCAAATTATACCAAGGGAACAATTATTGTCACAAGAAGATTCCATGATAAGATCTACATCGTTTCCATGGGCATGAACACAAAGTTCAAGGTCGACTCCCACTTCTCCAATGCATAACATTTCATTCACTTCCCGCTTTTGAAGAAGTTGTAGCGATGAAATTTTATCTGACGAAAAGCCAGTAGAGTAAAAACCTCATAACTTTCGAGTTCAAACAGATTTAGGGAAGGCATAGGTTCAGCCCATCAAGGCATCTTAAGAACATATAACGCAAGCTTCAGGAGTAAATTATACCAGCTCGAAAGCAGAGCATGGTTGACAAAAGCAGATGATAGAATTTACCAAAGGCATTATGTGTCAGGGGAAGAACTCACAAGGTTAATGAATATGAAGGACATTGTCGGATAATAATCCAACCAAGGATATGGCGGTCCATAAAGGATCTGATGTGAGTATCGATACTCAAACAGAAGAAGAAAGAATGCAAAGGCATTGGATTATAGATATATCTAGATAACTTCAAAGCTTGAATACAAAGGAATAATGATTTTCATATCAGAAGATCAGAAGCAGAGGCTCTGATCAAAAGGTAATTGAGTTGAATCGATATAGATCGACAATCAATCAAGGTTTCATTTTCCAAGAACAAGCCCATGTTCGGAGTGACGTCTGAGCCGGAAGGATGAATGCTAGGATCTGATTGAGGATTTTGAGCATTCGCAACAAATTGGATGAAGGGACTAAAAACGATAGAGACATAGGATGTCAACGGAGATTACTAGAAATGTGGAATTAACCATAATACCAGCACGCAAGACTTTCCAAAGCAATAGGTTGCAAAGGATTCTCGGAAGGTCGAATAGCATTTCGGGATATTTTGTGAAACACATGAATAACTAGGAATGAACAAATCCTTGATAAGTGTGAGGAATTATTCGAACATGTATTCATGCGGAAAAGGAGCTGCAAGGCAGCAGGCGCAACAGATTTTCGGAATATCGGAAAGTATTTCAGGGTATCTTGTAATGACAAGAGCAATTGGAAAATAAGGTTTGGACGGCAAGTGTATGTTTCTATCCTTAGGGATTCATCGGTGGTAGGGAATTGCAACGGCGAAGGGCACAAGGGTCTCGAGAAAACATCGAAGAGTATCTTCGGAATCTTCTGGTGCACCAAGCGACCATCTGGAATGAGGGGCTCTTCGGGAGAAAGTAGTTATGAGAACCTAAGGTTAGAGTGAGTAAAATCTTTAACCCGAATAGAAGAGAGATCAGAGTCCCAGAGTAAAGACAAGGAATAAAAGATCCTAATACCACCCAATGACGACGTGGGCCCGTAAGACACACAACCATGTTAGTAAAAGTTTTTGTAGTGACTAGACTCGACTTTGGCCAAGGAGTTGGAAAGGGGGCTACCTACAAGCAGTCGGCTCTAATACCAACTTGTGATGCCCCCGATTCAATCGTACACTAATCATACACGCAGATGTGTATGGTTAAGATCAGGGACTCACGGGAAGATATCACAACACAACTATAGACACAAATTAAAATAATACAAGCTTTATATTACAAGCCACGGGCCTCGAGGGCTCGAATCACTACAAAAAAAAGACACATCCGTGACATTTTGGGCCAAACAATTTTTTTTGTCATACATATGACACTTCTATGACGATAATTGTGACAAAACCCGGTATCATAGATGTGGTGGGCTCCTACTTCTATGACAAAAAATCATGACAGAAAATGGGCTTTTCGTCCTGGGCGGGCCGGAGACGCAGCTGCATGACACTCTTTGGGTTGTCCATGACGGAAAAAACCGTGGTAGAAGCGAGGGCGAGGAAAATTTCGGGGAGTTCCCGGTTACGGTGGGAGGTCGGGGGCCGAGCGATGCGCGTTTCTCTCGTACACGTACGCATGTGTGTGCGAGGCGTTGGGCTCTAACTGAACCCGAGTGATTGCACTGCAGGCTACGCGTTACTGAACCCGAGCGATCGATTGATGGCTGTTAACTGAACCCGATCGAGCGATTCCTTCGCTACTGCTGCTAACTGAAGCCGATCGATGCTGCCTCTGGGATGAACAGTGAGCGTTGCGGGGGGGTTTGGATGAACAGTGAGCGGTGGCGTTGCCTCTGGATGAACAGGACCCCGTGGTGTGGTGGAGGGCTGGATGAACAGTAGACGGTGGAGGGGTGCCCGTGGAGGGGTGGTTGAACAGGACCCCGTGCTGTGGAGGGCTGGATGAACAGTAGACGGTGGAGGGGTGCCCGTGGAGGGGTGGTTGAACAGTAGCCGGTGGAGTAGCACGCGGTGGAGGCTGGATGACCAGGAGCCCGTGGAGGCTGGAGGAGGTCGACGGTAGCCCGTGGAGGCTGGAGGAGGTCGACGGTGGAGATGAACAGTATCCCGTGGAGTCCCGTTTTGCGGTACGCCACACCCCTCCCGATGAACAGGACCCCCGTTTCGACCGTAGGAGGTCCGTTTCGTCCGTTTTGCGGTACGCCACACCCCTCCCGATGAACAGGACTCCCGTTTCGACCGTAGGAGGTCCGTTTCATCCGTTTTGCGGTACGCCACACCCCTCCCGATCAACAGGACCCCTGTTTCGACCGTAGGAGGTCCATTTCCTCCGTTTTGCGATACGCCACACCCCTCCCGATCAACAGGACCCCCGTTTCGACCGTAGGAGGTCCATTTCGTCCGTTTTGCGGTAGGCCACACTCCTCCCGATCAACAGGACCCCCGTTTCGACCGTAGGAGGTCCGTTTCCTCCGTTTTGCGGTACGCCACACCCCTCCCCATGAACACGACACATTCCGTTGCCTCCCCATGAACACGACGCATTCTGTTGCCTCCCCATGAACACGACGACGACGCTGTTTCTCCGTTCCGACCCAGCCATGTACACGAGCCCTGGCCGTACGTATACGCGAGTAGGCGTTCGAGACCCCGCCCGCATGTACACATACGTGGCCGTATTTTCTTTCTTGCACCCTGGCCGCTGTACGTACGTGTACATGCTACGTGCGCGCCTCTACTACGACACGTACGCGCCTCTACTACGACACGTGCGCGCCTCTACATCCACCAGTATATATGTACGTACACGTTCGCGACCAGAATGACAACGCTACGTACGCTTCGACCAGGTGAGTCCCGACTGTCAGGCACTTCCTTGCCTGCGAAGATGTAGCTGGTGGGTCCCAGCAGTCAGGGTGGCGAATCGTTTTTTTTGCCATGACGCACTTCCTTGCATGCGAAGATGTAGCTGGTGGGTCACAGCAGTCAGGGGCAAACGTTTTTTTACGAAATACGGTGGCCCGTCCGGTGAGTCCCCGCTGTCAGGTGGAGGAATAATTATTTTGCACATAATAAGGAGGCACTTCCTTGCTGCGGCCGTGGACCCAGCTGTCAGCCTCTCCACGTACAGTCCACGTCCGATGGAAGCCGTTCCTTGACCACGTTGACCACGCCGCGCCGAGAGCACCAGGGCGGTGGACGACGGTGAGGCCTAGGAAGGGGACGACGCGGAGCCAGGGAAGACGCGGCAGTGGATGCCCACGCATAGAGGAGTACGAGGGTTCACTGGTTCGCTGCGGTGTGAGGCTGCCATCGCCGCAGAATAACAGGGGGTGTGGGTGAGTAGAGGGATGGCCTGACCAGCGGTGGGAGTAGTAGGGGGCGGTGAGGCCTCCGCCGCATCGCAGCCGGCCACGGGAGGCAGGAGCACGAGGCACGACCGGCGCTGGTTTGGGCGGCTGGAGCAAGAAGACCAGAGGTTGAAGAAGCACCACGGCCGTTGGATGGACATCGTACGGTCACTGGAGCTACAATCGTGCATATTGACTAAGTTGACAAAGCCCTCCGTCCCCGTCAACTTAGTAGGCCCACAAGTCAGCCTGCCACTATACTGGGACCCAGCTAACAGGGGGGTATTCATTTTTGTGTGCGTAATAAGGAGGCACTTCCTTGCGTGCGAAGATATAGCTGGTGGGTCCGAGCTGTTAGCGCCGGTAACGTTTTTTCGCGAAATACAGAGGCCCTTTCGGTGGGTCCCTGATGTCAGGTGGAGGAATCATTATTTTGCGCGTAATAAGGAGGCATTTCCTTGCGTGCGGCCGTGGACCCAGCAGTCGGCCTCTCCACGTACAGTCCACTTAAGATGCATGTCGGTCTTTGACCACGTTGACCAGGCTGCGCCGAGAGCACCAGGGCGGTGGACGACAGCGAGGCCTAGGAAGGGAACGACACGGAGGCAGGGAAGACTCGGCAGTTGTTTCCCACGCGGAGGGGAGTACGACTGTACGAGGGTTTACTGGTTCGTCTACCGTCGCCGGAGAATAACAGCAGGTGTGGGTGAGTAGAGGGATGGCTAGGCCAGCAATGGGAGTACGATGGGGCGGTGAGGCCTGCGTGGCAGCAGAGCCGGCCACGGGGAGGAGGGAGCAGGCAGTCCCGCCGGCGCTTGTTTGAGCGGCTGGAGCAGGAAGAGCAGAGATTGAAGAAGCACGACGGCCATTGGATGGCCATCCAACAGTCACTGCTTATGCGTCAACCTTTTTTTAGGAAAGCCTCAAATCTGTGGAAAACAGCATACAACCCATCTGCCATTATTTCTAGTAATTTACAACCCATTTGCTAATTATTAAGGTTTTTTTGGAGGCCATATTCTTTTTGTTAGCATTACAGCCCATATTGTGGCCACGGTTAAAAAATTATACGAAATTTTGCATATTTCGGTGCGGTCCGAACTGTTTTTAATCCCGAAATTTTGACTCACATTCAAACTGATTTTAAAATAAATGTATATCAATATAAAATCCACCAAATTCTCCACGCATAAAAATTAATGTAATTTAAAATCTCGAAATGAAAAAAAAAGATATTTGAAACTAATTGCCGGTTTGATGTGTTTTAAAAATGTACAACCCATTTCTCATTACTGATGGGCCATTTTCTCGGCCAGCCGAATGAAAGCTCTCCTCGTCTTGAAAGATTTGCAGCCCAACAGGCCTGACAAAGCGACTTACTTGGCAAATCACAAAAAAACTGGGCTGTGGCCGTGGACCCAGCTGTCAGCCTCTCCACGTACAGTACTCTTCCGATGGAAGTCGTTCCTTGACCACGTTGACCACGCCGCGCGGAGAGCACCATGGCGAGGCCTAGGAAGGGGACGACGCGGAGCCGGGGACGACGCGGAGCCGGGGAAGACGCGGCAGTGGAAGCCCGCGCGGAGAGGAGTACGGGGGTTCACTGGTTCGGCTGCGGTGTGAGGCTGCCGTCGCCGCAGGGCCTGGCCAGCGGCGGGAATAGTAGGGGGCGGTGAGGCCTCCGCGGCAGCACAGCCGGCCACGGGAGGCAGGAGCCTGCGGCACGACCGACGCTTCTTTGGGCGGCTGGAGCAAGAAGACCAGAGGTTGAAGAAGCACTACGGCCGTTGGATGGACATCGTACGGTCATTGGAGCTAGAATCGTTCATATTTACTGAAGTTGACAAAGGCCCCCGTCCCAGTCAACTTAGTAGGCCCACAAGTCAGCCTCCCACCATGGTGGGTCCCAGCTAGCAGGGGGAGTATTCATTTTTTTTGTGCGTAATAAGGAGGCACTTCCTTGCGTGCGAAGATATAGCTGGTGGGTCCAAGCTGTCAGCGGCGGTAACGTTTTTTTCGCGAAATACAGAGGCCCTTTCAGTGGGTCCCTGATGTCAGGTGGAGGAATCATTATTTTGCACGTAATAAGGAGGCATTTCCTTGCGTGCGGCCGTGGACCCAGCTGTCGGCCTCTCCACATACAGTCCAGTTTAGATGCATGTCAGTCGTTGACCACGTTGACCAGGCCGCGGCGAGAGCACCAGGGCGGTGGACGACGACGAGGCCTAGGAAGGGAACGACATGGAGGCAGGAAAGACTCAGCAGTTGTTTCCCACGCGGAGGGGAGTATGACTGTACGAGGGTTTACTGGTTCGTCTGCCGTCGCCGGAGAATAACAACACGTGTGGGTGAGTAGAGGGATGGCTAGGCCAGCGATGGGAGTACGGTGGGGCGGTGAGGCTTGCGCGGCAGCAGAGCCGGCTGCGGGGAGGAGGGAGCAGGCAGTCCCGCCGGCGCTTGTTTGAGCGGCTGGAGCAGGAAGAGCAGAGATTGAAGAAGCACGATGGCCGTTGGATGGCCATCCAACAGTCACTGCTTGTGCGTCAACCTTTTTTTTAGGAAAGCCTCAAATCTGTGGAAAACAGCATACAACCCATCTGCCATTATTTCTAATAATTTACAACCCATTTGCTAATTCTTAAGGTTTTTTTTGAGCCCATATCCTTTTTGTTAGCATTACAACCCATGTTGTGGCCACGGTTAAAAAATTATACGAAATTTTGCATATTTCGGTGCGGTCCGAACTGTTTTTAATCCCGAAATTTTGACTCACATTCAAACTGATTTTAAAAATAAATGTATATCAACATAAAATCCAACAAATTCTCCATGCATAAAAATTAATGTAATTTAAAATCTTGAAATGAAAAAAAAGATATTTGAAACTAATTGCCGGTTTGATGTGTTTTAAAAATGTACAACCCATTTCTCATTACTGATGGGCCATTTTCTCGGCCAGCCGAATGAAAGCTCTCCTCGTCTTGAAAGATTTGTAGCCCAACAGGCCTGACAAAGCGACTTACTTGGCAAATCACAAAAAAATTGGGCTGTGGCCGTGGACCCAGCTGTCAGCCTCTCCACGTCAGTACTCTTCCGATGGAAGTCGTTCCTTGACCACGTTGACCACGCCGCGCGGAGAGCACCATGGCGAGGCCTAGGAAGGGGACGACGCGGAGACGGGGATGACGCGGAGCCGGGGAAGACGCGGCAGTGGAAGCCCGCGCGAAGAGGAGTACGGGGTTTCACTGGTTCGGCTGCGGTGTGAGGCTGCCGTCGCCGCAGGGCCTGGCCAGCGGTGGGAATAGTAGGGGGCGGTGAGGCCTCCGCGGCAGCACAGCCGGCCACGGGAGGCAGGAGCCTGTGGCACGACCGACGCTGCTTTGGGCGGCTGGAGCAAGAAGACCAGAGGTTGAAGAAGCACTACGGCCGTTGGATGGACATCGTACGGTCATTGGAGCTAGAATCGTTCATATTGACTAAAGTTGACAAAGGCCCCCGTCCCAGTCAACTTAGTAGGCCCACAAGTCAGCCTCCCACCATGGTGGGTCCCAGCTAGCAGGGGGAGTATTCATTTTTTTTGTGCGTAATAAGGAGGCACTTCCTTGCGTGCGAAGATATAGCTGGTGGGTCCAAGCTGTCAGCGGCGGTAACGTTTTTTTCGCGAAATACAGAGGCCCTTTCAGTGGGTCCCTGATGTCAGGTGGAGGAATCATTATTTTGCACGTAATAAGGAGGCATTTCCTTGCGTGCGGCCGTGGACCCAGCTGTCGGCCTCTCCACATACAGTCCAGTTTAGATGCATGTCAGTCGTTGACCACGTTGACCAGGCCGCGGCGAGAGCACCAGGGCGGTGGACGACGACGAGGCCTAGGAAGGGAACGACATGGAGGCAGGGAAGACTCGGCAGTTGTTTCCCACGCGGAGGGGAGTATGACTGTACGAGGGTTTACTGGTTCGTCTGCCGTCGCCGGAGAATAACAACACGTGTGGGTGAGTAGAGGGATGGCTAGGCCAGCGATGGGAGTACGGTGGGGCGGTGAGGCTTGCACGGCAGCAGAGCCGGCTGCGGGGAGGAGGGAGCAGGCAGTCCCGCCGGCGCTTGTTTGAGCGGCTGGAGCAGGAAGAGCAGAGATTGAAGAAGCACGATGGCCGTTGGATGGCCATCCAACAGTCACTGCTTGTGCGTCAACCTTTTTTTTAGGAAAGCCTCAAATCTGTGGAAAACAGCATACAACCCATCTGCCATTATTTCTAATAATTTACAGCCCATTTGCTAATTCTTAAGGTTTTTTTTGAGCCCATATCCTTTTTGTTAGCATTACAACCCATGTTGTGGCCACGGTTAAAAAATTATACAAAATTTTGCATATTTCGGTGCGGTCCGAACTGTTTTTAATCCCGAAATTTTGACTCACATTCAAACTGATTGTAAAAATAAATGTATATCAACATAAAATCCAACAAATTCTCCATGCATAAAAATTAATGTAATTTAAAATCTTGAAATGAAAAAAAGATATTTGAAACTAATTGCCGGATTGATGTGCTTTAAAAATGTACAACCCATTTCTCATTACTGATGGGCCATTTTCTCGGCCAGCCGAATGAAAGCTCTCCTCGTCTTGAAAGATTTGTAGCCCAACAGGCCTGACAAAGCGACTTACTTGGCAAATCACAAAAAAATTGGGCTGTGGCCGTGGACCCAACTGTCAGCCTCTCCACGTCAGTACTCTTCCGATGGAAGTCGTTCCTTGACCACGTTGACCACGCCGCGCGGAGAGCACCATGGCGAGGCCTAGGAAGGGGACGACGCGGAGCCGGGGAAGACGCGGCAGTGGAAGCCCGCGCGAAGAGGAGTACGGGGGTTCACTGGTTCGGCTGCGGTGTGAGGCTGCCGTCGCCGCAGGGCCTGGCCAGCGGTGGGAATAGTAGGGGGCGGTGAGGCCTCCGCGGCAGCACAGCCGGCCACGGGAGGCAGGAGCCTGCGGCACGACCGACGCTGCTTTGGGCGGCTGGAGCAAGAAGACCAGAGGTTGAAGAAGCACTACGGCCGTTGGATGGACATCGTACGGTCATTGGAGCTAGAATCATTCATATTGACTAAAGTTGACAAAGGCCCCCGTCCCAGTCAACTTAGTAGGCCCACAAGTCAGCCTCCCACCATGGTGGGTCCCAGCTAGCAGGGGGAGTATTCATTTTTTGTGTGCGTAATAAGGAGGCACTTCCTTGCGTGCGAAGATATAGCTGGTGGGTCCAAGCTGTCAGCGGCGGTAACGTTTTTTTCGCGAAATACAAAGGCCCTTTCAGTGGGTCCCTGATGTCAGGTGGAGGAATCATTATTTTGCACGTAATAAGGAGGCATTTCCTTGCGTGCGGCCGTGGACCCAGCTGTCGGCCTCTCCACATACAGTCCAGTTTAGATGCATGTCACTCGTTGACCACGTTGACCAGGCCGCGGCGAGAGCACTAGGGCGGTGGACGACGACGAGGCCTAGGAAGGGAACGACATGGAGGCAGGGAAGACTCGGCAGTTGTTTCCCACGCGGAGGGGAGTATGACTGTACGAGGGTTTACTGGTTCGTCTACCGTCGCCGGAGAATAACAACAGGTGTGGGTGAGTAGAGGGATGGCTAGGCCAGCGATGGGAGTACGGTGGGGCGGTGAGGCTTGCGCGGCAGCAGAGCCGGCTGCGGGGAGGAGGGAGCAGGCAGTCCCGCCGGCGCTTGTTTGAACGGCTGGAGCAGGATGAGCAGAGATTGAAGAAGCACGATGGCCGTTGGATGGCCATCCAACAGTCACTGCTTGTGCGTCAACCTTTTTTTTAGGAAAGCCTCAAATCTGTGGAAAACAGCATACAACCCATCTGCCATTATTTCTAATAATTTACAGCCCATTTGCTAATTATTAAGGTTTTTTTTGAGCCCATATCCTTTTTGTTAGCATTACAACCCATGTTGTGGCCACGGTTAAAAAATTATACAAAATTTTGCATATTTCGGTGCGGTCCGAACTGTTTTTAATCCCGAAATTTTGACTCACATTCAAACTGATTTTAAAAATAAATGTATATCAACATAAAATCCAACAAATTCTCCACGCATAAAAATTAATGTAATTTAAAATCTTGAAATGAAAAAAAAGATATTTGAAACTAATTGCCGGTTTGATGTGTTTTAAAAATGTACAACCCATTTCTCATTACTGATGGGCCATTTTCTCTGCCAGCCGAATGAAAGCTCTCCTCGTCTTGAAAGATTTGTAGCCCAACAGGCCTGACAAAGCGACTTACTTGGCAAATCACAAAAAAACTGGGCTGTGGCCGTGGACCCAGCTGTCAGCCTCTCCACGTCAGTACTCTTCCGATGGAAGTCGTTCCTTGACCACGTTGACCACGCCGCGCGGAGAGCACCACGGCGGTGGATGACGGCGAGGCCTAGGAAGGGGACGACGTGGAGCCGGGGAAGACGCGGCAGTGGAAGCCCACGCGGAGAGGAGTACGAGGGTTCACTGGTTCGGCTGCGGTGTGAGGCTGTCGTCGCCGCAGGGCCTGGCCAGCGGTGCGAATAGTAGAGGGCGGTGAGGCCTCCGCGGCAGCACAGCCGGCCACGGGAGGCAGGAGCATGCGGCACGACCGGCGCTGCTTTGGGCGGCTGGAGCAAGAAGACCAGAGGTTGAAGAAGCACTACGGCCGTTGGATGGACATCGTACGGTCACTGGAGCTAGAATCGTTCATATTGACTAAAGTTGACAAAGGCCCCCGTCCCAGTCAACTTAGTAGGCCCACAAGTCAGCCTCCCACCATGGTGGGTCCCAGCTAGCAGGGGGAGTATTCTTTTTTTTTGTGCGTAATAAGGAGGCACTTCCTTGCGTGCGAAGATATAGCTGGTGGGTCCGAGCTGACAGTGAGGGGAACGTTTTTTTCGCGAAATACGGTGGCCCGTGAGGTGGGTCCCAGCAGTCAGGGGGCAAACGTTGTTTTCGCAAAATACGGTGGCCCGTCCAGTGGGTCCCTGCGGTCAGTTGGAGGAATCATTATTTTCCGCGTAATAAGGAGGCACTTACTTGCTGCGGCCGTGGACCCAGCTGAGACTCTCCACGTACAGTATACTTCCGATGGAAGTCGTTCCTTGACCACGTTAACCTCACCGTGTTCCGTTGCATGCATGCGTCCATGGGCGTGGTGCGTCCCCACTGTCAGCCTCTCACGTACAGTCATCTTCCGATGACTCTCGGTTGTTGACCATGTTGACCACACCATGCCGAGCGCACCCAGACTGGAACGACCCGGAGATGGGAAAGACGGGGCAGTGGAGTCGCAGATGGAGAGGAGTGGGAAACTTCACTGGTTCGGGTGCGCGGTAGCACAGCCACGGTGCCGCCCACGGGAGACAGGAGCAAGAACAGAGGTTGAAGAAGGAGCATGGCCGTTGGATTAACATCCAACGGTCCAGCTGCTAGAATCATTTGTTGATTAAGTTGACAAAGCCATGCGTACACGTCCGCTTAGTAGGCCCACAAGTCAGTCACCAATCTGACGGGTCCTAGCTGTCAACAGGATGAATATTTTTTTTCGCAAAACAAGGAGGCACTTCCTTCCGTGCGAAGATACAGCCGGTCGGTCTCAGCTGTCAGGTGGAGGAAACATTTTTTTAGCTTAATAAGGAGGAACTTTCCTTGCGTGCGACCATGGACCTCGTGGGTCCGAGCCGTCAGGCTCTCCATGTACAGTCCTCTTCTGATGACTCTCGTTTGTTGACCACGCCGCACCGAACGCAGCGAGGCAGTGGACGACGGCGAGGCCCCGGACGGGAACGACTCGGAGATGGGAAAACGCGGCAGTGGAGTCGCAGATTGAGAGGAGGAGAAGGGTTATAACTGGTTCTGTTGCGGCGTGGGGCTGTAGTCTATGGAGAATAACAGCAGGTGTCGAGGGGTGGAGGGATAGCCTAGCCGGCGGTGGGGTAGCGCTTCGCAGCGATGCGTGCTAAGCAGAGCCGCCAGCCGCCGGAGGCCGGACCAAGCGGTCCCGGCGACGCTGGAGGAAGAAGACGAGAGATTGAAGGTGCATGCCGGCCGTTGGATATAAATCCAATGGCTGTGGATGACACAATCATTTGTTGACCAAGTTGACAACGCCCTGCGTAGGCTTCGACCTATTGGCCCACATGTCAGCCTGCAAAAATGTGGCATATATTTAACCCATGTTTTCTAGAATGTACAGTCCATTTGCTAGGCTGGGTGAACAAATAATTTCACGTCAATCAGGCCCATTTATATTTTCTAAGAAAACCCAGCCCATTTGCACTTCCTTGAAATACACGTATTAGGTGGGCTCGTTATATATATAATGTTATGTTAGAAGGAGCAATTAATACCAAAGAATAAACCGGAGAGGCACATTTTTTACATATATAATTAAGAAATTAGCGAGTTATTGCTCAAAATAAAAATGAGCGCGTTATTATTAAATTGGCCCTTAAAATCTTCGCAAGCTTTTGTACGCAATCACTAGGATTTTCCTTGCCTGTGAGTCAAAAACAACCAGGATTTTCCTTGCCAACTTCCGTTAAACATTTACTTTTATAAGTTAATAACACGTGGGATGTTTTTATAATGTATATATAAGTCTCTATAAAATATATGATAATATTAATAATATAAATATATATAATGTGGTTAGAAGGGAAAACATAAATTGGACACAACATTACTTTTATAAGAGACCTGTGTTTTATACCCCACAGTAGGCATACTAACAAGTTCACACACAAATACAACAGAAAAGGTAAACATTCATATCAAACTCAGGTTCACAGGACACATTCATATTCATAGCCAACATTCACTATCAACAACTCAAAAGATTCATATATACACAAGCTCAGCATATCTATGCATCCAAATGATTGATAGATCACACGACAATATTCATACATAATTCACAAAAAGATTCAGATATACACATGTTCAGTATGTTTATGCATCCAAATGATTAAGATCACAGCCAATATGATCCATGGACGAACTTTAATTACCTAGGGTACAGACTGGTAAATGTTGTTCAATCGGAGGTACTTCTTGCTAAAATTAGTTCTTGTAAGAGTAAACTTTTGAGTACATAAGAGGCAGCACAGACAATCTGAACTTTGCTTGTAGGTTTATCCTCAAATAGTGGCCTCGTGCCAAGGGAGGTTTGAGCAACTTGGCCACTACTTTCATCCAACTAGTTTACTGGCTCATCTTGGTCCTGTATCTCGCCAAAATTCTACATTGCAGACGAGAAAGGAGGCGGTTGAGAAAATGAACCACCCAAATTTTTTGTGCAGTTCAACTGAAATGGAGCATCCTTGGCGTGCAGACTGATTAAGTGCCAGATGAATATACGCGTCAACCAACTTGTCTGGAATCTTTAGTCTCCATGCCATATAGTTCGCTACCATATGTGCCGATAACCAAAAGGCACAAGTTGGGACCCTGCGTTTTTCTGGGCTATGCACCAAGCAATATTTTTGGCGTTCACTCTCCTAATACTTGGAGTTTGACAATTGGTTGACGCCGGTTGATACTCGAATGAATATAGGCACTTCTTGTCAACATTGATGCTTGTCAGAGTGAACTTTGGAGTACATAGCAGCAGCATAAGTACCTGTCCATCTGATCATTTTGTGCAGTTCTACTGAAATCACCCGATGTAATGATTTGCCTGCGAGTTCAGGCTCCAAATTACTCCTTTATGAAATCGGCAAACAGTAGCACAATACCAAATTACCAATACATATGACAGGCACAATAATCAGGATAAAGACCAGTACCAACCTGTGTGAGGTAGCATATCAATTACTATTTCCTTTGACTGGAAGCCGAGATAAGCCAAGCGACTGACAGCAAAGGAAGAAAGCAAGCGGAGATTAGCGACTGACAGGAAAGGACGGAAGCTGTCGAGGCAATGAAGCACCCAAAGTTTTTGTGCAGTTCCACCAAAATCGAGCATCCCTGTTGGCACATATATTGAGAGAGTGAGATTACTGTAATAGTGGGACTAGTTGATGAAACATACACTAACAAATAGAAGTACCCTCATTATCTTAATGGGTAAAGTTAGCAACATAGTAGTCTTGCTTAAAGAGAGGTATTAGTTTATTTAATCAGTGCCAATTAGCTCAACTCAACACTCAAAGCATTTCCATTTATCATAGGTTGCAAAACTTTAACATGCAAAGTTAAAGGAGTTTCTCATGACAGTAGCACGATACAAATAGAGATGACATCAAACTAATATGGATGAAGGCCTTAGGCCCGTACCAACCTGAGAAAAAAAGCTTATTCATGTAGTCCCATAAGAGATGATAAAGCACTCACTGGAATCACACAATAGTATATATTTTTGTGCACTTCAAATGTATGGTTGAAATCACTCTTGTTTACCAGTGCTGAGATTATATCGAAAGATTATCAAGAACTTCCAGCAGAGTTAAAGCACTGGCTGGGATACAGTTCATTGTATTGTCTTGTGTAGTTCCACTAAAATGTATGATTGGCACAACATGATCCCTGTTTGCACAAGTAGGAACAAGGTGAAACCTTCATTAGCTTAGTGAGAAAGGATAGTGTGACACCCAAGTTTTATTTGGATTTTTCAAAAGATTTTTAATTGACTTGAGGGGAGTGATTTAAAATTTTCTTCAAGAGGACTCTCCCCCTCAAATAATTTTCTTTATGGCAAAAGTTTTATTTGGATTCAACCAAGATCTGTTTTTGGTCTTGGAGGTTCTTGCCTTTCATTTGGACTCAAGACAAAATGTTTTTTTAAGTTGGGGAGAATAACTTTTGAAAATCTTTTTGAATTTTGCACTATGGCTTTTGGAAAGTCCTTTTCCACTTTCAACTATTCCTTCTTTCCATGGCATTAGTGCAAATCCTCTCTCCTAACCCTTCCCTCACCTTTGGATCATGATTTGCATCAAATCCAGCAAGTTGAACCTCCCATGTGATTTTTCCCATTCAAATCCTATTCAAATAAATTTCTGTCTTCTCTTATAGCACTTGGAGATTTACAAAGGAACTCCTTTTTCTGTTTTGATTTTTGCCACCAAACCTTTTTCCCCTCCTAGTCCTTTGAACCCTCAACCTAGAACCATGAAGATCCACTGGTCTCCAGTTCAAAATTTTCAAACTACATCTGCTGCAAGTTTGGACCAGATTTGCCAAATTTGGTGAAATTCATTCAAAACCTTCTCCAAAAATTCCAAGTAAATTCATGCAGCCTCTGGGTGCATTGAGTGGTCATCTCACCAAGTTACAGCTCCAGAAAAATTTATCTCTTTACCAAAACCTACTGTCGAACACCTGCAGTGCACTGTCTCTGTCAATTTTCAGTAAGTTCAAAGAACACTGCAGTGCTCACTGTCGTTTTCTTCAGAGATGGGCATCGATCTCGCCAGTGCCCTCGCGTCGCCTTGCTCCTCGTCCCCGCTCTCTTGTTCCTGCACCGCACGAGTGCCTGGCACCTTGCGGGCGTCGGCGACGAGCAGCAGAAGGTGCGCCGCCCCGTGACCGACGCCGGCGGCGGCTTTGCGGGCGCCAACGGGAGACACGGCGCCGATGACTCCACCCAGCGCCGCCCAAACCACCGGAGCCCGCCGCGTGGCCTTCCACTCCCCCGAATGCGCTGCCGCTCTCGTCGTGAACCGTAGGGCGCGGAGCGCGCTCTCTGCCGCCGTTGAGCCCGTGCGGTCACCTCACCGTGGACAGACGCCATTACGCCAGGGCCAGCTCCATTTAGCAGTGGAACAGCTCCAGTAATCTCCACTGATGCTGCCCGACCGCTCAAACCACCTTCCAATCCACTGCTCCGCCGTAATCGCTCGCCGGAGATTCTCCGTTCACGGCCACCCCGTCGATCTGCCTATAAATAGAGGCCCCGAGCTTCAACTCGAGCACCCACCAGCCCTGCACTTCCCCTAGAGCACGCCTAGCCACTGGAAGAGCCCCGAGGAGGTCTCCTTCCTCGACTCCGGCCGCCGCGACCCGCCACGGGATCCAGCCCGATTCGCCCCCGTGTGTGCTCCTCCGCCTCCATTCTCTTGCCAGTAGCTTCACCATGCATCTCTCGTTCTGACCCGCACTTCAATTTGAAGCTTGCAGCCCTCCACCGGAGTTCCCCATCCTCACCCGAACCGCCGTCCGCCGGAGCTAGTGTCGCCGTCGACGTGGTGCTCCCCGTTGGACGAGTCCACCACCCACCGACGCGGAAGAAGACACTGAAGCTCTTGGTACCCTCCGTTCCTCCTAACTCGCCGTGGTTCGACGCCGGCGTCCACCGCCGTCTTCGGGCGCCGGCGAACCTTTTCAAACCTGACATGCGGGCCCCGCGTGTCAGCCTCTGTTTTATTTCCCCGAACCGTTTTCTGTTGGCGCCTTCGGGCAAAATACGCCTTCTCTCTTGCGCTTGCGCATTTCCAAACGAACCGTTTTCTGTTTTCTCAGTTAAAACCCTGGAACTTTTCTGTTTCATTACAGAAAGGTCCCTGGACAGAAACCTTTATAACTTTTTAATAAAAAGGTATTTTTGAGTGATTCTTTTTCTGACATTCTTAAAATTTTGTCTAGTTTTTTATGGGATTTATTTGAAAAATATTTGGCAAAGTTTCTGTGCATGTGTTGGTTTTCACGTTAGTACCCGTTTCGTGATTGCCGTAGGGTCCGGGAAAGGTGACGGAGCCGCAAACTTCACCGAGCTAGACTCCGACTTCTCCGAACCAGGCAAGCATGTTTTGAACATTTGATATGACAGGTGTTTTGCATGTTTGCGTGAAAGTTGGTGCGTGGCATATGAGTGTCGGTGAATACCCTGTTGCTTGTGAGGCAACTATCCGGTTGTTCCAAAGTTGTGATGATCTCTGATGAGAGATGGCCTAATCATGTGGTGACATGAAGGGCAGCAAGGTGGTACTGTTGTAGCATACCAGCCTTGCGTCATCCGACTTTTCTTTGACGTTAACGTGGTTGGAGCCACGTTATCGTTTCTTTTCCGCATGTTCCAAAGTTGTGATGATCTCTGATGAGAGATGGCCTAATCATGTGGTGACATGAAGGGCGGCAAGGTGGTACTGTTGTAGCATACCAGCCTTGCGTCATCCGACTTTTCTTTGACGTTAACGTGGTTGGAGCCACGTTATCGTTTCTTTTCCGCATGTTCCAAAGTTGTGATGATCTCTGATGAGAGATGGCCTAATCATGTGGTGACATGACGGGCAGCAAGGTGGTACTGTTGTAGCATGCCAGCCCTGCGTCATCCGACTTTCCCCCGACGTTAACGTGGTTGGAGCCGCGTTACCGTTCTTTCCCCTTTTCGTGCTACCACATGTCTCATTGCCAGGGATGCGGTTTAGTAAGTTGGTAACCTCTTTCCGTGTACACACCAAACAGAGAGGCCGGGATGATGGTACCTTGGCCCAGGATTAAAGCCAGTCATCCGGTCAGGGGGCATGGGTGTTTCCGGTTGGGACTGAGAGGGGGGGCACCCCCTTATAGCGCGCGTATAGAAATTTGATCCCATGCTACGCGAGGTTGTAGCCTCCCCATCTCAAGGTTTTTCTTGAACGATGCCGAGGGTGATCCCTGGCTTCGGATGGTTAAATTGGGTGTGTACTGGTTAGACGTGTTTCTTCCAAAACACCGCAGACGGAACTAGTCCCCGTGACTACTGAAATCCGTTGGCTGTGGTTAAGTACAAACTCTGCAGAGTCAATTCCTTCCAAATCATCGTATCCATGATCAAAATGAAAGCATCATATCCATATCTATCCGCGTGGAAAACTTGTCCCCGGTGAACCAGCTCAAGTGGTAAAATTCAGTTTTAATGTTATTCCCGTGGATGGACTAACCCTATATTTGTTTCTTGCTCGTGATAAATTATGTTCTCAAACTATCGTATTATTGAGCTGTGATATAAGCCCTTTATGAGACGTCGCGCAGACGTCCGACTGTGGCGTGCTTTTACTTCTTACATTATATATAAGCCCTTTATGCGACGTCGCTCAGACGTCCGACTGTGGCAAGCACTGTCTTTATTTTCTGTTATAAGCCCTTTATGTGGTGTCGCCTCGACGCCCGACTGTGGCATTATTATTCTGCATTTTCCGCTCGAGGAGTCTTTCAGACACTCGTTTGGCACCAGTATTATTATTCCGCATTTTCCGCTCGAGGAGTCTTTCAGACACTCGCTTGGCACCAGTATTATTATTCCGCATTTTCCGCTCGAGGAGTCTTTCAGACACTCGGTTGGCACCAGTATTATTATTCCGCATTTTCCGCTCGAGGAGTCTTTCAGACACTCGCTTGGCACCCAGTATTTATTACCTCTATGTCTGATCGTACTGGTTAACTTATTCATGTACTTCATGTTCACATTTGTTATACCTTATGTCCGAACTGTCTTGCGAGTACTTTCATAGTACTCACCTGGCTTGTTGATTTGGCCAGATGTTGACGAAGGCGATCTCTTGGATGAAGAGTTCGATAGCGCGTCCGATGCCTAGAGGAGTCCCAGTCAGTCCTGCGCGATCCCGGATTTTGGTCACTTGCTTTGTTTACGCTTCCGCCACCCGCAATAAGTCTTCTCGAGCCTCACTCCGACGCTCGAAGAGCTGTAGTCTTCTGGAGTCATATCACTCGCCTCGCGGTGATATCTCCACCATCGTTATTATCGTGAGTTAGTAGTTTGCCACCCTATCCGCCGTATTGTTTTATCGGCGTGCATGTAATAAATTGTTGGGCAGTCTCTGCTCAACCTTGTATTATATTTAGTACTCCTGGTATTTTTCTTCCGTGACCAAGGTATTGTCTATCAGTGAGAAGGAATTCTTCCTCGCTGGTCCGTAACAGGGATTGGTTTCTCAATAATTATTTTATTGAAAAACCGGTCGTGACAAGCTTGGTATCAGAGCCAGGCTGACTGTAGGAAGCCACTAGGTGCGATCGCTAATCGGTTATTAGCGTCTTTTGTGCTTTTTCAGCTTTTTGCAATTGTAGCTATTTTCTGTTGGTCATCATAAATTTATGACATGACTACTCAGAATTTTTGCCTACTTTTGTAGATGGCTGGCAGCAGCTGTGAGAATCGAGTGTTCACCAACGTGCCCGAGGGGTTTGTCAAGCTCCTCGTCTCCATCACCAAGCTCGCGATCGGGCCAGCAACTTGCTCGGAGTTCACACTCTATCAGCACAAGCTCAGTGACGATGTGTCTATGCACCAAGCCGTGGTGCAGTTCAGGGGAGGACGATCTGCTGCTCGCCACTTCCGTTTTACGGGAAGGGCCATGCCTATGGAGAGGCATGCCATGCAGATGGCTGCCCGCGAGGCGATAGCTCGCCTTCGGGACATCCTTCCTACGATGAAGACTCGTCGCTACCGCTACCTCCCATGCCATGTGCCATACACCAGCCACTATGCGTTTGCCTGCCATCGGGGAGAAAGAGACGAAGCCATCGAGATGGTTGTGGAGTATCTCAAGGCTCTGGAGGAGTCTTTCGACAACCTCGTAGATGATCTTGTGGCTGCCCGCATGGACTTAGTCCGGGGCGGTCCTGCCAGCAGGAAGGAGCTTCTCCACACGGCGCCGCCTCTGACATTCGTCTCGTCTTCAGCCTCGTATGCACCGGCCGTTTTGGCCACTGCTCGCCGTCTACCTACCACTGAGGAGTTCGACCGAGTCATCGCTCCTACTCCAGTCAGAGCCGCACCGCCTGCCGCACGCGCTCTACCACCAGTCGCCCCCGCACCATCACCGCAGCGCAGCGTCACGCGCCAGGAGCCAGCTAGAGAGGAGGTGGAGGTTGACTCTCCTGGACCGCTGAGCCTTGCCATCGGCAAAGGGAAGGAGATCTTCACCATCTCCGACTGAGAGCACCGAGTAGCCGCGTGTTATGTCTGCTTGTATGATGTGCTGTTTTATCTGTACGCTAGTTTGTATTGGTGTGTTTGCTGCCTTCCGGAGTAGTACGCTAGTTTTAATAACATGTCAGGATTGTGTACGCGCATCCTGAGTGTTGTATCGTGTGTTTGCTTTTCGCATGAAAGTTTTATGTTAAGCACTTCTCTTCCATGAAAAATCATTTGTGTTGCCTTTGCAAGAGTTTTCTCGTGCTACACAGTTTTTCTCATGGGTTCTGCAAATAATACCCCCAGACTGGAAAAATGTCTCGCCCATGGACTCGCTCCATGCCCAATCAGCCAGAAGAGGTTTACGGGACACAGACCGCAACAATTTCACTCAGGGTCAGTCCAGCCAACAAGACAGCGAAGCAGCACTGTCTCAAGTATGCCGTCTCTTCGAGCAAAGTCAGCAACAACACCAAGAGATGATGAACCATGTCATCAACATAGGAAACCACCGTGAACACTATCAACCACATTCCAAGTTATCCGAGTTGCAGAAGACTCGCCCCTCAACTTTTGCTCACACCGATAGGCCGCTGGAAGCCGATGATTGGCTTCGTGAGATTGAAAGGAAACTGATTATTGCTCAATGCTCAGATCACGAGAAAGTGCTTTATGCACCACACTACCTTACTGGAGCAGTCGCAGCATGGTGGGAGAACTTCCTACACATGCATCCCAGGGAACACAACATCACCTGGGAAGAGTTCAAGGAAGGTTTCCGTGGGGCACACATCCCCAGGAGCATTCTAAAGATCAAGAAGAGAGAGTTTGATGACCTGAAGCAAAGAGGCATGTCTGTGACAGAGTACAATGGTCAGTTCACCTAGTTGTCTCGTTATGCCTACGACGAGCACATGACAGAAAACAAGAAGATGGAAAAATTCCTGGACGGCCTGGCACCAGCGCTAAGATGCCAGCTGATTGTACACACCTTTCCGGATTTTAAGACGCTGGTGGACAAGGCCATCACCTTGGAAAATGAGCGCCGTAGTCTGGAAGATATCCGCAAGCGGAAGAGGGACAAGACGACTCTTGCCCGCAGCAACCGAGGCAAGGCCGAGGTCCCAAGAACAGACACAAGGAGATCCACGACTACTGAGCCCAGGCCCGTCGGAGCCTAAATATTTGGTATAAGGGCATGGGATAGTGGGTGCACTAGCAGTCCAGCACCATGTACGTAAACAGGGGCATAAAGTGGTGATTCATAGTTTGTTGCCCCAAGAAACAAACATCCAAGAAACATATCTGGGTTGGTCCCATTTTTGTTCACTCTAGCCACCTACTCCTATGTGTGGATAGCAAATCTAGTCCTGGTCATACCACTGTGTACAGCGTTACCCCTATATTTCCCTTTTCGACCAAGAGACCGGTTGGATGACCAGTCTGTACTACTTTCACTCCCTTTCCTTCCTGTTTGTACCAAGCCCGATGTACATACTAAATTCCCCCACCCCCACTTTATTTCTTGTTTGAACCAAGTACTCCCTCTGTCCGGAATTACTTGTCATCAAAATGGATGTGTCTAGAACTAAAATACATCTAGATACATCCATTTCAATGACAAGTATTTTCGGACGGAGGGAGTACAAGATTCGACTCCATGAAGTAGCTTTAACTCTAACAATAGAAGAAAAAATGTGACATTGGACCATCCGATCGAGAGGGGCTGAGAGGTAGAAAATGATGCACATGCAGCAACGTAGTGAGCTGGGGAAGTAGAGCTAACGCGGTTTCGAACGAAGATATACCTGAAGGTCGTCGGGATGTGGATAGGTGGGCGGCGGGAGGCCGGATCCGCCCACACGCAACGACGAAGGGATCGAAGGACCTCCCGCGCCGGCGCTCGGCCAGAGATAACGGTGCGGCCGGCAGTGGGTCTCCTCCCTCGCTGTCGACAACGGCCTAAACGCTGCCCCTCCTCCCCTTCACCGGCGGAGGGGGATACGTCCGGATCTGTAACCAGCGGTGAGGATAGAAAGCCAGTGTTTTTTGAAGGGAGAAAGACAGTGTTACTACCCCTATCTTGTTTAGATCTGGAGAGGATGAGAGTGTGTGAATAGAGCAACCCTAGCAAGCAAGCGCGGAGGCTCCGGCCTATATATACGTAGTGGGGTAGTTTTCCTTTTTCACTCCATCAAAACAATCGTTTAAAATTGTGTACTACTACATGCCAGGTCGCGGTTTTTTAGTTGTTGATTGTTTTTTTAGATAGCTACCTGCTTGTTCCAAGTGGTGTTACGGTGTGCCAGGTCGCACTTTGTATCGTTCAAGTCTGGTACTACAAGTCCCTCCATTAAATGAACAACCAACCCCTCGTAAAAATTGTGAACAAGCCCACGGCTAGAATTAGCGGAAACGTGGGTTGCCCCAACATGCATTATTATTTATATTTTCTACTCCCTCCGTTCCTAAATATAAGTATTTTTTATAAGCCACACCTAAGACAAGAATTTTTTTTATTAGCAGTGAACCCCACATGTCATAGACACAAAAAGTGTGGCAAGATTCCCTTAGGCAAGCCAAAGTGTGTCTAACAATTTGAGCAACTCAGGTTAGGCAAGTGTGGAAAGTGTGGGAAAAATAATGTGGCAACATAAGACAAACATAGTCACAATCCAAACAGCCCCGTAATTTTTTGTGACATGCATGAAAATTTGGTTAGTTAAATTTATAGTCAAAATTTGGCAAGGTGCATCAAATCAACACATGCAAGTATCAAAAGGAAAGTCACGACATGCATGCATGCGTTGTACTCCCTCCGTTTCCAAATATAAGTCTTTTTAGAGATTGCAACAAGTGACTACATACGAAGCAGAATATGTCTACTCCTACATACGAAGTAGCCCATTTTAAATGTGTAAAAAGACTTATATCGAGTGCAGTGCTTTGATGTGTCGCGTCAACTCGTACAAGACCGAGAAATTTGATTACTACAACGCCCTCTCCCTCGCAGACTGAGCTCCGGTGCCTTAACTGCACCTGCCTTTGGCTGCATGACAGGAGGGCCAACCACCTGTTGGGCCCACCTGTCATAGACGCAAAGGCAGGAGCAGTAAGTAGAAGCTTTCGCTACACGCTATCCCTCCCGCACGAGGTGGACGGACATGCAGCAGTGGATTCGATACTGTGGAAGTAGGAGTAACATCATTGTTCGTCTTCTCGAAGAGGCGAAGAGCCAAGCGCAACCCGAACGTGGCAGTTGCGAACGCTCGCGTGGTGCGGTTCCTTGGAGTACTAGCCAGGCTCTTGCATGAGACAAAATTGCTATTGTTTAACAATTAAACTCCATTATCCATTGGTTGATACTCATTCTGCATAGGTCCACGCGCTTAGCACCGTTTCCTCCTGGGGTCACCAATGTTTATTTGCTAATTAATAGCATTGCATGCAATGAACTAGCCATTGCAAGTCATTAAAAGCATGCACACCTCTCATCTCTTATTGGTTGATATGTCAAGAAACAAGAAACAAGTTAGAAGTTAATGCACCGCGCCTAAGTGTTTTGGGACTATTTGGTTTTCGTAAGATGACTTACACACCTAGACGAAGGGAGTAGTATAGCCCTGTAAACCGGAAAGGAGTATTTGCCTTTCTAGAGATTTCAACAAGTGACTAGACTACACCGTGTGCAGTACTCCCTCCCTTCCGGTTTATAGGGCTCAAATCTCAAATCTCATGAACCAAGGAATTTTGCGATTGGAGGAATGTATCTCGTACTTTACAAAACTACCCTAATTAAACTCATGCATTAATTACGTAGTTCTCTCGTTTTCCTCTCCGCCTTGGTCGCGGTGCACAATATTGAGCACTCCTATATGACTAGCCGCTCTATCTACATGCGGGACATTTCAAAGCATCCGGGCCCGTGTGCCATCCACCAAATCACAGCGAGGTGCTACAGTCGAGACTCACCTGTCACCCCGGTGTGGCCATCATGACCCGTCATATCACAAAACCCACACCTTTACCAGCAGTGGTAAGGTGGCCTCCAAGTTGGACTGGACGAAGCAACCATCATTTCACTGGAACGCTCGTTCAAGCCCTTTCTTCCCTTTCTTGAGGAAAACCTCACTCTAGGCTACTCACTTCTGCCATTTTTCTTCTGTACCGACGAAGGAAAGGTGGGCGAATCAGTTATGCTGCTATATTTTCATTCCAAGAATCTTCTTTTTGCGAAGCATCGACCGATTCTCACATCCTATTCTTTTCCCGTTTTCATTGCGATTGTGGTTTCCTTTCGATTGCTTTTTGTTTGTCAGTTCATTGATGGATCCTGGAGCACTAGGCAAAGAGTTGCCGGCGGACAACCCACTGGAGACAGCGATCTCCAGGAAGCGAGCACCGACCAACGAGTTGACCATGTTGGCAGGCCAACCCATGGAGACGAAGAACTCCAAGAAACAAGCACTGGCCAAAGAGTTGAGGACGTTGGCAGACGAACTCCTCAAAGAAAGTTGGAAGAACAGCAAGGGCCCCACCGTGCCTACCCCGGGAACTCTGATTGCCACCTATGTGAGGCTCAAGACCGAGTTTGAGGAGATAGTCGCCGTTGAGAAGCAGTATTCCCCTGGCAAGGTGATGGCCCCCATCGAGGACGAGGAGATGGCCCCCGGAGGGATGAGATCCCTCGGTGAGCTGCACAAGGTAAAAAATAATGGCTTATTACCATAGTTGTGGTTTTTGATTATTTGCAATGTGCTTGCTAATATGTTAGGGTTGTGCAGGTGCCGGTGGACGTCCTTGATGATTCCGATGTCGTGGCCCGTCCTGTTGGCATCGCCCCGGAGATCAATTCCGATGCCGCTGTCCATCCTGTGGACATCGCCCCAGAGATCGATTCCGATGTCGCGGTTAGTCCTGTGGACATCGCCCCAGAAATCGATTCCCATGCCGCTGTCCGTGCTGTGGTCATTGCCCGAGAGATCGATGACAAGAAATAATTGGTCGCGCTAATCCTTCAGGGTAGTTTGCATTGCCCTGTGTTTAATTACCAGAATGATGCGTGTTATCAAACCATCTTAGGGCTAGTGCACTGTCTTGTGTGGGCGGATCTTGCTACTTTTGTTTGATAGTGAATCATGCGATGAATCATGCGAACCCTCTCCGAGTTATGGAAACAGATGTATCCTCACCAGCTTTTGATGTAATATATGGCATGCTTAGATGTAAGTTTGAACTGTTTATCATATCAGCAGGGCTTGTTTGATGATTCTTGGTGTTAGTAGGCTAGCTACTGTGCGAGCTATAGTACTTGCAAAACACTCACCGAAGAGAAACATTGGGGCTGATGAGCTCGTGGTACGCTTATATTTATCCCTCGTCGATCGACCAATAGCCCTAGCTCCTAAAATTGTAGGCTTAGCGATCGATCAGACAATAGTCGACATACATTCAGGCCTCATTTGGTTCATAGGGTAGGAAAATCGTAGCAAAAGTACAGAGAACGTGCAACACAAAATCATAGCAGTGCAGAGACGTACTCCCTCCGTTCCAAAATAGATGACCTAGGCGGGCTAGTTTGGCCTAGTGGGTTTCAGTGATATGACGTGGTACAGTGCCGTCCAGTCTTCGCGTGTGGTAGCAGTATTGCGGGTACAGTAAGTTTTCTTGAAGAAGCGGAATTCAACGAAGTCATGATGGTTCCTTCGTCTGAACAACATACAGTGGGAAAGGTTGGGCCTGCGATACGACCGGGGTAGACCAGGATAATTTTGTGCATGGCAGGTGGACCAGGATGGTCGACGTCCCACATGTCGGCGAATGAAAGTATTCTTTCCGATATAGAGGACGAGCAACGAGTATTCATTGTTTATTTTTGATGAAAGCTATTGTCTCCACTGTTACGACGGAGGAGTGTGAAACACGGCAGCCCAGTGAACTTGGCATGTGCACCACTCCCTCCTTCCTCATGTAATGCCCAGGTTACAGCTTTTTCTCACTTTCTCTCTATCTATTTCCTCTCAAATGTTTTTTACCTTTCTTTTTTTAAGACACAATTGTTTTTATGCCTTTTTTAGAATTATTTTTTTATACCTAGGAGCACGTGTAGAGACGGGCTCTTGCAGAGCCCACTCCTTGACTTTGTCAATGCCTCTCTCTCCTCCACATAAGGAGTACTACTTGCTATGCATGCATGCGGCGGGCAGCTGGCGTCTTGAGGGGCCAGGGCGGTGAGAGCGGGCTCCGGAAGCGGTCCGGACTCCAGCATGGCCCACCTCACATTATCACCATATATTTCTTGGAGTCCATGCGCGGCGGGCGGGCGATCTCTTCTCCCTCCCCCATTTCTCTCTTCTCGGCCGACGCCCGCCGAGCGATTAGATTTCGGCTATCGACGGTTTATTCAATTACGGTCCCACATGTCAGTGAAATTGCAAGATAACGTGTGTCCCCTCTGGTGAGCGGCGTGCGAGCCGGACTGTCGGGGTTGCGACGCGTACGAGTCATAAGTGTGCCGCCTTTTCCTTTAGAACTTGCGAAGTGTAACATTTTCACGCGATCGATCGATAGAAATCCAGAACAAAATGACGAGGGCGGTGCTTTCCCGCTCGTTAGGCGGGCTAGTTCGAGTGATATGACGTGCTACAGTGCCGTCCACTTGCTCCATTTTTATGTAAGCAAGAGTTTACACTCTTACGCGGGAGGAGTGCGAAACACCGCGGATCTGATTTTGATCGAGGGATAACTGTTCCCTGCCAAATAATGGAGGATTGTTAGCGATTATAGCATGATAGTTAGGGCATCTCCAGCACTGGCCCACAAATTTACACCGGCATCTGTCCGAGGACACAGATGGATGCCATCCGATGCTGCCCGCATACCTTTCGACAACTATATGAACTAACCGGACGAAATTCGTGCAAACAAAGCAAATTTCAAATTAACCGGATGAAATTCATTACATTTCGAAAACTTTTCCTACAAACTGGACGAAATTCATTACATATTTCCCACAAACCGTACTAAAACCTACTGTAAACCTAATCTAAACGATCGCCGGCGCCCGACCACCATGTCCGGCCATGAACCCGAGAAAACCGGCCATTGCCTTTGCCTCCTCCTCATCCGCCTTGATAACCTCCTCCTCCAGAGCGGCGGCGACCTACTGTGTACTACTCTTCCTCGCTGCCGACTGCGCCCGCGCACGCGCGCCGGCTTCGTGGTCGTGGCGGCGGAGGGCGGCCGGGGGGGTGCCGGCGATCTCCTTCGTTTGCTCCTGCGACAGTACGTCAAAGAGAGCTTTGGAGCGCGCCCGGAGCGGAGCCGCCGATGTCCCTCGTCTGCTCCTGCGACAGTATGTCCAAGAGAGCTTCAGAGCGCCAGGAGGCCATGGTTGAAGTGGTGCCGACAGAAGGAAGGGACCGGAGGAGAATAAGTGTGGGTCTTTGGCTATGGCTGGGAGCTGGGGCTCAAGTTAATATAGCGGGCGAATGGCAATGAGCCGCGGCAGACGAATGGACAACTGGTGCCGGAGTAGGTTCGTCGGGCGTGAATGCGGACGCTGCTTCAGTGACTTAACTGCAAATGCGTTTGGGTTACTGACATGTGGGCCCAACGGGCATCTGGCCCGCATGTCAGTGACACACCAATTGCACCTGCAGTTAAGTCCGGTGAATGCGGCATTGACATTCTGGAGAGATGGTGACCGTTTCAGGCGGGAAGCGCGCGCTAGCGATGGAAGGGGTTTCGGTGTGCAGTGGCACTAAGATCGGTCGCTCACGATAGTACATACTCCGTACCATACTACCATAGTACCCTCTCTAGCTTAGGCTATTTTATAGATTGTCATTGTGATGGACGATATACATGAGCAAGGCGGTCCGAGTATGACCGTTGGTGTTGAGCCAGGTGAATACATGCTCGGCGTTCGCGTAGGCCTCCATCAAACGTCTAAACAGTAATGTCAGGCACCGCTGGGGCGCACAGGTGATGGGCTCGCCGTTTGCGTTGCGCCATGAGCAGGACTTTGATTTAGAGGGCGACGTGCATGCATTAGCATGCTTTGACAGCGTGAGCGTGAGTGTCTGACGCAAAGTATTTCATTTTCATTTGGCTGACGAGGGTGCGTTGCAGCGACGAGTCCGTGGTTTGATTCCCCACATACGCATAATTTTGGTTTTTACAGTATTTTTTTTCTCCATTGACAGGTAGGCCCGCATAGATAGATAAAGAACACGAGCTGATGAGGCGCATGCGGACTTTTTGACTGGTCAACCAGACAAATACGGAGCTATACGCTGAGCCAGTGACCGTATAATCACCATATCTCGTATACAATGATCAAAGTGAGCTATCAAGACAAGTTCGATGACCGCCAATGCATTTTACTCGGTAATAAATGACCAGGATTGAAGGGGAATCCAAATTTGCTTCGTCTTCTGTCCTTGAGCTCTTGACAAACCAATGCACTATACGGTTGTCCGGCCACTCCACCCCAGAGCTCTCACCAAGCGTCGTTCATGCCACCGTGCCGCACACTAACCGGTAAGGCAGCGATGGCATCCCACCGCGCCGAGTTCCTCGCCGCCCACGACCGCACACAAAATGGTAGGGAAGCGATGGCATCCCGCTGTGCCGAGTTCATCGCCGCTTGCGACCTCACAACTATGTGGGAGGAATTTGAAGATGCCAAGGCCGAATGGGCGGTAGAGCAAGAGGCGGCCAAAGCCGCACAGAGGGAGCGGAAAAGTCAGAAAGCACCCAAGAAAAGAGAGGCCCGCCGCCGCAAGAAAGAAAAGGACGCACGCGCTGCTGCGGAGAGGTCGGCGGAGATCCAAGCACGGTGGGGTGTCGCCGACAAAGCCGGGAAGGAGAACGACGGCGTCTGGCCAGCATGTGAGAAGTAGTAGTACTAGTAGTTAGTGTGTGTGTCTGTGTTTGAGTACGAGCATGTACCAATACTACTAATTACTACTGTAGTTTTTAGAGCAAATTACCAGTACATTAGCCTAGACTAAATGGAAAAATTCCTATCCTAAGCATCAAATGGCATCTCTTTCTCTATAGGAATTGAGATGCATGTCATCTTACTTCCTATGATTTTCATATTCCTATCCTATGAACGAAAGGAGGCCTCTGTTGGAGTAACTACTGTAGCTAGCAGTACTGCTGGTACAGTAGTTTTCTTCAAGAAGCAGAATTCAACGAAGTCATGATGGTTCCTTCCTCCGAGCAACTTCAAAGTGGGAAGTGGGCCCGTGATTTGACGGCTCATTAGTCATTGTTACTGCGGCGCGACGACCTGGGTGACTCTCCCTTGGAGTTCTGCGTGCGTGGCAAGTGGACCAGGATGGTCGACGTCCCACATGTTGGCGAACGGAAGTATTCTTTCCGATATCGAGGAGCAAGGAAACCGCGTGGTATAGTATCACTGCTGATTGGTTCGCAAAAAATAGTATCACTGCCGATTTATAATTATTTTTTATTTCTGATGAATGCTAGCGTTTCAACTCTTACGACGAAGGGTGCCAAACACGGCATGTGCTGGATGTCCCACACGTCAGCGAAAGGAGTGGGACATGAACAGCGTGGTAGAGCCCAGCGTAAAAAAACAGCGTGGTAGAGCGTCTCCACTTCTTCCACTTCTGGGTTGGAGACCACACGTAGTAGTACTTAGTGGTATGAACGATACAAAGTGCGACCTGGAGAGAAAGACACGTCTAGTCGGAAGGTCTCGGGGCATACACGTAAACAAATATAAAAGTTAATATGTGCCTCCAACTAATATAGTAGTAGTAGAGTACTTAGGCACGTACTCCATAACATCACCGTGCATTGCACGTACAACATTTAGTGGTAGTACGTAGTAAGAGACAAATGCCGCCCAAGAGTTCCCTTCTCGACCTAATTTTGGGTGTTTGGTAGAGTGTATGGAGGGTGCATGAGTCCACACTAGTTTAGCACAAATACACTAGAAGCATGCATGAAGAGAGCATGCATGAAGAGGGGTGTTGAGTTGAGCATGCATGAAGGGGGAACAACTATGCTGAGACGAGAACGCAACCAAACACACCCTATATGCCATGCATGTTCATACCATTTGTGCCTTTCTACTTCACATACTGCGCTACATTACTCAGGTTCGTACGTCCACTCCTGGGTACATGTCCGTCTCGTAGTTCCAGTCCCACGTGTTCTTCATATAGATGGAACGATCCTTGCATAACACGTGCACCTTGATGCTAGATGTCTCGCGTGTTGGCAAAAGGATGAACAAAGCACACGTAAAAAAAATAGAGTGGAAGAACATAGATTTCGGGCGACCGAGAAGGAGCAAGGAACCTCGTGGTGGAGCGTCTGCACTCATAATATTTAATATTATCCAGCGATATAAAATTAACCAATCATCTCCACAGTGGACTGGAAGAGTAAGAAACAAGGCAGCCCAGTGTAGTTACATCATACTAGTACATGGCTAACCCACGCTATCACCATATTTCTTGGCTTCCGTGCGACACCTATCTCTAGTAATCCAGCAGCCTGTATCGCTTCTCCCTCCTCGTCTCTATCAAAGTGCGGCGGGCTGGCGTTTCTGTCGTCTATTAAGGTCGTTTAACTATCACATGTTAGCGACATGCCAAGAGCATTCTAAAAAAAATCCTTTCACGTTCCGTTTTCAAAACGAAAAAAATCCTTTCACGTACGAATTTGCCTGTATGCTTTGAGCAACTTGCATGTCCTATACTGCTCCTGTTTGATACTCTAACTTAGCTAGAGGTTAGACTAACTCATGACTAACCCTGAACTAACTGTAGCCAAAGAGGTGTTTGGGTGACAGGGTTAGATTGACAATAAATGCACTTCATGGAGAGAGAAAAGTGATTTTTCAGTGGTCCCAATGAGAACTATCTCCAGTTAGCACCTCTTGGGTGGGATAGTTTTTTTGGTGGGTTCGGTGCAACTTGCTCCAATTTAAACCCTCATGCTTGGATACTTTAGGGCTATTTGAGCCCCAACTAGCTCAAACTAACTCTAACCCATGGATCCAAACAGGGCCTATGGCCAGTCTCGACGTGGAGAAGTCGCGTGCACCGGGAAGCGGCGCTCTCTCGGTCGTCGCGCCACTTCAAAGCCGGCGCCAGCGAGAGGTCGCCTCCGCTCTGGCCGGGCATTAATGCGGCACTGACGCTCCAGGGCAACGCTGACCGTTTCACGCGGGAAGCGCGCGCTGGCAAGGGAGTATAGGTTTTGAACCGTTTCAGGTGTAGTACTGGTAGTTTGCAAACCTACTCAATTATTGCACTCAGTTTCCTAAGAAATTGTGGTAAAAAACGTTACTCCACAGCCCGCTTCCCTTCTCCTTCCTCTTCCACCGCCCGCGCACGTCCGCGGGAAGCGACCGGTCAACCCTTATAGAGGAGTGCTAGCACAAAAAGATGCATGCATGACCACTAAAATTTCCATATTAAAGCGCCGCTCCGGCGGGAGTATGGCGTATGTTGTTACCTTCGGCTGGCCCATGGCTACCGGGCAACGGCGACCAGAGAAGAGGCGGCGGGAGGGGAATGAATGCAGCTACTGTTTGGGTTCGCCTTCCGGCTTAAATAAATGCGCAACATCACGTGTACCCGCGGGTGCACAAATTGTAACATACGTGTCTGCTTAAGTGGGCGTCACGTAACTGGTGTGTGTGTGAGAGAGATTCTGAGAGACAGAGTGCGTGTGTGCGACTCTACTCTTCGGACATGTACTCAACCTTTTGCATCGGGATATAAGTATAATGGTATTTACTTTAGCTAGTGATTTATGTGGCCATGTTAACGTGGTTGTGTCAAAAAAATGTCACTTCCTGCTCGTGATTTGCGTTATATAATTACAAGCAAGATTCTCGTGCATTGCACGGAACATCAATATGCATTTTTTTATAGAACACCTGTTGTGATTGACCCATGCAGGAGTAATACCATGTGTAAAAACTAATGATATCTCGAGAATTTTATCGGAAAACTGGTATCTCGAGAATGTCATCGAAAAAATGAAAGATGAGAGATAAGGCGAGGAGGAGTGGAGCGTGGTGGTGACTGGTGGTCGGAACGGGCGGAGGCATGGGGATGGACGGCGCCGGCAGGCGGCAGCGGCCACCATGCATGCTAGATTGTTCCAGAGACTTATTCCTTTTTTAATTGCTGAGCAATGAGGTTGCGGGAGATAATGATGTGGAGAGAGGTGCGGGTATCTTTTGTAAAATTATCATAGTTTGCTTTCTATCCTCAGATATAGATCATACGGTCTATATTACAAGATGGCAGGCACACCATCACCACCAACTCGTTTTTTTATAAGGGTACAGATGATAAGTTTGCTGACTACTAAAGTAAAGTGGAATTTGTCCATGTTATGCAAGTAAATAAAGGTGATTGTTTATCATACGGGTAAGGTTGGATGAAGGGTGGTAGGAACAAATGCTCCGCCTAGAGCATGTGTGTGTGAGATGGAGTCTTAGTGTGTGTGTGGGGTGTGTGTGTGTGTGTGTGAGAGAGAGAGAGAGGAGAGAGAGAGATGGAGTCTTAGTTTGTGTGTGTGTGTGTGCGTGAGAGAGAGAGAGATGGAGTCTTAGTGTGTGTGGAGGGGGTGGGCGTGCGTGCGTGCGTGTGTGTGTGTGTTTGTGTGTGTGTGTGAGTGAGAGAGAGAGAGATGGAGTCTTAGTGTGTGTGTCGGGGGGTGCGTGTGTGCGTGTGTGTGTGTGTGTGCATGTGTGTGTGTGTGTCGCGGGGTCCTCTGTGGCGGATGTAATTTAAGTGTGCTTGGCTTCATCATAGAGAGGTGATGTGTATGGCAGAGGCCACCAACGATGGGGTGCGAGAGAGAAAATGCCCGTAGAGAGGGAAGAGAAGGTGTGTGCGCGTGAGAGGAGTCGACATCGAGAGAACGTGTTTGTTCGTGAGACACCGAGGAAGACTACTATATATCGATGGTGCATGTAGGCGGGAATTAAACAAAGGGATGGTCTTATTGGTTTCGGGGATATAGGGGAAGAGTGAGAGGCGGGGGGGTAGCTAGAAGGAGATTGTTAAGTGTGAGTGTGTGTTTTACCCATCCAGGCGGAAGTTATGTGCACAAAAGAGGAGAACGATTCGATGTGGCGTTAGGATTGAGGGTAATTAACTACGTATGGAGACATAGAGACCTTGAACGTGCATGTGTGAGAGGTATACATGTATACGTGGGATGTGTGTGTGCGCGCGCGCGCATGATCAAGATAAAAGAAAGAAGACATAAGTCATAAGATCAACGACATGGGAGAGACGGATCGGTATGACAATATGCATGCATGTGAGAATGCAGGGAAGAAGGCCCGACAATTGAGCATGTGTTTTTGTCTTTAAGAGATAGTGGCGTGGGCTGGAGCATGCATCTATGGCGAGCAGAGGGAGTGAGGCGCAACGATTTTGCAAAAGAGACCAACCTATAAATGCATATGTATGGAGAGACATATATAGTGTGGGTGATAGGAAGCAAGACTCCGTGCGAGAAAGAAATGTTGACGGAGAAACTACAGATAGATACAGAGATGGAGATGCTAGCTAGAGGGACATCCACTAGTTTGGGTGTTGGAGATGACCGTCGGGTGGTTCAAAGGGTGAAGTTATATATGTGTGTGAGAGGGCACTTGACTGCATGTAGAGAGAAACATATGTAGTGTGCGTGATAGGAATCAAGAGTGAGGGCGAGAAAGAAGGTTGATGGAGAAACAGATAAATAGGAAGATAAAGATGCTAGCTAGTGTGCGTTAGAGATAGGAGCCGAGTGGATCAGAAGGCTGGGTTATGTGTGTGGGTGTGAGAGAGATAGAGAGAGGGTGCATGTGAGTCACATACAAACAGACATCAGAGAGAAATGAGATCCAGAGAGACGGAGTTTTGTGTCTGCGAGAGAGAAAGATATTTCACAACGAGAGTGATAGCTAGAGAGACATACGAGGGAACGCAAGATATCTCTAGGGAGAGAGGGTGTGTGTGAGCGACATACAAGAGAACAATGGAGAAATATGAGACCCTGGGAGAAAGAGTTTCTGTTTGTGTGTGAGAAAGAGATATTGAAGAGGAAGAGTCGTAGGTTCTCATATCTATGGAGCGAAAGACATCTCTGTATGAGGGGTGTGCGAGTGGCACACATGGGAACAGTAGAGAGAAATGAGACCCCGGGAGACAAAGTTTTGTGTTTGTGTGAGAGAAAGATATTCCACATGGAGAATCATAGTTAGAGACACATAGCAGGGAGTGAGATATACCTAGAGAGAGATAGAGTGATGAAGGTCGAGGGAGAGAGTACCGTCAGTGTGTTACGAAGATAAAAGATCATTGTCGACATACACGTAGCACGAGATATACCTGAGAGACGATGAACGCGTATAGGTCCAGAGAGATAGTCCTATATAAGCATGAGTGATAGCTATATGAGACGAATATCTGGATTAAAGGGGATTCAAATATTTAAACTAGAGATCACGACATCGATAATATCATAACGCAAATTGGTGTATCAAACATGCATATTCATTTGAATTTGGGCACACGTGTAATGTTATATAGTTTATCAATATTGGTGATCCATAGATTCTTCAATTACAAACAATGCATGGTTTATATGCAATTAATGTCTAAACGGGATTACACTATATGTTGCGTGTGTGAAACACATTATACATGTTTGAGAAGTAAAAAAAAACCGCATGAAACACATATTAATTCGAGACAGTTAGCGAGGAATGCATACATTGGATTTCAACATAAAGTGGTTTCAAATATTTGAAAATCCAAATTGATGGATACAACCTTATGAATCTGAGATCATGCCATTTGTAAACCATATTTATGTATAAATGGTGTTGTGCTTTTGAAAGTATATATAAAAAAATGATGTATATAGAATGTAATTCCAATTGAAAATGGATCCCGCCCGAAAAAAATAGAATACAAACGGGATTCGAATTGAGTTGGCATGGTAAACGTGCACTCTGCAAAATTTGAACGAAGCGGGGAAAGTCACAGTAACCGCCCGAAACCAAAATCTGCGAGATGGAAATCACTACTGCCTATCCCTGCCACGCAAAGCCTATCTGCTGGATTTCTATAGGTTTCGATAGGGGTAGGTTTGTAATTTCACCCAAACATGACGTAACCGCCTCTCACCCGGATTCATACACGGTGGGCGCAAAAACACAGTGTGTCCTCGGCCGAAATCGACTCCCTCCCTGATTCATATTCATACACGGTGGGCGCCAAAAACAAACTCTCGTCGGCAAATATTCGGTGTATGCGAGATTACCGTCCTATCCCCAACCGACTAATGTTGTTGTGATGTAGTAGAAATTTGAAACGGGGGCTAAGTTCGTAAATTTCCTCGCATTTGAGACAAGCGCGCCTTGAATACATGGTTCCCCCCTTCCTCTCTACCTCCCTTTTCCCCATTCGTACTCCGTGGGCGCCAAAACACCCTCTCCACCCCACCCTCCTCCGTCTGCCGCCGTCCACCACCCCATCCACCGCCGTCCTCCTCCACCATGCCGGAGCTGATACCCCGACGCCACCGTCCATTACAAGAGATCGACCTCTCTCATCCACGGCTTTGGACCGGGATCCTTGCATCCCGTCCTCTCGCTTCATCCCCGCCATCGTCCACCTTGCCGGCGCCGCTCCTACGACCGTCTCGTCCACCGCGCCCTGCCGCCACCGTCTACCCTCCTAGATCTACTTCCACGCCGCCGACAGCCATCGCTACCGCAGCACCGTCAAATTCTTAGCAGATGCGTACACGGCGCCGCACCAGAGGCGGTACTCTTTCGTATCTGCTCAACTTATTTATCGCAGCAAGAAAATAGATCGCCACTGCTTTACTCTGATTTCTTGTCTTGGTTGCGAAGTTGCCTTTGTCCGGTTTGCACCTTCAGATCCGCCATGGCACGCTCAACACTATACTCCCAATGCTTATGGTTTTCCCCTTTTATATTCCACACTAGTTAAATCACAGTAGACTAAAATTCAAAATTGGGTCAGTCGATTTTTCAGAGCTCGCCGGAGTTCGCCGGTGTGAACGAAGGGGCTCGGGTGGTTGTGGGGCCTCGCCGAACGAAGAAAACTCGACGCGGGTGGGGGTTGGGGCGGGGGTGGGGGGTGGGGGTGGCGGAGGAACACAGGCGGCGGGGGCCGGTGGTCCGGCCGGCAGCCCGTGCGGTGTTCTGTATGGGAAGAATCAGAGACGAGGAAGAAGCTGGGTTAGGAGACGTAGGATCTTCATCCAACCGCCTGAAATGGTCGAGAGACAGCTGGGAGTTGCATTCTTAACGCGCTCTGGTTCATCATGTGTGGGCACTGCGCAACCAACATTTTATTATCCAAAATCTGCTTGCTCTTCTTTACCATGTTCCTCTTCCGTTCTTCTTTAATATGTACTCTCTCCGTTCCTAAATACAAGTCTTTGTATAGATTCCACCATGGACTACATATGGAGCAAAATGAGTGAATCTACACTCTAAAATGTATCTGGATACATCTGTATGTGATCCATATTGGAAATCTCTACCAAGACTTATATTTTGGAACGGAGGGAGTATGATAGTGGTACAGTATGTTCCTTGTACTGAAGATGAGCAGGGACTTTTGCAGTGTAGAGGTCTATACGGTCGGTTGTGATGGACACTTTGAGCCTCTTTGATTCGTAGGATCTTGTAAACATAGGAATAGGATTTGTAGTCACCTGCCCACTTGAATCCTATAAGAATAGCAAGGAAATGCGGGGAGCTGTGTCGCCTTTGAGAGTAACATTGATATTAACAGTACCGCACCTTCACTTGAAGAGAGCTGGTATCTGAAGGCTTTCTAGCCGTACCGGCAATACTAGCACATATATTCCAGCAAGTTCCACTTTGCTGATTTTCCTCTGATGCTTACGATTTTCCCCGTTATATCTACACTATGATCTGTGTAGCTGCTTTGTGTCGCACTAGCAGCAGTCCACTCTTGAAGCTAAACACTGCAATGACTTACAAAATTGGCACCAAGGCATTGAGTGCCATTCTGGATGCAATGAAACTCATACGCTCCCCACCTGTTGATTCTTGTTCAGAATATGATCCTAATGACTCTTGTTCAAAATTGCCACATATAGAGAGACAGCATGGAATTGCATTTCTTTGGGCGTTGTGATTCATCATGAGTGGGCAACCAACATTGTATGCAATGAAGCGGAACCTCAAGAATATGCTTCCTCTTCTGTTCTTTAACATGTTCCTCTTTGTTTATTCTGTATTTAGTACGTACTGTATGTTCCTTGTCAGGAAGGGGCGCAGGGACATCTGCAGTCAACAGCTGATAGAGCTGGCCTGTACGTGATCGATAGACTTTCAATTACTAGCGGCAATACAACACCGTATTTTCAAGCCAGTTCCACTTTCCGGATTTATATATCGTGGTTATGGTGTACCCCTGTTATGTACACTATGATCTGCCTAGTTGTTGTGTGCTCTTGTTATCATGGTTTGGCAATAAACTCTCTATATAGTATATTATGAACCTATCATCTGCCAGCTATCCTTACTTCTGGAGCCTATTTTTTGTTTACTTGTGCCAGATTATATAAATGCACACACCATATTACAGCACACATGAGCTCTCTCATCAGAATCCAGTGATAGCACACAAGTGTTTACAGGGGGCGCCCCTATATTAGAATATCATCTGCATTACAAAGATAATCTCACAACTATTTATGTTTTCATGGTTCTCAGATATTATACGCAATTACAGTGAATATCAGAATCCGCGCATCAGAAGAATATTGTGGAACACTGCAATGACTTACAAAATTAGCACCAAGGCATTGAGTGCCATTCTGGAAGCAATGAAACTCATACGCTTCCCACCTGTTGATTCTTGTTCAGAATATCATCCTAATGACTATTCTAACCTCGAGGAGTCAAAGGCAGATGGCCTGTCCTGTTCACCCATCAAGGTGCCTGTTCTAATTTGGCAAGGTTTTATTGATTGCACGTATCTTGCATATGTTGTCTTGCATTTCTTCTACTTTGTTGCACCGCCATCTGCTTAGTTTACTCATCATATAACTCGAGATGCCATGCCCATCCATTATCAATACATATTCCATCTGTCATCATACCATGTTTTTCCACTCAAATGTTGTTCTTGTGCATCAGACATCAAAAAGGAAGAGGGTGATTGCCAAACCTGAAGGAGCACCAGCAAAGTCCTTGAAAAATGTGGTGGCGCCGGAGAAATCAGAGAGCGCCCCGCTTATATTGGCTGTACAACCAGTGACACTAAACGTAGGACCGACTCCAGCAGACTGTACCCATACTTCACTGGCCACACCACACAGGACCTGCACTCCAGCAAAAGGTATACCGATTTCATTTGCCATAGCACCAGCTGTACCACAGAAAAATCCCACTCCAGCAAAAAGTACAGCAAGTCCACCGGCCGAAGACCTATCCCAACTGCAGAGACGGCCAATTCCTGCAGATTGGAACCCCATTCCATTTATTCCCAGTTTAAAAGACAATGCTTTCAATGTTGTTAGGGACTACGTGCATATATTCCCATCATTGGAAGATTATAGTGAAGACAAACACCATTTTCACATCTTCCTGTCCAACTTACGTGTAAGTGCTATTATTCATGGTTATTATTTTCCTGTTTTCTGCTGATCGAACACATCAATGATTTACATTACATTGTTGTAACTAGGCGAGGGTCAATCTGGATAGTCATGACGAGCAAAGCTTGCTTGTGCTTTTCAAGGAAGCATTGCAGCAGTATCGGTGTTACCTGAGGAAATCACACTTTGATGGCAAGTCTATAAACGAATTTCCGCTGAAGTCTCCTGTGCTAAATTTAGAAGACATTGAATGGAAAAACCTTGTTATGCACTGGTCTTGTTCCAGGATGAGGTACTGTCTATGAAATCAAATGACAATTTGAACTTCTACTTTTCCGCATGTGCCTTCTTTTTTGTAGGAAATCTGCTCGAAGAAGAATTCCGGTTTGAAAAGAACGACAGGATATCGCAAATATGCTGCCCGCTGCTTTGCTCTTGTTAGTACCTGTTGTCCTGTATCACTGTACTTGCATACATACCTTGTTCATTATGTGACAGCAGTATGCATGATAGCTTGCTTATCAAATGTTCGCTCCAAATTATCTGATCTGTATGAATGGTTACATTAGTGTAGAATATATCCAATGCCAATGATTTTTTTAGCTCTGCATTGTTCTTGTAAGTACATGCTGTCCTTTATCAGTGTACTTATATTGACAGGTAGTTGTTCATGTACCATCACTCTGCAGCTTATTTTCCTTTGCCCTCCATTTTCTACACATCAGATCTATATTTACTCTTACCATAAGGTTGGTACTGAAGAAGTTTAGCTGTGCATTGCTCTTGGTTGTGCCTTTTGCCTGTATCGCTGCACATACATTTATAGCTACTTGGTTATGTAGCATCACTCTTCATCTTATCTTAAATATTCTCCATTTTTTCGTATATTATCACATCTATATTTACTCTTAACAAAATGTAGAATAAAGGCAATGCTTATCAAGAAGATTCTGTGGTAAACTTCTTGAATTGCCCCCTCCCCCCATCAGCACGGACAAGGGCTTTATAGAGCCTGTCTTCACCAGTAATGTAAGTTTTTCCTTCTCAAGCCTTCAAACTTTGTTGTGTATATTTGGTTAGGCATGACTGCAACAGCTGTTTATTTTTGGTGTTTGCATCAAATTGCATGTTTAAAGTTTATTATGTAGTTCATAAACAAAAGTTTGTCCTTCGCAATTTAAGTTTTCAGTTGTACAACCAAGTTCCTTCTTCATACCATGTAAATTAAACTATACAAAGCAAGTGATCTTCTTTTGCACTGCATGTATGCTTCTGTTCTTCATCCGTAATCCAGTGGTGTGGTGAACCTACCCACTACAACACAATGTCATATTCTGCAATGTCTTAACTATGAACAATGTCATATCATTCTACTATTATTTAAACCGTCTCTTTATTTGCCAATCTGAAATGGGATAAATTGACAGCACACTAACCATTGATACTTATGAGTTCTTGATATGTAATCCAGTGGTGTCGTGAAGCTGCCAACTCCTTCACATTGTCATTTCCTGCCATGTCTTGACCTGAACAATACCATATTGTGTTAATGCAATTTTAAACTGTGTCACTTTATTCGTCAGTAAGAAATGTGATGAATTGTCAGCACTGATACTTTTATGTGCAAAACCTGTCATCTGTCTGCTTGTTTATCTTTCAGAGTGAGGAAGATATAAGTGTTGAACAAGCGCAGTCTCATCATCTTGCTCAGGTGCTTGCACTGCAGCTCGCCAGCAGGGCTAACCTTTCTTGAACTCTATTGAAGTGCTGTCGGTTTTGTATCTTATTTTGTCGGCGTGTTTATTTGCACTGGTGGCGATCTTTGATGCCCAGTGTATGTAATCTGCTGTCTGCTTGTGCTTTATTATCATAGTGGCGAACTTTGATGCCCAGTGGATGTAATATGCCGTAATTTCTTTATTGTATAGTCTAGGTTTTTTCTTATTCACGATGCTGCAGTTATTTTACTGTATATATATCCTGTCTTCGCAGTAAACCGGCCAAACCGTAAAATTACAGTACATAATCGGGTCGTCATGCAATCACGATGTATGATCCGCATCATGGGCCTCGTCAAACTGGCCCACTAGTAGATTCGGGCCTTTAATAGGACGAGTAACCCCCGGACCTCTTTTCGCAAGAAAACTCAATGGGCTTTTAGGAGGCTGAGAAGTAGGTTGGGCCTGAAATGTGCCGAACAGCTCACGGGCCGACAGCAGCCCGAAATGGACCCCGGCCCATGATTGTGCGAATCAAATCACGGGCTTTTAACAGGCCAAAATTGTCTCAGTCCTTGTTTGGCCCAATCAGATATCGGCTGCGAGCAGGCCGGATGCAAACCGGGCCGTAGTTAGGCCCAAGTATATGACGGGCTTTTAACAGGCCGAAATTAATATAGGGCTGAAATGTTAAACGGGCCCTTAACAGGCCGAAACTAATATCAGGCCGAATTACTAAATGGGCCTTTAGCAAGTGGGCCCAAAAGCATAGCATCCAGTTAACGGGCCCAATCTGATATGGGCCATAATTGAGGCCAAAGCCTCTTAAAGGGCCGGACCTGATCTGGGCCGTGATTTGGCCCAGAACGTGGGAGGCTTTTAACGGGTCGGATCTCATATGGGCCATTATTAGGCCCGGAACGTGGCAGGCCCTTAATGGACCGGATCAAATATGGGCCGGCATTTGGCCCAAAACATGGCAGCCAGTTAATGGGCCGGCCTACTAGGGTCCTCAAAATCTTGTGGGCCTACAGCTAGGCCGGCCCATTAGTGTCGGTGAAATCTCGTGGGCCTTTAGCTGGGCCGGCCCATTATGATCTGCAAGAATTTTGTGGGCCTTTAGCTGGGCCGGCCCATTATGGCACACAAAAATCTTGTGGGCCCTTACCTGGGCCGGCCCATTATGGCCCGCGAAATCTTGTGGGCCTTTAGCTGGGCCAGCCCATTATGGTCCGCAAAATCCCGTGGGCCTTTAGCTGGGCCGGCCCATTATGGTCCGCAAAATCTTGTGGGCCTTTAGTTGGGCCGGCCCATTTAAACTTGATGGGCCGTGCCACGTGTCGACGTATCATAGGCGCTTTCTGTCCAATGAGTGGATGACATCTGTCCCAACGATGAGCCGACACGTGTTTCCTCCAGTCAATGATGATTTTACACGTGGAAAATCCCCATTGGTCGCGGCTGTGAATGGGTTATCAGATCCAAAACCCGACCCGATAGCTTAACGGCGTTCCGTTACGGTGGATGGCACGTGTCGGTCACCCTTGACGAAAGCACTTCTATGATGCGTGATTTATCGTCATGGAAGTGGACACTTCCATGATGATAATTTTGGTAATGTCATGGAACACTTCTACGACAGCACATGTATGACTATCTTGATTCTGTCATAAATTTGTCATGGATGTACATGCATGACAAAAAACGCGACCTACTGTGACAAACACGTACATCACGGAAGTGTATTTTTTTTGTAGTGAATACATAAGCTTGAATACACAAGAGTCAGCGGAAGCAACAATATCCGAGTACAGACATAAGTTAGACAAGCCTGCCTTAAGAAGGCTAGCAAAAAAGCAACATCGTTCGAAAAGCCAAGGCCTCCTGCCTGGGAGCCTCCTAACTACTCCTGGTCGGCGGCGGCCTCCCCGTAGTAGTAGGCACCCTCGGTGTAGTAGTAATCGTCGGTGGTGACATCTGGCTCCTGGACTTTGCCATCTGGTTGCGTCATTCGAGAAGAATGGAAAAGGGGGAAAGGAGGGAGCAAAGCAACCGTGAGTACTCATCCAAAGTACTCGCAAGCAAGGATCTACACTACATATGCAATATTATCAAAGGAAGGCTATATATGTGGACTGGGCTGCAGAAATGCCAGAATAGAGGGGAGAGCCCAGTCCTATCGAAGACTAGCATCTTCAGCATCTTCAGCGGCCTTGTAGCCTTAGAAGAGTGCAGACTAGCATAAAGTAAAGTAGTAGTAGTGTCATCAACCTCGCCCAGAGATCCTTCCTTGAATACTTGCGAGAAGGCAATCCCAGAGCCATACTATCCATTTGTCATATCCATTTCTCATCTCAAGTATCCAGTTCTAGTTGTATCGATCGGGATACAACTCCGAGTGTTCGTTATCGTAGGACAGGCTATCGGTAGATGTTTTCTTCCCTGCAGGGGTGCACCAACTTACCCACCACGCTCGATTAACTCCGCCCGGACACACTTTCCTAGGTCATGCCCGGCCTCGGCCAAACAATACACCGCAACCCGACCTAGGCTAAATAGAGAGGTCAGCATGCCGGACTAAACCTATGCCCCCAGGGGTCTTGGTCCATCACCCTGGGAACTCCTGCACGTTGCGAGGGTGGCCGGTGAGCAGACCTAGCTACCTCCTTAAAAAGGCAGGTGCTTACGCAGTCCAACCTGGCGCGCGCCTCTCAGTCACTGACGTCCATTAAGCTTCGGCTGATGCATATGACGCAGAACGCCCATACTATGGCCACGTGATGGTTAGTGCTATCGGGCCAGAGGCCCCTCGGATCAAATATCCAAATCGTAGTGGATTAGGAGCACGCGGTAACGAGCAGAGACTCACGAGTGACCCTGTCGCCCCGTCTCGAGGACTTGTGGCAAGGGCTTAGAATGCCCGGTCACACCTCGTATCTCATGGGCACCTTCTAGGTCAACCCGACTCCACATCACTCACAATTAAGCTCGTGCGGGTACCTCTCAGGGCCGACCCGTCTTTAGTAACCTAGTTTAGGGTAAAGTCATAGTAACCATAGTAACCGTGTGTCTAACACCAAGGGGAACCCTGAGGAACCACCCTCGATGGATTCCACTCGATGTAATCATCAAGGTGAACGTAAGAGGAACCACCCTCGAGGTTCACACTTGAGGGGTTGCATGACAGAGTTGTATCGGAAGGGGTTACGGCGGAATCACCCTCGATGACCATGACTGGATAGCTACACTACAGGGTTAACATCAGAAGTGCTGATGAGGTCTCACCCTCGGCACTCGATAGTAACCCAGTAGTGTCGAGCAACTAAGGGGAAAGTGATGTGCGATGCCGGGTGCTACCTCTTGAGCATGCGTTGGTTTTCCCTTGAAGAGGAAAGGGTGATGCAGCAAAGTAGCGTAAGTATTTCCCTCAGTTTTTGAGAACCAAGGTATCAATCCAGTAGGAGATTACACGCAAGTCGCCTAGTACCTCCACAAACAATCAAGAACCTTGCAACCAACGTGATAAAGGGGTTGTCAATCCCTTCACGGCCACTTGCAAAAGTGAGATCTGATAAAGATAGTAAGATAAATATTTTTGGTATTTTTGTTGTATAGATTGGAAAGTAAAGATTGGAAAGTAAAATAAATAGTAAACTAGAATTATAGATCGGAAACTTATATGATATAAAATAGACCCGGGGGCCATAGGTTTCACTAGTGGCTTCTCTCAAGATAGCATATATTACGGTGGGTGAACAAATTACTGTCGAGCAATTGATAGAAAAGCGCATAGTTATGAGAGTATCTAGGCATGATCATGAATATAGGCATCACGTCCGTGTCAAGTAGACCAAAACGATTCTGCATCTACTACTATTACTCCACACATCGACCGCTATCCAGCATGCATCTAGACTATTAAGTTCATAAGAACAGAGTAACGCATTAGGCAATATGATATGATCTCGACAAACACACTGCAAAAGAATATTACATCGAATAGATCTCCAAGAACATCGAGGAGAACTTTGTATTGAGAACCAAAGAGAGAGAAGAAGCCATCTAGCTAATAACTATGGACCCGAAGGTCTGTGGTAAACTACTCACACATCATCGAAGAGGCTATGGTGTTGATGTAGAAGCCCTCTGTGATGAAATCCCCCTCCGGCAGATCGCCGGAAAAGGCCCTAGATGGGATCTCACGGGTACAGAAGGTTGCGGCGGTGGAAAAGTGGTTTCGTGGCTCCCCCGGATGTTTTTAGGGTATACGAGTATATATAGGCGAAAGAAGTACGTCGGTGGAGCTACGAGGGGCCCACGAGGGTGGGGGGCGCGCCCTCCTGCCTCGTGGACGCCTCATTGTGTCTCTGACTTCCACTCCAAGTCTCCTGGATTGTGTTTGTTCCAAGAAAGATCCTCGCGAAGGTTTCGTTCCGTTTGGATTCCGTTTGATATTCCTTTTCTGTGAAACACTGAAATAGGCAAAAAAAACAGATATTGGCACTGGGCCTCCGGTTAATAGGTTAGTCCCAAAAATAATATAAAAGAGCATATTAAAGCCCATTAAACATCCAAAACAGATAATATAATAGCATGGAACAATCAAAAATTATAAATACGTTGGAGACGTATCGGCATCCCCAAGCTTAATTCCTGCTCGTCCTCGAGTAGGTACATGATAAAAATAGAATTTTTGATGTGGAATGCTACCTAACATAATTTTCAATGTAATTTTCTTTATTGTGGCATGAATGTTCAGATCCGAAAGATTCAAGATAAAAGTTTAATATTGACATAAAAATAATAATACTTCAAGCATACTGACGAAGCAATTATGTCTTCTCAAAATAACATAGCCAAAGAAAGCTCATCCCTACAAAATCATATAGTTTGGCCATGCTTCATTTTCGTCACACAAAATGCTCCCATCATGGACAACCCCGATGACAAGCCAAGCAATTGTTTCATACTTTAGTATTCTCAAACTTTGTCAACTTTCACGCAATATATGAGCGCGAGCCATGGACATAACACTATAGGTGGAATAGAATGGTGGTTGTGGAGAAGAAAAAAAGGAGAAAGGTAGTCTCACATCAATTAGGTGTATTAATGGGCTATGGAGATGCCCATCAATTGATATCAATGTGAGCGAGTAGGGATTGCCATGCAACGGATGCACTAGAGCTATAAATGTATGAAAGCTCAACAAAAGAAACTAAGTGGGTGTGCATCCAACTTGCTTGCTCACGAAGACCTAGGGCATTTTGAGGAAGCCCATCATTGGAATATACAAGCCAAGTTCTATAACGAAAATTCCCACTAGTATATGAAAGTGACAACATAAGAGACTCTCTATCATGAAGATCATGGTGCTACTTTGAAGCACAAGTGTGGAAAAAGGATAGTAACATTGCCCCTTCTCTCTTTTTCTCTTTTTTTGTTTCGGCCTTCTCTTTTTTTTATGGCCTCTTATTTTTATGTTTCGTCCGGAGTCTCATACCGACTTGTGGGGGAATCATAGTCTCCATCTACAAGTCATCAAAACCAAGCACTACGCGCATGCTCCTAGGGGGTAGATCGGTAGGAAAAGACCATCGCTCGTCCCCGACCGCCACTCATAAGGAAGGCAATCAAGGAACACCTCATGCTTCAAATTTGTCACACAACGGTTACCATACATGCATGCTACGGGACTTGCAAACCTCAACACAAGTATTTCTCAATTTCACAATTACTCACCTAGCACGACTCTAATATTACCAGCTTTATATCTCAAAACAATTATCAAGTATCAAACTTCTCATAGTATTTAATGCACTTTATATGAAAGTTTTTATTATACCCATCTTGGATGCCTATCATATTAGGACTAATTTTATAGCCAAAGCAAATTACCATGCTGTTCTAAAAGACTCCCAAAATAATATAAGTGAAGCATGAGATATCAATAATTTCTATAAAATAAAACCACCACCGTTCTCTAAAAAGATACTAGATCATAAAGGCACGCGTTGCCGCGCCCGCCCATCTTAGGCACATCTTAACAAAGGTAAAAAGATGTCTTAATGAAAGAAATATAGAAACATCTGACCAATTTCAGTTATATGTACCACATGGAACCATCACAAGTTGGTTCTATCTTCAGCCAGAATATTTATATATTCACAAATTCCATGCATCTAATTAATGACAATAGAGTGTCGATACAACAGTAAGTCATAGATTGTATAGCAAGATTCCTAAATGTGATGGAAAATCAGCAAAGCTTCCCTGGGGGCAAGTGATGGTTTGTATAGCATATAAACAATTGATGCAAATTGGTAGAACTGTTATTGACATCCCAAATAAAATGATCTTCAAAGAACTAATGTGCGTTCCATGTCTAAAGGACTCACTTCTCATCCTTTTCATTATAGTAATATTTTCGAAGGAGCTCAAAGCCTTAGGCATAGGAGAGAAAATAAAGAGCAAATCATGTTCTATGGTCAACGAAACAAAACAATGTGTGTGTGGATAATCCTGCAAACTTCCGCGTGAGTCTTTAGAAAATAATGATTTACCATGTTAGACCCAGCCTGCTGAACCTTATGCAGTACATGTTCTGCTATGTTGGCATTCAATTCAAAGAGGGAAAGGACCACCAAAAAGAAATTAAACGCCATACAACATACATATGAGCATGTAAGAAATTGGCAGTATAGCGGAGTTATAACTTATATATTAGAAAAAATTCAAAGATATAGACTGATAGATAGTACCCATTCTTCAGACTTGAACGGATGAAAACATAGCATGTTGTGGTAATCAATTGCAGCTCACGACAGAAGAGCACGTAATACAGAAAAACCAATCTATTTAACTGGGATGTATTATTACCATATTAGCGGATCTTCTTCTTTTGTGAAAAATGCTTCTCTTCCCCATGTTCCAGTATTTCTTCGTCATTTAAACTGCAGATCAGAGCCTCTTTGCCAACTGAATCATAGTAAATTATCCTCTTACCAACAATGGTTTCATAATATACTTGGCCCTAGTCAGCACAATAAAATCTCTACTGGGTCGTTGTTGACTTGCTGCCCATTTGTTTGATCAATATTGTACATCTATTACTTTGTTTAGGAAAGCAATTTCAACCAGTCATTTTCTTGCAACCTAATGAAATTGAGAAGAAACAAAATTTCAGTTACCTTTCTTAGAGAGTAAAATGGGAAAACCAAAGCTAATCCTTGAACACACCTAACTCGTCTAAAACTGTCCAAGAGAAATTGAAAAACCACGTACTCCAGGCCTCATGCATGGATACGGATTACATCAGGTAACCTGGTAGGTGTTGTTCCTAGAATCCATAGTTCCAGGATCCTACGGCAAAAGCCTAATGCCAATCTTATCAGGCCAGTTTAGCATCTTTTTTCAGAAGCGTATTTCCAGCAAGAAGGTTGCATGTAATCCTAATCAGTACTCAGAAGGACAACGTTTTGATCAACAAGTGGTGGCGTTACTGGGCTGTTTTGAGCATTTGCATGAGCCTGGGTGCCCCTATTGGAGTCGATCGAGATCACACCATGTAACACATATCAACAATGAATATCCATATATAAGGCAGTGCCGGAATACTAACAACCAATCAAAACAGTTACTAACGACTCACTGAATTATACGGCTGGTAAAAGGAGGCGAAAAGGTACTGCCATACAGGATGTTGCCGCCGAGGGAAAGGAACAGTTCCTTTAGTCCATAGGCCATACTCGCGCCTTCAGCCACCTATATGTTCGTCGCCCATCGGTACAGATCAAACCCCAACAAACTGACAGTTGGTCAATCCCCACGAGCTTCCTAGCACGAAAGGAACATGCGAAATTGGACACCCTGCGCCGTGGGTAATATGAACAAGAGGAGAAGGATGAATTGTTCTATTCTTTTCTCTGTTGATGTGGAAGGGGAACCTAGCGTGGGCTGACGTACACACCCAATTGGGCTGCTTCTGGGCCAAATTAACTACATGACCCACAGGTTGCTTTCCAGAGCAACATCCCTTTTACATTGGGTGAGGCACGGTGAAAATGACCAAGCGACCGCCAGTGGACAATTGGAAGATCTGGGACGTCTAACAAATGATCGGACGGCCAAAAGCGTTGAATCGCTGTGGTGGCTTGTAGCTAGCTCAGCTTTACTGGTTTTTTTTGTAATAAGTGAAGCACTAGAGCAAAATTATCTAGCTCAAAAAATATAAGTGAAGCACATAGAGTATTCTCATAAATTCTGATTCATGTGTGTCTCTCCCAAAAGGTCTGTACACCAAGGATGATTGTGGTAAAATAAAAGGCAAAGACTCAAATCATACAAGACGCTCCAAGCAAAACACATATCATGTGGTGAATAAAAACATAGCCTCAAGTAAAGTTACCGATAGACGAAGACGAAAGAGGGGATGCCTTCCGGGGCATCCCCAAGCTTAGGCACTTGGTTGTACTTGAATTTTACCTTGGGGTGCCTTGGGAATCCCCAATCTTAGGCTCTTGCCACTCCTTATTCCAAAATCCATCAAATCTTTACCCAAAAACTTGAAAACTTCACAACACAAAACTTAACAGAAAATCTTATGAGCTCCGTTAGTAAAAGAAAACAAACCGCCACTTTAAGGTACTGTAATGAACTCATTATTTATTTATATTGGTGTTAAACCTACTGTATTCCAACTTCTCTATGGTTCATACCCCCCGATACTACTCATAGATTCATTAAAATAAGCAAACAACACATGAAAAACAGAATCTGTCAAAACAGAACAGTCTGTAGCAATCTGATTCATACGAATACTTCTGTAACACCAAATTTTTTGAAATAAATTTGTGGACGTGAGGAATTTTTCTATTAATCATCTGCAAAAATAATCAACCTAAAATCACTTTCCAGTAAAAAATGACAGCTAATCTCGTGAGCGCAAAAGTTTCTGTTTTTTACAGCAAGATCGCAAAGACTTCACCCATGTCTTCCCAAAGGTTCTACTTGGCACAAAAACTAATTAAAACATAAAACCAAATCTAACCAGAGGGTAGATGAATTATTTATTACTAAACAGGAACAAAAAGCAAAAAACAAAAATAAAATTGGGTTGCCTCCCAACAAGCGCTATCGTTTAACGCCCCTAGCTAGGAATTGATAATTTTAATGATGCTCACATCAAAGACAAGAATTAAAGCACAAAGATAGCATCATAGAACACGTGATAAACACATCTAAGTCTAACATACTTCCTATGCATAGGCATTTTATAAGCAAACAAATTATCATAGCAAGCAAAAATTAGCATATGCAAGGAAGAAGAAAGAGACGATAGCAATCTCAACATGACGAGAGGTAATTTAGTAAGATAAAAAAATTTACAACCATAATTTCCTCTCTCATAATAATTACATGTAGGATCATCAGCAAATTCAACAAAATAGCTATCAAATAACATATTCTCAACACAATCCACATGCATGCGAAGTTGACACTCTTCCAAAATAGTGGGATTATCATTAACTAAAGTCATGACCTCTCCAAACCCACTTTTATCAAAAATACCATAAGATTGAACATTCTCCAAATATGTGGGATATAAAGTTGACACTCTTCCAAACCCGCTTTCAATATTATTGCAAACACTATTATCAATCTCATATTCATCATGGGGCTTAAATAAATTTTCAAGATCATAAGAAGAATCACCCCAATCATGATCATTGCAACAAGTAGTAGTCATAGCAAAACTAGCATCCCCAAGCTTGAGGTTTTGCATATCATTAACACAATTGACATCAATAGAATTTATAATAACATTATTGCAACCATGCTTTTCATAAAAGGAACTAACAAGTATGGGCGCAATAGCAACGATCTCATGTTTAACATAAGGAACTATAGCAAATTCGTATTCAAAAATATTGGCATCATGGCCACAAGAATAGCAAGCATCATGTACATCAAGGGAAATTTCAATCAAATCATCGTAATCATCATTATCTATAGATTCATGCATATCATTATTTTCTTCCAAAGCAACGGTCATTCTCTCAATAAATTCTTTGACATAGACATTATGAGAATAGTTTTCATAACAATATTTAAGTATGTCAAAATTTTCAGATTCGTAGAAAGTAATATGATACTTTTCAATCAAAGAAGCAACTTCATAAGCACCCTTAAAAGCAACAAATTCTTCAATTTGTTCGATATCATAGTAACTATAAACACCCTTTGCATAAGAAATTAAGATTTCATTATCATTAAACTCACATAGGTAGGGAAGGTGTTTTTTAGGGTTCTTAGAGCAACAAGTAAAATCATAAATTTCACAAAAATTCCAAGCATAACACAGCAATCTGTTTATTTGATCCCATAAGAGTCTCCCTTTTTCAGACAAACGGTGACGCACAAAATGAGCACGCTCATCTAAAGGTTTCCCATCAACTAGACTAGTTGGGGTTTCAGCACGAGCGCATAAGGATCGAAGATGATCCAAGTAGAACACTCTAAGTGGATCCATATCAATAGATTTTTAGCAAGCAAAGATGCAAGCAAATAGAAGGCACGTGGAAACACAAATAAAAAGACATACGGTAAGAAGGCGAAGAAAAGGCAAAGGTTTTCAAAAATCGTTTTAGAAGTGGGGGAGAGGAAAACGAGAGGTGAATGGCAAATAATGTAATGCGAGGGAGAAGAGTTTATGATGGGTACTTGGTATCCCTTGACTTGAGCGTAGATCTCCCCGGCAACGGCGCCAGAAATGGCTAGTTGACGGGAGATCAAATCTAGACTTGACTTGGTGCAAATCTCGCCGGCAACGGCACCAGAAATCCTTCTTGCTACCTCTTGAGCATGCGTTGGTTTTCCCTTGAAGAGGAAAGGGTGATGCAGCAAAGTAGCATAAGTATTTCCCTCAACTTTTGAGAACCAAGGTATCAATCCAGTAGGAGATTACACGCAAGTCGCCTAGTACCTGCACAAACAATCAAGAACCTTGCAACCAACGCGATAAAGGGGTTGTCAATTCCTTCACGGGCACTTGCAAAAGTGAGATCTGATAAAGATAGTAAGATAAATATTTTTGGTATTTTTGTTGTATAGATTGGAAAGTAAAGATTGCAAAGTAAAATAAATAGTGAACTAGAATTATAGATCGGAAACTTATATGATATAAAATAGACCCCGGGGGCCATAGGTTTCACTAGTGGCTTCTCTCAAGATAGCATATATTACGGTGGGTGAACAAATTACTGCCAAGCAATTGATAGAAAAGCGCATAGTTATGAGAGTATCTAGGCATGATCATGAATATAGGCATCACGTCCATGTCAAGTAGACCGAAACAATTCTGCATCTACTACTATTACTCCACACATCGACCGCTATCCAGCATGCATCTAGAGTATTAAGTTCATAAGAACAGAGTAACGCATTAGGCAAGATGACATGATGTAGAGGGATAAACTCAAGCAATATGATATAAACCCCATCTTTTTATCCTTGATGGCAACAATACAATACATGCCTTGCTGCCCCTACTGTCACTGGGAAAGGACACCGCAAGATTGAACCCAAAGCTAAGCACTTCTCCCATTGCAAGAAAGATCAATCTAGTAGGCCAAACTAAGCCGATAATTCAAAGAGACTTGCAAAGATAACAAATCATGCATATAAGAATTCAGATAAGAACCAAATATTGTTCATACATAATCTTGATCATAAACCCACAATTCATCGGATCTCGACAAACACACCGCAAAAGAATATTACATCGAATAGATCTCCAAGAACATCAAGGAGAACTTTGTATTGAGAACCAAAGAGAGAGAAGAAGCCATCTAGCTAATAACTATGGACCCAAAGGTCTGTGGTAAACTACTCACACATCATCGAAGAGGCTATGGTGTTGATGTAGAAGCCCTCCATGATCAAATCCCCCTCCGACAGATCGCCGGAAAAGGCCCCAGATGGGATCTCACGGGTACAGAAGGTTGCGGCGGTGGAAAAGTGGTTTCGTGGCTCCCCTGGATGTTTTAGGGTATAAGAGTATATATAGGCGAAAGAAGTACGTCGGTGGAGCTACGAGGGGCCCACGAGGGTGGGGGCACACCTACCCCCCTGGGCGTGCCCTCCTGCGTCGTGGATGCCTCGTTGTGTCTCTGACTTCCACTCCAAGTCTCCTGGATTGCGTTTGTTCCAAGAAAGATCCTCGCGAAGGTTTCATTCCGTTTGGATTCCGTTTGATATTCCTTTTCTGTGAAACACTGAAATAGGCAAAAAAACAAATACTGGCACTGGGCCTCCGATTAATAGGTTAGTCCCAAAAATAATATAAAAGAGCATATTAAAGCCCATTAAACATCCAAAACAGATAATATAATAGCATGGAACAATCAAAAATTATAGATACGTTGGAGACGTATCACCGGGGCCTGGTCTTCGATCCCGTTGATCGGGTCTTGAATGATGAAGCAGGGGTAACAAGGACAAGGTGGGAGTCGCTGATGGATCACTAACCAACCTATACTAAGCAGTTTAGGATAAGTAGGTAGGTAACAATAAGCAGGTTACAAAAGCAGGCTATGCATCAGAATAGGAGCAATCAATTACAGTAGCAAAATCTAATGCAAGCATGAGAGAATGGAATGGGCGATATCGGGATGATCAAAGGGGGGGCTTGCCTGGAAGCTCTGCTGAAAGGGAAGAAGGGTCGTCGTCGACGTAGTCGATCCCAGAGGCAGCATCAGTCTCGGGGTCTACCGGAGGGAAGAGGGGGAATAAACAGTAAATACAGAGCAAACAAGATGCAACACTAAGCATGACATGACGATATGCCGAACTAGGGTCGACCTAACGTAGTGCTACACGAAAAAGGGGAAGGGGAAAACAACCGGGAATGTTTTCCCGGTTCTGGACATGTGTCAAACAGATGACCGGAGGGGGAATGTTCCATGTTCAACATGCTAGGGGCATGTCACAGATGAACAGACCGCGTATTCGGATTCATTGGATTTTTTGAGCAACTTTCATGTAGAAAGTTTTTCGATCCGAGCTACGGTTTCTTTTCTATGAATTTTCAAAGATTAAACATTTTCTAGAATTAATTAAATTGACAGAAAAGAATTACTAAGTCAGCATGACATCATTGTGACGTCAGCATTCAACAGGACGGCTGACCAGGTCAAACTGACCAGTGGGTCCCACCTCTCATAGACAGTGGACTAACAGAAGTTTAAACTAACTAAAATGAGGTTAATTAACAGCTGGGCCCCACATGTCAGTGGCAGATTAGATTACTAATTACTTTTAATTATAAAAAACATTTTAATTAGCTTAATTATGCGATGGGGCCTGCATGTTAGTGGTACTGGGCTGCCCAGTCAGCACGTTGACTGGGTCAACCCAGTCAACGGGGCCCCCATGGCCCACTGGCCGTGACCCAAGGGTGGGGCCCGCCTAGCCACGTCGGCGGCCGGCGCCGGAGTTGCTCCGGTGACCCAAAATGCGGCGGCGCGTCGCCGGAACGCGCCGGTTTCATCTACGGTGGGTAGTTTCGCGCGCGCTTGGGCACGTTCGAACGAGCAGCGAGTGTCGCGTCTAGTGGTGGTGGTGGTTTCGCCGGAACCGGACGGAAAAGTGGACGGCGACGAGCTACGGTGGCAGCGCGATCGGGTCCTCGACGGAAACTATGCTAGGAGGCACGGGTAGGCACTGGCTTGAGCTCGTCGGGCTCATGGGAGCGCCAGGAGCTCGATGCCGTGCCCAGGTGAGCGCGACAGGGGCTATGGCCACGACAGCGAGGCGATCCGCGGCGATGGGCTCACGGCAACGGTGATGAGGTAGCTACAGTGCGCGAGGGGTCAAGGAAGAGGAGCAAGGGACGGAGAAGCTCACTGCGCGGCTCACACGTAGGCCCGTGATGGTTTAGGAGATGCAGAGGTGGCGTCGGAGACGAAGGAGGCGGCGGCGATCGGAGATGGGGAACGGCGGATTCCCGGTGCTGTAGTGCCTCCAAGCTCCAGCTGCGACCACCAGACGTCGAGGAAGATGATGACGAAGACGACAGACGCGTCGACGAAGCGATGCGGTGGTTGTTGCCGCGGAGACGAGCGTGGCACGGCAGCAACCTCGTCGGCCTCCTCTCCAAAACAAAGGAGAGGGAGAGAGAGAGAATGGGAGAGTCGGTGAGGGAGAGCCAGGGGGAAGGAGAAGTGGGAGTGGCGGTAGGTGAGGGGGAGGACTCGAGGCGTCCGGGGGCGGCGACCTTATCATCTTGGCGATGGGGACGACAAGCTGGTCCGGCGGCGACATGCGGGCGCGCGCCCTCGGTCGATTGAACAGGGGGAGGGGAACAGGACCGGAGAAAGGTAGGTGGGCCGGCCTGCTGGGATGGGCCGAGCCCAAGGGAAGGCCAGGGGCTCTCCCACCCCTTCTTCTTTCCTTTTCTTTTTCCTTTTGATTTTCCCCTCTCCTTTTTGCAGCTTTTGCATTTTCTTTTAGCCACAATTAACTTTGCAAAAATATGCCATTGGCCAAAACAATTTCAAAGAATTATTAGGCACATGATGAACATTTTAGTTTTCTTGTTTGAGTAATTTTGAATTTCACTCAGAATTTGAAATTGAATTCAACTGGAATTTGAAATGGAATATTGATCAAAGTGACTAAGCAGTGTTATAGCAAAATGATTAGCTTGATCTCAGGGGTTACTGTAGCATCATTACACCGGGGTGTTACAGAATGCTAGAATGAAATATGATCCTAAGTTTGCTACCTCACCTATCTTTATTGATGATAGGGATTATGAATTCTCTGTCGACCCAGAGTTAATTACTTTGGTTGAATCTGATCCTTTCCATGGTTATGAAACTGAAACTGTTGTGGCACATCTTACTAAGTTGAATGACATAGCCACCCTTTTTACTCATGATGAGAAGACTCGCTATTAATTTATTCTCAAATTATTTCCGTTCTCATTAAAGGGTGATGCTAAAGCTTGGTATAATACTCTTGCTCCTAGTTGTGTGCGTAGTCCCCAGGATATGATTTATTACTTCTCTGAAAAATATTTTCCTGCTCATAAGAAACAAGCTGCCTTACAGGAAATATTTAACTTTGTGCAAACTAAAGAAGAGAGTCTCCCACAAGCTTGGGGGAGGCTTTGCTAGTTACTTAATGCTTTGCCTGATCATCCTCTCAAGAAAAATGAAATACTTGATATCTTCTATAATGGACTAACCGATGCTTCTAGGGATTCCTATATAGTTGTGCTGGTTGTGTTTTCAGGGAAAGAACTGTTGGACAAGCTGAAGAATTATTGAATAACATATTGAAAAATTATGATGATTGGACTCTTCCTGAACCACCGGCTAAACCCACTCCGAAGAAGAGGGGTATATTATATCTCAGTCCCGTGGATATGCAAGAGGCAAAGAAATCTATGAAGGAAAAAGGTATTAAAGCTCAGGATGTTAAAATTTTACCTCCTATTGAAGAAATACATGGGCTTAATACACCACCACTGCCTAAGGTGGTAGAGGTAAATTCTTTAATGAAGTTCAATGATAATGATAATCCTCACAATATGCACCCTAGCCAATGCCTTTATGAGTTTGAAAACTATATTAGAAAACAAGATCACTTCAATGCAAATGTTATGAAACAATTGAAATACAATTATGATATGATTGCTCTCTTAAGTGACTTGTTATTTAGAATCTCAAATGATGTTAGAGGTGTTGGAAAACTCAGTTAGAACAAGTTGCTAAATCACAAAGATAATTACTTGATGAAATGAATAATAATATACATGACTTTGATGTTAGAGTTGCAACTAGAGGAGGTAAAATGACTCAGGAACCACTTTATCCTGAGGGACACCCAAAAAGGATTGAACAAGACTCACAAAGAAATAACATTAGTGCACCTAGTCCTTCTAAAAAGAAAAAGAAGAAGAAAAATGATAGGACTTTGCATGCTTCTAGTGAACCTGAAATAGAGAAACCTCCTCATAATGAAAATGAAACTTCTATCTCAGATGCTGAAACTCAATCTGGTAATGAACATCTACCTAGTGATAATGAAAAAAGATAATGTTGATGTTCATGAAGATACCCAACCAAATAATGAAGGAGAACCAGATAATGATGTTGAGATAGAACCACCTGTTGATCTTGATAACCCACAACCTAAGAATAAAAGGTATGATAAAAGAGACTTCATTGCTAGAAAGCACGATAAAGAAAGAGAACCGTGGGTTCAAAAACCTATGCCTTTTCCACCCAAGTCAACAAAAAGAAAGATGATGAAGATTTTGAACGCTTTGCTGAAATGCTGAGGCCAGTCTTTTTGCGTACTCGCTTGACTGATATCTTGAAAATGCCTCCATATGCAAAGTATATGAAAGGCATCATCACAAATAAGAGAAAAATACCGGAAGCTGAAATCTCCACTATGCTTGCTAATTATACTTTCAAAGATGGAGCACCTAAAAAACTTGGAGATCCGGGAATACGAAGTATACCTTGCTCTATCAAAAAGAATTATGTGAAAAATGCTTTGTGTGATTTAGGAGCTGGTGTTAGTGTTATGCCTTTCTCTTTATATAAAAGACTTGACTTGAATAAGCTCACACCTACTGAAATATCTTTGCAAATGGCTGGCAAATCAATTGCCATACCTATCGGTATCTATGAGGATGTGCCCGTTGTTGTTGCTAATGTTACTATTTTGACTGACTTTGTTATACTTGAGATGCCCGAGGACGACAACATGTCGATTATCCTTGGTAGACCCTTCTTGAACACAGCAGGGGCTGTTATTGATTGCAATAAAAGCAAGGTCACTTTTCATATCAATGGTAATGAGCATACGGTGCACTTTCCGAAGAAACAATTCCAAGTGAATGGTATTAATGTTATTTAAAAATCTCCGACAATCACTATTGGAAGTTTTCAAATACCTCTACCTACTGCCAAAAATAAATATGAAATGCTTATTGTTGGGGACATTCATATCCCCATTGAGGTAACTTAGTGATTTACGAAAGTTCTTTGGTTTCATGCTAATCGAAAGTGGTTGTTAATAAGACTCGATCAACCTTATTAATGGATATTTTTGAGCGGTATGAAGTTGATGAATTTAGTAAGCACTACCTTCTGTCCTTACTTTTTATTCTCTATTTTTATTAGTTAAATAAAATAAAATGCCATGTTTTGTCTGTTTTCTGAATTTCCCATGCAATAGAAAAATAACCAAAAAATAAAAGGTCTCAGAATGCTCTGAAAATTTAATACGATTTTTTCCGAATATTTCTGAATTTCTGGAGCAAATAATATCAGAGGGAGGTGCACCAGGTGGGCACAACCCACCTGGGCACGCCAGGACCCCCAGGAGCGCCCTGGTAGGTTGTGGTCCCCACGTGGGCCCCCTCACTTACATCTTCATCCCACATCATCACTTACCTCTAGAAAAAATCTCCATTGCTCTCTCTCCCGTGTTCTTGCTCTCAAACCCGCGAATTTCGATCTCTTTGCTCGAAGCTCCGCTTCTGAAACTGTTTCGGGGGATTGTTGCTTGGTATGTGACTCCACCGTTTGTCCAATTAGTTTTTTTAGTGGTTTATATTTTGAATAATTAGCCACTCTTGGCACTGCTGTAGATGAGCTTGCATGTTGAATTATTAGAGTTCTAAGTAGTTTGAATGGTTGCCATGGCCTCTATGTATCCCTATGAGTAGTTGGTATCATTTTTGTGAAGTTTTGTTGAGAAAATTTTGTGGGCTAACAAATTTCAGAATTTTGTTCATAGGAAAACCATGAATATTTTTAGGAAGTTTGGCTCTAAGAAGAACTCCAAGGGTGTTATTGGGGAATCATCTCATAGTGATCTCCATCCTCGGAGATTGGCGGAAGTACGGCCGTGTGAATGGCCGCATACCCCATTCCTGGAAGAGGCTGGAATCCTTCAAGAGTTCACACAATATGTTGCTAATGCCAGCCTCGACTTCCAGATGAGTGTGACCAGCATCAAATCCTCACAAACATCTTTGTTCACAGTTTTACTTTCCTGCCTAGGAATAAGCCTCGTGAAGTGAACTTTGATTTATATGCTGAAAACCATCAGATACCACTTACTGAATTTTGTGACATATGCATGATCCCTTCTGATGGCAGCTTAGCCGAGCCTAGGCCGGCTGGGTTTGAGGTCTTTTATCGCACTTTGACAATGGGAGATGAGAGAGGGGTGTCAGCTACCACTGCCGCTAGCATACACTTTCCTGTCGTACATTATTTTGCTTTATTTGTTGCTAAGTGTTTGGTTGCTAGAGAGAAAGTAGGTGCGCTCAGTGCACCAGACTTTGCTATTTTACGTCGTGCATTAGAGGGCGACGATACTTATAGCTTGGGAGCTATTGTGGCTCGTCGCCTCCATCTTAATAAATCCCAGGGTAAAATACATGGTGGGATTTTTGCTACTCAGTTGGCGGCCCACTTTAATGTTGAGATACGCCCTCATGATTACCCTCTGACCAAGGTTTACTTAGACCGCGCAGCCATGGAACACCATCATTTTCTTACATGAGACTATCCTAATGTCCCTATTCCTTATAACCTGGTTTTTAGCGTTAAAACTCATGATATTATTCCATTGCCTGCACCTGCTTTGCTTGATTCTGTTGCCAGGGGTGGATATAGGATTATGCATGCGGACATCACCGCCTACCGGAACGCTCAGGCTTCTGCAGAGGCAGAGGAGGAGCCTCAGTAGTGGGATGAGTGGATGCCCGCTCCTCAGCACCCCTACTACCATCCAGGCTACTGATCGACTACCAAGTTAGGCCAAAAGCCTAAGCTTGGGGGAGTACGTGTTCTCACCGACATTACATTCATGTCCACTTATTTTCATTTGTCGGTGTTTACACTTTTTCATTGTATTATCCATGTTTAGATTTATTTTCTTGCTTTCTTCTTGTGTTTGAAAAACTTTAGAAAAACAAAAAAAATTAGTTGTAGTAGTTTACTTTCTTTGCATGCTTAGTAGTAATATTAAAAAGAAAACCCAAAAAGATTTCCTTATTCTTCTTTTGCTTGTTGGGAGCTTTCCCGTGTAAATAATTTTTCTCGTTTTTGCTTTTCCCTTTTATTTCCTTGTTCAAGAAAACCAAAAACTCCAAGAATATTTCAAGTGTGTTTCTCTGAATTTCTTTCCTTTTTATTCGAGTCTTACCGAGGAGAAGACCACGATGAAAATGTTGAGTGGCTCTCATATGAATAAATGTTAATCTAATAAAGAGCCCATTTTACCTTGTCTTCTCCTGTTGAATAAAATGTTTGCAGATTCCATCTTAGTCCACGGCACTCTTGCACTATTATTATTTTCATATCGTTCGGTCGTGCAAGTGAAAGGCAATAATGACGATATTCGATGAACTGGTTGTGGTAGAGAGAAACTGGTATGAACTCGACTTGTTCTGTTTGTGTAAATATGTTTAGCCTAGTATCCATGATTCAGCCCATTATGATTAAACATGTTTGCAATGACAATTAGAGATTATAGTTTCTCATGCCATCCATAAGTAGCTAGGAGTGGATAATGATTTATCTTGGATATCAACATTGCGTTAAAATGATTGTGATGTAGTATGATGATATGGTATCCTCCTCTGAATATTCAAGTGGCTTAACTTGGCACATGTTCATGCATGTAGTTGAATCAAAACCAACATAGCCTCTATGATATTTATGTTCATGGTGTTCATATCCTACTCATGCTAGTGTCCAATGTTACTTATGCATGATGCATGGTTATGATCGTTGTTGCTCTCTAGCTGGCCGCTTCTCAATCTAATTGCTAGCCTTCGCCTGTACTAAGTGGGAATTCTGCTTGTACATCAAAAACCTTGAACCCAAAGTTATTCCAGATGAGTCCACCATACCTACCTATATACGGTATTACCCTACCGTCCTAAGTAAATTTGCATGTGCCACCTCTAAAATCTCCTAAATAAATATCATTTTTGTGTGCCTGGATCGTTCATGGAACGACAGGAGGTGGTCGGTATCTTCCATGCTAAGCAGGTTATTCTCAGGTCGAGTGTTTATTCACTCGCCATCGCACGAGAAAAGGGCGGTAATAGGGATGCCCAGTCCCAAACTGCAAACTGAAAAAGAGTTAATCTCTTAAATAATCAAACAAAAACTCCCAATGGAGTCAAAACCTTTACTTTTATCGCTTGGGAACCGCCACTAGCATGCTTAGCATGGAAGATATTGATAACTGGTGGTCGTGAAGTGAATGAGAAGGGTGCCTGTCCCAAAATATCATTTACCTCTGTTCTAAAAACTTGAGCTCTGGCACCTCTGCAAATCACTGCTTCCCTCTGCGAAGGGACTATCTATTTACTTTTATGTTGTGTCATCACCTCCTAAAACAAGCGCTAGAACCTAAGAGCACAGCTGTCATGACTTATGCATTGTGTGTAGCTAATGTTGGGTGCATCATGACTGGATCTTTTCTACCATGAATTACGATGTTTAGTCGCCGCTTGAACTTTGGAGGTGCTCTGCATTTATCTTTTGCGGTTTCAGAAAGGGCTAGCGAGAAACCACTATTGTCATATTATATCATGGTTGTTTTGACAACGTGTTGCTGTTTGAGATATCTTGTTATTGCTCGCTAGCTGATTATGTCATTGATATGAGTTAATATAATTTTTAAGAGTTATTGTCGGCATGGTTAGTTATAATGTTGGCTGAAAACCTGGGTGCTGTTTAAGCTTATTTATGCAAACAAGAGCAAAAGAGTTCGTAAAAGTTTTTCTTTTTCACTTTTAGTTTATCAACTGAATTGCTTGAGGACAAGCAAAGGTTTAAGCTTGGGGGAGTTGATACGTCTCCAACGTATCTACTTTTCCTAACGCTTTTCCTCTTGTTTTGGACTCGAATTTGCATGATTTGAATGAAACTAACCCCGGACTGACGTTATTTTCAGCAGAACTACCATGGTGTTGTTTTTGTGCAGAAATAAAAGTTCTCGGAATGGAACGAAACTTCGCGAGGAATTTTTATATAATAAATAAGAATTTCTGGAGCCAAGACCTACTGGAGAGGGGCCCCTGGGTGGACACAACCCACCAGGGTGCGCCCCCTCTCCTGGCGCGACCAGGTGGGTTGTCCCCACCTGGTGGCCCCACAGACCCTAAAACCGATGCTATAAAATCCCATTTTTCCAGAAAAAATCAGGGAGAAAGAATTATCGCGATCCACGAGACAGAGCCGCCATCACCTCCTTTTCTTCATCGGGAGGCCAGATTTGTAGTCCGTTTGGGGCTTCCGAGAGGGGGATCTTCGTTCTTCATCATCACCAACCCTTCTCCATCGCCAATTCCATGATGCTCCCCACCGGGAGCGAGTAATTCTTTTGTAGGCTCGCTGGTTGGTGAGGAGTTGGATGAGATTCATCATGTAATTGAGTTAGTTTTGTTAGGGCTTGATCCCTAGTATCCACTTTGTTCTAAGATTGATGTTGCTATGACTTTGCCATGCTTAATGCTTGTCACTTTGGGCCCGGGTGCCATGAACTCAGATCTGAACCGTTTATGTTATCATAATTATATCCATGTTTTAGATCCGATCTTGCAAGTTATAGTCACCTACTATGTGTTATGATCCGGTAACCCCGGAGTGACAGAAACCGGGACTTCTTCTGGTGATGACCGTAGTTTGAGGAGTTCATGTATTCACTATGTGTTAATTCTTTGTTCCAGTTCTCTATTAAAAGGAGGCCTTAATATCCCTTAGTTCCCAATATGGACCCCGCTGCCACGGGAGGGTAGGACAAAAGATGTCATGCAAGTTCTTTCCATAAGCACGTATGACTATTTACGGAATACATGCCTACATTATATTGATGAACTGGAGCTAGTGTCGTATCGCCCTGGGTTATAACTGTCTCATGAGGAATATCATCCAACAAGTCACCGATCTAATGCCTACGAATTTATCTTATATTGTTTCTGCTAAGTTACTACTGCTATCATCACTGTTACACTTGCTACAAAATTACTGCTATCACTGTTACCATTACTGTTGCTACTGTCACTATTATCAAAACTATCAAACTACTTTGCTACTAATCACTTTGCTGCAGATAGTTAATCTCCAGGTGTGGTTGAATTGACAACTCAGCTGCTAATACCTTCAAATATTCTTTGGCTCCCCTTGTGTCGAATCTATAAATTTGGGTTGAATACTCTACCCTCGAAAACTATTGCGATCCCCTATACTTGTGGGTTATCAACAGTACATGGCTCAGGTGTTTGAGAAGAAGGCCAGGAGCCATCACAAGGAGCTCATGCGTCAGTTAGATTCAACAGTTGCCAGCGGTTCTGAGGGCAAGATCACAGATGAGGAGGAGTGAGTTCAGCAGCACTGCCCACCATCATGACACTGAGCAGCCCCCTGCGGATGACGGAGGAGCAGACGATCACGCGGGGATGTGATGCTGGAGTTCTTCAGTTCTGCTATCACCTGTGGCCGTAGCAGCACTCTGTGCCCTTTTTGGTGTCCCGATGCCAAAGGGCTAGAGAGTTTAGGGATTGTCGTTGTCGAGTTGTGAGTGTCTTATTTTCCTGGTCTTCTCTCTCTCGCAAACTCTGTTATTTGCTTTGGTTTGGTTTGTGCTCGTGAGACCCGGTACCCTATCATATGGTGTGAGACATATGCTACCCTATCTTATTATTATCTTGTATGTCAATTACTTTAGTAGTTTGTGAGTTCATGCTTATCTCATATGTCTACTTTGGTCACTTGCCTCTCTATTGCATCCTAGCTCATATATGTCTTATCTTTGATGCAATTGTTGTCAGACTATAAGATATAGGGGGAGTGTTGATCCTAATGTGTGCACTTTGCAATCCAAAGGCACCTCTATTTAAGTGCAAACATCTGGGGGGAGCCCGTCTATATTTTGTAGTTTTGGGATTCGCTTAATCTCATGTCATTACCTTGTGCAAATCCCGTGTTGTCATCAATCCACCAAAAAGGGGGAGATTGTTAGGGCATATCTCTCTCTAAGTAGTTTTGGTGACTGATGACAATGCTTTTGCGGACTAATCGTGTGCGTTGAGTATTTTAGAGATTCATTCTTTGGCACGAGACGATTCTTTCCACTCGGAGCTTTATGTGAAGACGGTGTAGTCTCTTTCGTTTTGGTTTGGTGGACTTGAGTCATAGGAGACACCGTACTATCAAGAGGGGGTCCGCAATGGAAAGGCCATGGTGGAATCAACACGTACACGTCTTTGTTGCACCCCCAGCTCCTTTCCTCTCCTTGGAGTTTGTTGTTTTAACAGAAGTGGAGACTGTGAGGAGAAAGCGGTAGTACCGCCACCAGAGCGGTAGTACCGCCTATGGTCCTCAAGCGGCAGTATCGCTGTCCCATAGCGGTAGTACCGCTCCGGGGCATAGGCGGCAGTACCGTCCTGGTTCGGCAACGCTACCGCCTCGATTCGAGGATGTATCTTATCGTGTCGGGTTGTGCGGCAGTGGCAGCGGTAGTACCGCACATGAGCGGTAGTACCGCGGCTACCACCGCTACTAATGTCGCCCATACCCCCTCTCTCTCTCTCTCTCTCGTTCTCCCTCTACTTCTTCTACTCTCAGTCTATGCGGTAGTACCGCTGCGACCAGCAGTAGTACCGCTCTACTGAGCAGTAGTACCGCTGTGTGCGGGCTGAAGAGGGGGGTAACGGTTGGATTGGATCCCCCACTATAAAAGGAGGACTTCTTCTCCAAGTTGACCTACCTCTTTTTCCCCCAAGCTCCATTGTTGCTCCAAAGCTCATTTTTGCCCGATCTCTCTCCCTAGCCAATCAAACTTGTTGATTCTTTAGGGATTGATTGAGAAGGCCTGGATCTACACTTCCACCAAGAGAAATTTGATTCCCCCCACTAATCCTTCACGAATCTTGTTACTCTTGGGTGTTTGAGAACCCTAGATGGTTGAGGACACCTCGGAGCCACATTCCATTGTGGTGAAGCTCCGTGGTATTGTTGGGAGCCTCCAATTGAGTTGTGGAGATAGCCCCAACCTTGTTTGTAAAGGTTCGATCTCCGCCTCCAAGGGCACCAATAGTGGAATCACGGCATCTCGCATTGTGTGAGGGTGTGAGGAGAATACGGTGGCCCTAGTGGCTTCTTGGGGAGCATTGTGCCTCTACACCGCTCCAACGGAGATGTACTTCCCTCAAAGGGAAGGGACTTCGGTAACACATCCTCATCTCCACCGGCTCCACTTTTGGTTATCTCTTACCTTTACTTGTGCAAGCTTATATTGTGTTGTATCCCTTGCTTGCTTGTGTGCTTGTTGTTGTTGCATCATATAGTTTGCTCACCTATTTGCATATCTAGGCAACCTACTTTGATGCAAAGTTTAAATTGGTAAAGAAAAGCTAAAAAAAATTAGTTCCCTATTCACCCCCCCTCTAGTCAACTATATCGATCCTTTCAACGTGAATCTAGGGTTTAGGAAATTAGACGCCACCATGGCCATTGAAAAATATACACAGAGACATATATTCCGAATTACCGTTTTAACATTTTGGTCATGGTACTCCATTATATTTAGTTGTGGTACTCTCTAACACTAGAAGTGAAGTATCTATAATGTGTTCAAAAAACGGTGGAGTACCAGTCAATATTAACCATTCGATTAGGAGGAACGAATGGCCTATATTATCTTGTGGGTAGCTTATTGGAGAATGAAGGGAAGTCGCATCTTGCTTTATCCTTGGGCTGAATAAAGTGCCTAGGAAGGCTCAGTAGCGGCATTAGCATTGGATCAAGGCACAAACCGCCTTCATTTACGTAGTACTCTAGCTACATATAAAGAATGAACTGTGCCTCAAGCAACGGCCCGGACTGCCTGGGGATGTCTCCGCCACTAGGAAGGTTGGACGAAGAATTGTGCTTCATCAACCAAATTGGTGAAGTTAATGTCTCTTTTTGGAGTAGGAGCAGCATGTTAGTGTTGGGAAACATTGCATGGAAAACAAAAAAATCTACGCACACGCAATGATCTATGCATGGAGATGCATAGCAACGAGGGAGAGAGTGTGTCTACGTACCCTCGTAGATCGTAAGCGGAAGCGTTTCTCAACGTGGTTGATGTAGTCGAACTTCTTCACGCTTCAACCGATCAAGTACCGAACGCACGACACATCCACGTTCTGCACACGTTCAGCTCGGTGACGTCCCTCGCCTTCTTGATCCAGCAAGACGTCGAGGTAGTAGATGAGTTTCGTCAGCACGACGGCGTGGTGACGGTGATGGTGAAGTGGTCCTCGTAGGGCTTCGCCTAACCACTACGAAGATATGACCGTGGGAGTAAACGGTGGAGGGCGGCGCCGCAAACGGCTAACAATTGTCTCGTGTGTGCTAAGGGCACCCCCCCCCCCCACACACACACACACACACACATATATATATATAGGTGGGAGGGAGAACGGAGGCAGCCAAGGAGGCTCCCAAGTAGGCCCAATCCTACTTGGGGTCTCCCCACAGCACCAGCCCCTGGTGGCTGGTGCATTTCCCCTCTTGGCCCATTAGGCCCATATCTTTTGCCGGGGGTGCCAGGAACCCCTTCCGGTGACCCTATATGTACCCGGTACCCTCCAGAACACTTTCGATGTCCGAATACTATTGTCCTATATATCAATCTTTATTTCGCAACCATTTCGAGACTCCTCGTCATGCCTGTGATCTCATCCGGGACTCTGAACAACATTCGGTCAACATAACTCATATAATACAATATCGTCATCGAACGTTAAGTGTTTGGACCCTACGAGTTCGAGAACTATGTAGACATGACCGAGACACCTCTTCGGTCAATAACCAATAGCGGAACCTGGATGCCTGTATTGGCTCCTACATATTCTATGAAGATCTTTACCGGTCGAACCGTTATGACAATATACGTTATTCCCTTTGTCTGTCGGTATGTTACTTGCCCGAGATTTGATCGTCGGTATCTTCATACCTAGTTCAATCTCGTTACCGGCAGGTCTCTTTACTTGTTCCGTAATACATTACCTCGTGACTAACTCCTTAGTCGTTTGCTTGCAAGCTTATGATGTGTATTACCAAGAGGGCCCAAAGATATCTCTCCCATACTCGGAGTGACAAATCCTAATCTCGATCTATGCCAACTCAACAAACACCTTCGGAGATACCTGTAGAGCATCTTTATAATCACCTAGTTACGTTGTGATGTTTTGATAGCACACAAGGCATTCCTCTGGTATCCGGGAGTTGCATAATCTCATAGTCGAAGGAATATGTATTTGACATGAAGAATGCAATAGCGATAAAACTTAACGATCATAATGCTAAGCTAACGGATGGGTCTTGTCCATCACATCATTCTCCTAATGATATGATCCCGTTATCAAATGACAACTCATGTCAATGGTTAGGAAACCTTAACCATCTTTGATCAACGAGCTAATCTAGTAGAGGCTCAGTAGGGACACGGTGTTTGTTTATGTATTCACACATGTATTAAGGTTTCCGATCAATACAATTCTAGCATGAATAATAAACCTTTATCATGAATAAGGACATATAAAATAACAACTTCATTATTGCCTCTAGGGCATATTTTCTTCAGTTAGACGGAGGCAGCCAAGGAGGCTCCCAAGTAGGCCGAATCCTACTTGGGGTCTCCCCACAGCACCAGCACCAGGTGGCTGGTGCGTTTCCCCTCTTGGCCCATTAGGCCCATATCTTTTGCCGGGGGTGCCCGGAACCCCTTCCGGTGACCCGATATGTACCCGGTACCCTCCGGAACACTTCCGGTGTCCGAATACTATCGTCCTATATATCAATCTTTACCTCTCGACCATTTCGAGACTCCTCATCATGTCTACGATCTCATCCGGGACTCCGAACAACATTCGGTCACCAAATCACATAACTCATATAATACAATATCGTCGTCGAACGTTAAGCGTGCAGACCCTACGGGTTCGAGAACTATGTAGACATGACCGAGACACCTCTCCGGTCAATAACCAATAGCGAAACCTGGATGCACATATTGGCTCCTACATATTCTACGAAGATCTTTACCGGTCGAACTGTTATGACAATACACGTTATTCCATTTGTCTATCGGTATGTTACTTGCCCGAGATTCGATCGTCGGTATCTTCATACCTAGCTCAATCTCGTTACAGCAAGTCTCTTTAGTCGTTCCATAATACATAACCTCATGAGTAACTCCTTCTTCATTTGCTTGCAAGCTTATGATGTGTATTACTGAGAGGGCCCAGAGATACCTCTCCGATACTCGGAGTGACAAATCCTAATCTCAATCTATGCCAACTCAACAAACACCTTCGGAGATACATGTAGAGCATCTTTATAATCACCCAGTTACGTTGTGACGTTTTATAGCACATAAGGCATTCCTTTGGTATCCGGGAGTTGCATAATCTCATAGTTGAAGGAGTATGTATTTGACATGAAGAAAGCAATAGCAATAAAACTTAACGATCATAATGCTAAGCTAACGGATGGGTCTTGTCCATCACATCATTCTCCTAATGATGTGATCCCGTTATCAAATGACAACTCATGTCAATGGTTAGGAAACCTTAACTATCTTTGATCAACGAGCTAGTATAGTAGAGGCTCACTACGGACACTGTGTTTGTTTATGTATTCACACATGTATTAAGGTTTCCGATCAATACAATTCTAGCTTGAATAATAAACCTTTATCATGAATAAGGAAATATAAAATAACAACTTCATTATTGCCTATAGGGCATATTTCCTTCAGTCTCCCACTTGCACTAGAGTCAATAATCTAATTCACATCATCATGTAATTAACACCCATAGTTCACATCGCCATGTGACTAACACCCAAAGAGTTTACTAGTCAATAATCTAGTTCACATCGCCCTGTGATTAACACCCAAAGAGTACTAAGGTGTGATCATGTTTTGCTTGTGAGAGAGGTTTAGTCAACGGGTCTGCCACATTCAGATCCATATGTATTTTGCAAGTTTCTATGTCTACAATGCTCCGCATTGAGCTACTCTAGCTAATTGCTCCCACTTTCAATATGTATCCAGATTGAGACTCATAGTCATCTGAATCGGTGTCAAAGCTTGCATCAACGTAACCCTTTACGATGAACTCTTTATCACCTCCATAACCGAGAAAATATTTCCTTAGTTCTCTAAGGATAATTTTGATCGCTGTCAAGTGATCTACTCCTAGATCACTATTGTACCCCGTTGCCAAACTCATGGCAAGGTACACAATAGGTCTGGTACACAGCATGGCAAACTTTATAGAACCTATGGCTGAGGCATAGGGAATGACCTTCACTCTCTCTCTATCTTCTGCCATGGTCGGGCTTTGATTCTTACTCAACTTCACACCTTACAATACAGGCTAGAACTCCTTATTTGACTAATCCATTTTGAACTCCTTCAAAAACCTGTCAAGGTATGTACTCATTGAAAATCTTATCAAGCGTCTTGATCTATCTCTATAGATCTTGATGCCTAATATGTAAGCAGACTCACCGAGGTCTTTCATTGAAAAAATCTTATTCAAGTATCCTTTTATGCTATCTAGAATTTTTATATTATTTCCGATCAGCAATATGTCATCCACATATAATATCAGAAATGCTACAGAGCTCCCACTCACTTTCTTGTAAATACAGGCTTCATCAAAAGTCTGTATAAAACCATATACTTTGATCACCTCATCAAAGCATATATTCCAACTCCGAGATGCTTGCACCAGTCCATAGATGGATCGCTGGAGCTTGCACACTTTGTTAGCACCTTTAGGATCGACAAAACGTTCTGCTTGCATCATATACAACTCTTCTTTAAGAAATCCATTAAGGAATGCAGTTTCGACATCCATTTGCCATATTTTATAAAATGCGGCAATTGCTAACATGATTCGGACAGACTTAAGCATCACTACAGGTGAGAAGGTCTCATCGTAGTCAACTCCTTGAACTTGTCGAAAACCTTTGGTGACAAGTCGAGCTTTGTAGACAGTAACATTACCATCAGCGTCAGTCTTCTTCTTGAAGATCCATTTATTCTCTTTGGCTCGCCGATCATCGGGCAAGTCCACCAAAGTCCACACTTTGTTCTCATACATGGATCCTATCTCAGATTCACGGCCTCAAGCCATTTATCGGAATCTGGGCTCATCATAGCTTCTTCATAGTTCATAGGGTCGCTATGGTCTAGTAACATAACTTCCAGGACAGGATTACCATACCACTCTGGTGCGGAACATGCTCTGTTTGACCTACGAGGTCCAGTAGTAACTTGATCTGAAGTTTCATGATCATCATTAGCTTCCTCTCTAGTTGGTGTAGGCATCACGAGAATGGATTTCTCTGATGTGCTACTTTCCAATTCGAGAGAAGGTACAATTACCTCATCAAGTTCTACTTTCCTCCCACTCACTTCTTTCGAGAGAAACACCTTCTCTAAAAATGTTCCATTCTTGGCAACAAAGATCTTGCCTTCGGATCTCTGGTAGAAGGTGTACCCAATTGTTTCCTTAGGGTATCCTATGAAGACACAGTTCTCCGATTTGGGTTCGAGCTTATCAGGCTGAAGCCTTTTGACACAAGTGTCGCATCCCCAAACTTTTAAGAAACAACAGCTTAGGTTTCTTTCCAAACCACAGTTCATACGATGTCGTCTCAACGGATTTAGATGGTGCCCTATTTAACGTGAATGCGGCTGTCTCTAATGCATAACCCCAAAATGATAGTGGTAAATTGGTAAGAGACATCATATATCGCACCATATCTAATAAAGTACGATTATGACGTTCGGACACACTATTACAATGTGGTGTTCCAGGTGGCGTGAGTTGTGAAACTATTCCACATTGTTTTAAATGAAGGCCAAACTCGTAACTCAAATATTTGCCTCTGTGATCAGATCATAGAAACTTTATTTTCTTGTTACGATGATTCTCCACTTCACTCTGAAATTCTTTGAACTTTTCAAATGTTTTAGACTTGTGTTTCATTAAGCAGATATACCCATATCTGCTAAAATCATCTGTGAAGGTCAGAAAATAATGATACCCGCCGCATGCTTCAATACACATCGGACCGCATACATCGGTATGTATTATTTCCAATAAGTCATTAGCTCGCTCCATTGTTCTGGAGAATGGAGTTTTAGTCATCTTGCCCATGAGGCATGGTTCGCAAGTATCAAATGATTCATAATCAAGTGATTCCAAAAGTCCATCCGCATGGAGTTTCTTCATGCGCGTTACACCAATATGACCTAAACAGCAGTGCCACAAGTATGTTGCACTATCATTATCAGCTTTGCATCTTTTGGCATCAATATTTTTAATATGTGTATCACTACGATCGAGATTCAATAAATCATTCACATTTGGTGTATGACCATAGAAGGTTTTATTCATGTAAACAGAACAACAATTATTCTCTGACTTAAATGAATAACCGTATTGCAATAAACATGATCAAATCATATTCATGCTCAATGCAAACACCAAATAACATTTATTTAGGCTCAACACTAATCCCGAAGGTAGAGGGAGTGTGCGATGGTGATCGTATCAACCTTGCAATCACTTCCAACACACATCGTCACCTCACCCTTAACTAGTCTCTGTTTATTCAGCAACTCCTGTTTCGAGTTAGTAATCTTAGCAACTGAACCGGTATCAAATACCCAGGGGCTACTACGAACACTAGTAAGGTACACATCAGTAACATGTATATCAAATATACCTTTGTTCACTTTGCCATCCTTCTTATCCTCCAAGTATTTGGGGTAGTTCTGCTTCCAGTGACTATTTCCTTTGCAGTAGAGGCACTCAGTTTCAGGCTTGGGTCCAGCTTTAGGCTTCTTCATGGGAGCGTCAACTTGCTTGCCATTCTTCTTGAAGTTCCCTTTCTTTCCCTTGCCCTTTTTTCTTGAAACTAGTGGTCTTGTTAAATATCAACACTTGATGCTCTTTCTTGATTTCTACCTTCGCCGATTTCAGCATCGCGAAGAGCTCGGGAATCGTTTTTGTCATCCCTTGCATATTATAGTTCATCACTAAGTTCTAGTAGCTTGGTGATAGTGACTAGAGAACTCTGTCAATCACTATCTTATCTAGAAGATTAACTCCCACTTGATTCAAGCGATTGTAGGCATAGTACTTGTCAGAGGTCTCATACCTCTCGACATGGGCATGAATCTGAAATACCAATTTTCATCTCTTGGAACATCTCATATGCTCCGTGGCGTTCAAAATGTTTTTGAAGTCCCGGTTCTAAGCCGTAAATCATGGCGCACTAAACTATCAAGTAGTCATCATATCGAGCTTGCCAAACGTTCATAACATCAACATCTGCTCCTGCAACGGGTCTTTCCCCCAGCGGTGCATCAAGGACATAATTCTTCTGTGCAGTATTGAGGATAATCCTAAGATCACAGACCCAGTCCGCATCATTGCTACTAATGTCTTTCAACTTAGTTTTCTCTAGGGACATATAAAAAATATAGGGGAACTACATCGCGAGCCATTGATCTACAACATAGATTTGCAAATACTATCAGGACTAAGTTCATGATAAATTAAGTTCAATTAATCATATTACTTAAGAACTCCCACTTAAATAGACATCCCTCAAGTCATCTAAGTGATATGTGATCCAAATCAACAACCCATGTCTGATCATCACGTGAGATGGGGTAGTCATCAATGGTGAACATCTCTATGTTGATCATATCTACTATATGATTCACGTTTGACCTTTCGGTCTCCAATGTTCTGAGGCCATGTCTGTACATGCAAGGCTTGTCAAGTTTAACCCAAGTATTCCGTATGTGCAAAATTGTCTTGCACCCGTTGTATGTGAACGTAGAGTCTATCACACCCGATCATCACGTGGTGTTTCAATGATAACCCACAAGTATAGCGGATCGTTTGTAGCCTTCTTCGATAAATAAGAGTGTCGAACCCAACGAGGAGCTAAAAGTAGAACAAATATTCCCTCAAGTTCTATCGACCACCGATACAACTCTGCGCACACTTGACGTTTGCTTTACCTAAAACAAGTATGAAACTATTTTGCAAGAATAAAACTATGAGTACTTTGCGAGAATAAAACTACAAGTAAATTGCAAGGTAATAAAAGTGGATAGCTTTTGTAAACAAGAAAGTCATTTGTCCCTAGGCAATCGATAACAAGTACCGGTAATCATTCTTGTAATTTTATATGAGGGAGAGGCATGAGCTAACATACTTTCTCTACTTGGATCATATGCACTTATGATTGGACCCCTAGAAAGCATCCGCAACTACTAAAGATCATTAAGGTCGTGAAACCCAACCATATCATTAAGTATCAGGTCCTCTTTATCCCATACGCAACAACCCACCTACTCGGGTTTAAGCTTCTGTCACCCTCGCAACCCACCATAAGCGAATCATGAACGTATTGCAACACCCTACAACGAGGATCCCTCCGTTTGCGCGAGACGGAGGGCACCGTAGGACAGCATCATAAATAAAATATACAATCATACCAACCAAGATCATGATTAACCCACAGGACAAAACGGATCTACTCAAACATCATAGGATAACCACATATCATTGGGAAATAATATATGGAGTTGAGCGCCATGTTTAAGTAGATATTGTAGCGGGGAGAAGAGAGGTTACACCGCTGCATAGAGGGGAGAAAGTTGGTGTTGACGGTAGCAAGATTGTTGATGTAGATCGCCGTCACGATCCTTGCCCCAACGGCGTTTCGGCACCACCGGGAGAGAGGGGGAGAGAGCCCCCCTCCTTCTTCTTCTTCCTTGGCCTCCCCCTAGATGGGAGGAGAGTTCCCCCTCTGGTCCATGGCCTCCATGGCGACGGAGGGGCGGGAGCCCCTCCGAGATTGGATCTATCTCTTTGTTCCCTTCTGTTTCGCGTTCTTCAGATCTGCCGAAAACCGTTTCTTATATTCCCGGAGATCCGTAACTCCAATTGCGCTGAGATTTTAACATGATTTTTTTAGGATATAAGCTTCCTTGCGCCCGAAGTAGAGCTCCAACCGACGTACGAGGTGAGCACAACCCACCACCACGCGCCTCCAGAGTCGCGCCCTGGTGTCTTGTGGGCTTTGTGGGCCTCCGTTTGCGGTGATTCCAGCTCCCAAAAATCACAAATATTCCAAAATAATTCTCCGTAAAATTTTATTGCATTTGGACTTAGTTTGATATGGATATTCTGCGATACAAAAAACATGCAAAAAACAGGAACTCGCACTGGGCACTGGATCAATAAGTTAGTACAATAAATCATATAAAAAGTTGCCAAAATATGTGAAAGTTGTATAATATTGGCATGAAAAAACAAAAATTATAGATATGACGGAGACGTATCAGCATCCCCAAGCTTAATTCCTGCTCGTCCTCGAGTAGGTAAATGACAAAAAAAAGATAATTTTTGATGTGGAATGCTCTCTAACATAAACTTGATCATATATCTAATCATGGCATGAATATTAAGACATAGTGATTCAAAGCGATAGTCTATAATTTGACATAAAGACATCAATACTCAGTCATCCCAACAAACAATCATGTCTTTCAAAATATCAACGCTAAAGAAAGTTATCCCTACAAAATCATATAGTCTTGTCATGCTCTGTCTTCTTAACACAAAGTATTTTTCATGCACAACCCCGATGACAAGCCGAGCAATTGGTTCATACTTTTTAACGCGCTTCAGCTTTTTCAGCCCTCACGCAATACATGAGCGCAAGCCATGGGTATAGCACTATGGGTGGAATAGAGTATGATGATAGGGGTAAATATATAGAAGACAAAAAAGTAAGAAAGTCTCACATCGATCCGGCTAACCAACGGCCTATGGAGATGTCCATCAATCGATATCAACGTGAGGAGTAGGGATTGCCATGCAACGAATGCACTAAGAGCTATAAGTGTATGAAAGCTCAATATGGAACTAAGTGGGTGTGCATCTAATCCTATAATGAAAAATTCCCACTAGTATATGAAAGTGACAACATAGGAGACTCTCAATATGAAAAACATGGTGCTACTTTGAAGCACAAGTGTGGTAAAGGATACTAACAATGCCCCTTCTCTCTTTGTTTATTTTATTTTTCTTTTTTTTCTTTCTTTCTTTTTCTTTCTTTCTTTTTTCTCTTTTTTCTTTTTTTCCTTTTTCTTTTTCTCATTGCCCGGAGTCTCATCCCGACTTGTGGGAGTATCATAGTCTCCATCATCCTTTCCTCACTGGGGCACTGCTCTAAAAATGAATAATGATGATCATCACACTTCTATTTACTTATAACTCAAAAGAAATAAAAATTACAACTTGATACCTATGACAAAGTATGACTCTATATGAATGCCTCTGGCAATGTACCAGGATGTGCAATGATCTAGCGTAACATGTATAAAAATGATGAATGGTGGCTGAGCCACAACTACTATGTCAGTATATGATCATGCAAAGCAATATGACAATGAATGCTCAGGTCATCAAAATGGAAGCGGTGGAAGTTGCATGGCAATATATCTCGGAATGTCCATGGAAAAGCCATAATAGGTAGGTATGGTGGCTGTTTTGAGGAAGATATAATAAGGCTTATGTGTGATAGAGCGTATCATATCACGGGGTTTGGATGCACCAGCGAAGTTTGCACCGACTCTCGAGGTGAGAAAGGGCAATGCACGGTACCGTAGAGGCTAGCAAATTGCGAAAAGGTAAGAGTGCGTATAATCCATGGACTCACATTAGTCATAAAGAACTCATATAGTTATTGCAAAAGTTTATTAGCCCTCGAAGCAAAGTACTACTACGCATGCCCCTAGGGGGATAGATTGGTAGGAAAAGACCATTGCTCGTCCCCGACCGCCACTCATAAGGAAGACAATCAATAATAAATCATGCTCCAACATCATAGCATAATGAGAGACTGTACGTGCATGCTTCGGGAATCACAAACCTTAACACCAATATTATTACTAACCACAACCGTTTACTAGTACCTCCCACATATTCCATCTCTATATCGCAAAACTATTGCAAGGAATCAAGCATATCATATTCAGTGATCCATAAGTTTTATGTAGGATTTCATGACTAACCATGCAAATGACCAATTCCTGTTGACTCTCTAAATAGATATAAGTGAAGCAGGAGAGTTTAATTCTTTCTACAAAAGACCATGCTCTAACAAGTAGAAGTGAAGCAAAAGAGCATTATACGAACAACGGTTTTCTATTTGAAGAGAAACAGGCAATCCAAACTTCAAATGATATAAGTGAAGCACATGAAGCATTCTATAAAGCCATACTCAAAAGATATAAGTAAAGTGCAATGAGCATTCTATAAATCAACCATGGACTATCTCATACCCGCATGGTGCATAAAATAAAAGTGAAAAATAAACACAAAAGACACTCCAAGATTCACACATATCACATGAACGAAACGAGAACGAAAACATATCGATACTTGTTGAAGAAAGATGGGATGCCTTCCGGGGCATCCCCAAGCTTAGATGGTTGAGTATCCTTGAATATTTACTTGGGGTGCCTTGGGCATCCCCAAGCTTGAGCTCTTTCCTCTCCTCCTTCTCCTCATATCGAGACCTCCCCGATCTTTGATCACTTCACCCACACAAAACTCAACAGAAAGCTCGGTAAGATCCATTAGTATAATAAAGCAAATCACTACTCTAAGTACTGTTGCAAACCAATTCATACTTTGTTTTTGCATTGTAGCTACTGTAATATAAATTTTTCATGGCTTAATCCACTGATAGAAATCGATAGTTTCATCAAAACAAGCAAAACAATGCATCAAAAACAGAATCTGTCTTAAACAGGACAGTCTGTAGTAATCTGAACATTACCATACTTCTGTAACTCCAAAAATTCTGAAAAATTAGGACAACATAAACAATTTTTATAGCAATAGTGTGCAAAAAGTTTCAGAACCTTTTGACATTCCAGTAAAATATGAAAATTCACGCGCTACAGCCAAAGTTTCTGTTTCTGCACCGCACATACCAACAAGCAATCTAATCATCCTAAAGGCAAACCTTGGCACAATAATTTTACAATACAAGGGATTTGTACAAGGGGATAATTATTTTTGTTGACAAGTTTCTGTAGTTGAGATTCACAAAGTTCCCATGGGCATGAACAAAGTTCAAGGAGCTCCCCCACTTCAACAATGCTCGTCTCTGTCACTTTCACTTTCCTTTTTGTGAAGTTTTAAGTTCCCCTCTATATTTTTTTTTGTTTTTAAACTTTATAAAAGCACTCAACGGAAATAAATGACTCTCTAAAACTTCCGGGTTGTCTCCCTGGCAGCGCTTTCTTTAAAGCCATTAAGCTAGGCATAAAGAGCTCAAGTGGTGGATCCACCCGGATCCCAAGGTATATCAAATCCAATTTTAATTAACAATGATTTGGCATTTTGTAGTGAGAAGAAAGCAACATATATCATGCAATGACGAAGTCCAACTCTCTTCCTATGCATCGGCATGTCATAAAGGAACAATTCGTGCACATCAAGTAAAGGCCAGTGCATAGTATAAGCAGTTTCTTGCAACTTTATCGTGTTGTAAACATAGAGAGGCGGAGATGTAGTTCATCTCTCATAATAATTGCAAGTAGGAGCAGCAAGCACATGCATATTACATTCATCAAAATCATCATGTGCAACGGTAAAAGGCAACCCATCAATGTAATCCTTAATAAGTGCAAACTTCTCCGATATAGTGTAGTTTGGAGAATTCAAAAAGATAATAGGACTATCATGTGTGGGTGCAATAGCAACAATTTCATTCTTAATATAAGGAACGATAGCAAGTTCATCTCCATAAGCATAATTCATATTGGCATCATGGCCACAAGCATCAAGTTCATCAGAAAGGGATATTTCAAATGAATCAACGGGATCATAGCAATTATCATAGCATTCATCCTTCGGTAAGAACGAAGGGACAGTAAACAATGTATGAGTTGGAGGTTTACTCTCATTAGAAGGTGGGCATGGGTAGCTAATCCTCTTTTCCTCCTTTTGTTCTTCGCTCTCCTCACCATCTTTTTCATCCAATGAGCTCGCAGTTTCATCAATTTCGTCTTCCATAGACTCCTGCAAAATATCAGTCTCTTCTTGGAAAGCGGAGACTTTCTCAATAAATACATCAATATCGTAAATTTATAATTATCATAGCAATATTTAAGGATAGCAAAATTTTCAGGTCTATAAACTGAATCATCAAAATCTTCAAACTTTTCAAACAAAGATTCAATTTCATAAGCACCCTTAAAAGCAACAAATTATTCTATTCGTTCCACATCATAGTAATCATATCTACCATTAGCATTAGAAGCTAAGGTTTCATTATCGTTAAATTCACATGTAAAGGGAAGGTGTGGAGCCTTCATCCTAGAGCAAGAAGTATAATCATATCTCAAGAATAGGTCCCGAGCATACCAATGCAACATATGAATTTGATCCCATAACAATTTCCCTTTATGAGTCAAGCGATAATCCCTAAAGTATTCACGTTGATCCAACGTTACTCCCATTATATAGTTGAATGGGGTTTTCTCAGAATTATCAAAATAGTGCATAATATCTTTCACATAATGAGCATCGAGGGTTTTAGGAGGTCCCCCATCTCCATGAGTAGCAAGTACAACTAATTTTTTTGGTGTTTCATGGTCCATATCTATAACTAAAGATAGATAACAACTTAGAACAGAAAATGAAAACTACTTAGTGATAAACCAAACAAGCACACACAAGAATATTCACCCCACGCTATTGCTCCCCGGCAACGGCGCCAGAAAAACGTCTTGATAACCCACAAGTATAAGGGATCGTTTGTAGCCTTCTTCGATAAATAAGAGTGTCGAACCCAACGAGGAGCTAAAGGTAGAACAAATATTCCCTCAAGTTCTATCGACCACCGAAACGACTCTACGCACACTTGACGTTTCCTTTACCTAAAACAAGTATGAAACTATTTTGCAAGAATAAAACTACGAGTACTTTGCGAGAATAAAACTACGAGTAAATTGCAAGGTAATAAAAGTGGATAGCTTTTGTCAACAAGAAAGTCATTTGTCCCTAGGCAATCGATAACAAGTACCGGTAATCATTCTTGTAATTTTATATGAGGGAGAGGCATGAGCTAACATACTTTCTCTACTTGGATCATATGCACTTATGATTGGACCCCTAGAAAGCATCCGCAACTACTAAAGATCATTAAGGTCGTGAAACCCAACCATATCATTAAGTATCAAGTCCTCTTTATCACATACGCAACAACCCACCTACTCGGGTTTAAGCTTCTATCACTCTCGCAACCCACCATAAGTGAATCATGAACGTATTGCAACACCCTACAACGAGGATCCCTCCGTTTGCGCGAGACAGAGGGCACCGTAGGACAGCACCATAAATAAAATATACAATCATACCAACCAAGATCACGATTAACCCACAGGACAAAACGGATCTACTCAAACATCATAGGATAACCACATATCATTGGGAAATAATATATGGAGTTGAGCACCATGTTTAAGTAGAGATTATAGCAGGGAGAAGGGAGGTTACACCGCTGCATAGAAGGGGAGAAAGTTGGTGTTGACGGTAGCAAGATTGTTGATGTAGATCGTCGTCACGATCCTTGCCCCGGCGGAGTTTCGGTGCCACCGGGAGAGAACCCCCCTCCTTCTTCTTATTCCTTGGCCTACCCCTAGATGGGAGGAGAGTTCCCCCTCTGGTCCATGGCCTCCATGGCGGCGGAGGGGCGGAGCCCCTCCGAGATTGGATCTATCTCACTGTTCCCTTCTGTTTTGCGTTCCTCAGATCTGGCCAAAAACCGTTTTTTATATTCCCGGAGATTCGTAACTCCGATTGCGCTGAGATTTTAACATGATTTTTTTCGGATATAAGCTTCCTTGCGCCCGAAGTAGAGCTCCAACCGACGTACGAGGTGAGCACAACCCACCACCACGTGCCTGGCTCCGGGGCCGCGCCCTGGTGTCTTGTGGGCTGTGTGGGCCTCTGTTTGCGGTGATTCCAGCTCCCAAAAATCACAAATATTCCAAAATAATTCTCCATAAAAATTTATTGCATTTGGACTTCGTTTGATATGGATATTCTATGATACAAAAAACATGCAAAAAACAGGAACTAGCACTGGCACTGGGCACTAGATCAATAAGTTAATCCAATAAATCATATAAAAAGTTACCAAAAATATGTGAAAGTTGTATAATATTGGCATGAAACAATCAAAAATTATAGATACGACGGAGACGTATTACTCAACACAACGAACTGTAGCAACGGTGCATACTCAGCGAGAACACTTTTACCTTGAAATTTAGTAAAGGGATCATCTTATAATGCTACCGCCGTGCTAAGCAAAATAAGATGCATAAAAGATAAACATCATATGCAATCAAAATATGTGACATGATATAGCCATCGTCATCTTGTGCTTTTGATCTCCATCTCCAAAGCATCTTCATGATCTCCATTGTCACTGACTCGACACCTTGATCTCCATCGTTGCGTCGTGGTCGTCTCGCCAACTATTGCTTCTACAACTATCGCTAACGCGTAGTGATAAAGTAAATCAATTACATGGTGTTTGCATTTCATACAATAAAAAGACAACCATAAGGCTTATGTCGGTTGCCGATAACTTTTACAAAACATGATCATCTCATACAATAATGTATATCACATCATGTCTTGACCATATCACATCACAACATGCCCTGCAAAAACAAGTTAGACATCCTCTACTTTGTTGTTGCAACTTTTACGTGGCTGCTACGGGCTACTAGCAAGAACCGTTCTTACCTACGCATCAAACCACAACGGTGTTTCGTCAAGTTTGATGTTTTAACCTTCTTCAAGGATCGGCCGCAGTCAAATTCGATTCAACTAAAGTAGGAGAAACAGACACCTGCCAGCCACCTTTATGCAAAACTAGTTGCATGTCTGTCGGTGAAACCGGTCTCATGTGCGTGGATATGTAAGGTTGGTCCGGGCCGCTTCATCCCACAATACCGTCAAATCAAGATAAGACGTTGGTGGTAAGTAGTATGACTATCACCGCCCACAACTCTTTGTGTTCTACTCGTGCATATCATCTACGCATAGACCTGGCTCATGATGCCACTATTGGGAAACATTGCATGGAAAACAAAAAAAATCTACGCACACGTAATGATCTATCCATGGAGATGCATAGCAACGAGGGGGAGAGTGTGTCTACGTACCCTAGTATACCGTAAGCGGAAGCGTTTCTCAACGCGCTTGATGTAGTCGAACTTCTTCGCGCTTCAACCAATCAAGTACCGGACGCACGTCACCTCCGTGTTCCTGCACACGTTCAGCTCGGTGACGTCCCTCGCCTTCTTGATCCAGCAAGACGTCGAGGTAGTAGATGAGTTCCGTCAGCACGACGGCGTGGTGACAGTGATGGTGAAGTGATCCCTACGAAGATATGACCGTGGGAGAAAACGATGGAGGGGGGCGCCGCACACGGCTCTGGTGTGTGCTAGCCCCCCCCCATATATATAGGTGTGAGGGAGAGGGAGGCAGCCAAGGAGGCACCCAAGTAGGCCGAATCCTACTTGGGGTCTCCCCATGGCACCAGCCCCTGGTGGCTGGTGCGTTTCCCCTCTTGGCCCATTAGGCCCATATCTTTTGCCGGGGGTGCCCGGAACCCCTTCCGGTGACCCGATATGTACCCGGTACCCTCCAGAACACTTTCGGTGTCCGAATACTATCGTCCTATATATCAATCTTTATCTCTCGACCATTTCGAGACTCCTCGTCATGTCTGTGATCTCATCCGGGACTTTGAACAACATTCGGTCAACATAACTCATATAATACAATATCGTCATCGAATGTTAAGTGTTTGGACCCTACGGGTTCGAGAACTATGTAGACATGACCGAGACACATCTCCGGTCAATAACCAATAGCGGAACCTGGATGCCCATATTGGCTCCTACATATTCTATGAAGATCTTTACCGGTCGAACCGTTATGACAATATACGTTATTCCCTTTGTCTGTCGGTATGTTACTTGCCCGAGATTTGATCGTCGGTATCTTCATACCTAGTTCAATCTCGTTACCGGCAGGTCTCTTTACTTGTTCCGTAATACATTACCTCATGACTAACTCCTTAGTCGTTTTCTTGCAAGCTTATGATGTGTATTACCAAGAGGGCCCAAAGATATCTCTCCGATACTCGGAGTGACAAATCCTAATCTCGATCTATGCCAACTCAACAAACACCTTCGAAGATACCTGTAGAGCATCTTTATAATCACCTAGTTACGTTGTGATGTTTTGATAGCACACAAGGCATTCCTCTGGTATCTGGGAGTTGCATAATCTCATAGTCGAAGGAATATGTATTTGACATGAAGAAAGCAATAGCGATAAAACTTAACGATCATAATGTTAAGCTACGGATGGGTCTTGTCCATCACATCATTCTCCTAATGATATGATCCCGTTATCAAATGACAACTCATGTCAATGGTTAGGAAACCTTAACCATCTTTGATCAACGAGCTAGTCTAGTAGAGGCTCACTAGGGGCACGGTGTTTGTTTATGTATTCACACATGTATTAAGGTTTCCGATCAATACAATTCTAGCATGAATAATAAACCTTTATCATGAATAAGGAAATATAAAATAACAACTTCATTATTGCCTCTAGGGCATATTTCCTTCAGTTAGACAGGTGTGCCAACAGTGACTATCCTAGTTATCTTCCTTGTGAGCTTTGTCTTTGCCTTTTTTGCGCTCCTAGGGCTGCTTCGATTCAGATAAATTCCCTAGGATTTTTGGATGGTTAGAATCATTAAGAATATTTTCTAAGTTGGTCGTTTGATTCATAGGATTAAATCCTATAAATCGTATGGATTTTTTTCTAAAGAATCATGTGTACTATATTTCGTAGGAAATCTAACATTCACTCCAACCTCTTTTTATAATTTCTTTGTTTTTCCTATGGCATCAAACACTCTCTACTAACCCTATAGATTTCAAGTGGGCATGCCACTCGAAGGAGCCCTTTGGTTTACATGAATTTTCTAGGAATCATAAAGGATAGGAATTTTGTAGGAAATTTTTCTTTGGAGCTCTTTGGTTTGTAAAATGGATTCCTCTTTCTATGTAGGATAAGAACCTAGCCTTCACCTTTGAAAGGGAAAAATAGGCCTTCTTTGATTCATAGGATGGGAATATCATTGGAATAGGAAAAGCATATGAAGTGAGGTGATCGTATGTCAATTCGTAGATGGAAAGAGATGGCATTTGATGGAGAGGATAAGATTTTTTTTCCTTGAGTTTAGGCTAATGTTTTTTCTTTAAAATGTGAAGGATTGGTTTTTATCCTACATAGGAATAGAAATCCATTACTACAAACCAAATGGCTCCAAAGAAAATTTTCCTTTGAAAAGAAGGTCTTAGCCTAGACTCAGTGGGAAAATACTATCATATGCATCAAATGACATCTCTTTAGATAGAGAAATTGAGATATATGTCATCTCACTTTCTATGATTTTTCTATAAGATCTCTTTTTCTATAATTATGATATTTCTATCCCGTGAGCCAAAGGAGACCAATCCTGTATTTTTCATATTCATGTGTTTTGACAATCCTATGAATCAAAGAGAGTCATAAACTTCTTTCCAAATAGTACGGCGAAGAAACAACGGTTCGACACTCTGCCTTGCAAGGGGTGTGTCCCAGGCAATAGTGCATTCAACAATATTAGATTATCGCCTATTGGTGTGAATAACTAATGCAACACTTATGAAGTTAATCTAGTTCGTGTAGATTTGGTCTTCTTCATCAAGGGTTCGGAGCAGTGTCGGATCCCGTGGGAGTTTCGTGGGTGCTCTGGCATTCCCTCAAAAAATGCAAATCTTTTTTTATCTAGTACTCTTAGTTTAATCATATACTCCCTCCGTTTCAAAATAAGTGTCTCAAGCTTAGTACAACTCTAAGTATGAGACACTTATTTGGGACAGAGGGAGTATGTATTATAAGGATAGAATGATAAACTGACATTTTTTTTATGGTTATACCTGGCATTTTTGTTGTGAATGAGAAAATTGGCACCCTCTATGGTCAAAATCTTGGTCGGCCATTGGTTCGAAGAAAAATTGACATGCAAAAGTTTAGCTAAATGCAACAGGTTCAAATGTCAGCCGTTGGTGCTTAGCTTTTGTAGCTAAGCCTCCCTCTGTGGTCATTGGTTCAAAGAAAAGTTGACATGCAAAAGTTTAGCTAAATGCAACAGGTTCAAATGTAGCTACAAAAGCTAAGCACAAATGCAACAGGTTTAGCAAAATCTTGATCGGTCATTGGTTTGAAGAGTAGTTGCTAAGTTTTTTAATGCATTTAGCACTCCACCTTAGCACCAATGCATTGAAGGAGGTCTCAAGCTCCCACGGGGCCGGTGGCGTTGGACGGCTCGGATATTTGCACGGGAGATTGATGTGGCAGTGCCTGTGTGTCACGCTTGGGTTCACAACTAGGTGGCGCCCGAGCTAGCATGGAGTACTACTGACTACCGCCACACACATGATCAGTCAACTGGTTAAAAGATAAGAGTGGTACTCTGTCCTAGAGCGGTCGCTGATGTTTGCTCCTCTCTTTTCCCCTGGACGGAGCAGAAGGTAGCGTCAGCACGCACCGTGTTGGTGTTGGTCCATGGCCGGCGCACGGGCTGCTTTGCGTTGGTTAACCACTTTGTCCGATAAGGACCTGGAAAGTCCTCCCACTAAACACACGGGCTAATAAAAGGAAATTGCTGGGAACCGCGGCTGCGGGTGTGGCCGGCAGGAGGCCACGAGGTCCTCGTGCCACCACTCAACCATATCACCCACGCACCATCAGCTAACTCTATGCTACGTGCAGTACAACTACCGGATAGTTAGTTGATGCTACACTAGAGGCTCCTGTCTCTATTTATAGGACGGTCCATTCTCAGACCACAGAGATCACGGGGTCATACTAGTTTAGGAACTGGAGAGGCGACATGGCAAGTGGAAAAGGGAACTAGCAAGCAGCCTAACCTCATCAATAGACGGTCCAACCGGAGAAGCCTCCAACCAATGGCTGGCACACGCCACCCGTGTCTTCTCTTAGCACCATTCAGCCCGCAAGCAAAATATGCCTCCTCGTACCATTTATCCGTCCACGATAAGAGCTACTTCCTGCATCCAATAATGTAAGACGTTTTTTAACACTATACTAATAATAAAAAACGTCTAAAAGGAATAGTACATGTATGGCGCTGGCGGGTGAGAAGTTAATCGCACGGTCGTCAGCCATCGCGATCATGGAATTAAAACTAAGTAGTAGAGAGTAGATACATGTATCCGTCCACAATCATTCCCACTTGTTGCTAAAAGGCAACGTCTTGCTCTCGTTTCATTTAACACGCGCAGACCAGTGCAGCAGCCAGGCATGCTAAACGCATTGGTATTACTCCCTCCGTTTCATAATATATAAGGCGTTTTTGACACTACATCACACGCTCGAAGACCAGATGATTGGTTTATGAATCACGATGGCCACCACCATCTCTTGGTCTCCAGGGATTTCCTGATCTGCTGACCGAGGGTGGCAAAGTTTTCCGCCTCGCTCTCAAACTCTGCGGATTCTTCGACCATTTTCTGGCATCCAAGAAACAGGATATCAGATTTACCTTACTCTCTTGGCGTCGATTGAACAACAGAAGGAACCAAATCGTTTTACCGCGAGTTTCTCCTGCCGCTCCATGAGCTTATCCTTTGCGTGCGCCGCTGCCGTGGCAGCATCCTGGAGCGCAATTTACAGCTACTAGCTAAATCAGCAAGAGACAAGCAATATAGGGGTACATGCAAAATTCAAAGGTGAAGAAATATAATACCCCGTTGAATTTATATTTTGTGAGGATCTCTTGGGTGCTTCTCATTCTCGGTTGCTCGACCTCCGGCTCTGGTAGCAGATAGTAGTTCACATTGTTGTCAGAAAAAAGGGGGGGGGGGGGGGGGGGGGGGGTATTTGTTTGTTTGTATCCTTGGAATTGGATGCAAGAGACCCCCTTAACCTTACCCACTTTATTGTTCCAATTAAAAATGGACCAAGAGGACGACGGCTCGTTCTTCGGATCATCGGTGCTTGCCATCGGCTTCTCGCTTAGGTTTCGTGTGGTGAAACTTTATTTCAATTGCGTTTTTCCCTTTGAATCCTTCTCAGTGTGATCGATGCCACCAAGAACTCACAGCTATTAGATCATCCTGCGTTGGAAACTTCATGTTTAGCCAGCAGAACAGACAATTGAGAGGAGATCAAAGGAATCTCAACATTCCTTGCCGCCTTATCTGGTAGCCGGAATCCAGCAGAACAGACGGAGACATTTAGAGCCAATTCACCTGCGACAGAGGATGCTTGACGGACGAACGGAGCCTTGTTCTACGCTACGAAATCCAAGGTGAATTCGAGATCCCAATGTGGATAGCAGCCAGCAAAGAGAGCAAACACAGAGGCGGTCTTTTTCTTTCTGGCCACCAACGTTTGGTTGGCCACCTTGAACTGTGGCGTGCCACCAATATCTTGGGAGCGCTTATTTTTGGGCAGCATACGCCTGTCATTTTTTTTCTTCCTTTTTCGAACTATATATGTTCTGGCTATGGGCATCTGGGAGTTCAGAACGATCTAGCTGAAACTACCCACGGAAGCCACAAACATAGATAGAACGCATGTGCTAATTGGAAAAGAAAAGAGAAAAACATGTGCAGGCAAAACGGCCTCAAGAGAATCGATCTTGCTCCAAGGATACAGCATATGCACGGGGCCTTCTGAAAGACCACGCCCCAGGCGGAGGTGTTCAGGACCCAGGTATGCAGTTGCCACCAACGAGCCGGACAACTTACCGCTGTCTGTCCTGGGTTAAGCTGGCATTATACAAGAGCCAACCTCTCACTCTGGAGTATGCCTGTCAAATTCAGTAATTTCAAATTCCGTGCAAGCAATTTCACAAGTTTAAGATACAGAAACTGTGCGGTAGAATCCAGTGTTACAGTTTAACCTTAGTTTACAGTAAGTACTACAAGACGGTGTGTCTCTGACTGCACAATCCACTATTTACCAGGAAACCAGACAATCTAACCAGGTGTTACAAAATTAACTTCAGATTTACCGGACCAGCAAGCCAACCTTTCCCTTGTTTAATCTATCTACGCTGACAGCGGACACGTAGCTTGCTATCAACACTTCATATCCCTTCAGATTCCAACAACAAAGCTCTGAGAACTGGACAAGAGAAAAGGGGCCGCAAACTAGATCAGACCACATAAGCGGGGTCTAGAGCAGAGCTGCTTCCCATTCGCTTTCACCAAGGCTACCACTCCGGCTGTCAAGCCAGCGAAGATGATGGACGAGATGAGGTGTTGTGCGCTCCGTCCAACTGCAGACGGGAAGACCAGATCATCAGTAATACACGGTGCTAAACAGGAACCATCGGAGCAAAGATGGGTTCAAGGCAGACCTTGACTAAGAGTGAAAGTTGTGACAGTGATCCCACCAACTATGATTGCCGACGCCACAGGAAGATACTTTCTCCCAGCAAATGTAAAACTTATATCAGAATCGATTGCATGGTTAATGCTGCATGGTTGGTTGAAGAACAGGAAGAGTTGCGAAAACCATCTATAAATGAGAGGAACCATACTAAGACAGAGAAGATGGACAAGGCTGCTTACTGGTGCAGATTCAAATCCAATGATTTGAAAAGGAGAAGAACTGCTTTTGCTGACCGTGTAGTAACCACTGATAAGATCTAGAGCATCCTAAAGTTGAAATTTTTGGTTTCAGAAGAACCATACGATTAGCACAACTTTGTAAAATATAACTCCAGTAAAAAGAACAGGTGTTACAAGTGATAATCTAGCATGAAGCGTGGGGGCAAGTTATAATCTAGCAACGAACAAACTGTATCAAAAGCTAACTGAAAGAAACATACCTAAAAACAATTATTTTCTGATAAAAGTAGGACATCTATTCATGATAGCAAATATTAGGTGGGAATGCAAGATAGTTCGTGTGGAACATCAGAAACGACCATATGTTGACAACTTACTTGTCGCACTCCATCATGAAAATTGTTCAAATAATACCGGGAAAGAGCGCTCATGCCATCTTTAATCAATCCAGGCAATGTCTGCCTTCCATACCTGTGTTATTTGAGTTGTCAAGAACTGGACGATATGCACATAACAAAGTTGATTCAGGAAAGATTGATGTAGCAAGATATGCTAGAAATTACCTCACAAGGTCTCCCTTTAAGGCATAAGAACCAGCATATTCAAGGCTTAGCTCATCACCATGCTCAACCCACACTGCATGTATTAAGCATGAATACAATACATGTAAAACTGTCTAAAGCACCATACTAAACATCACCATACCTTACATTTTTTAAATTTATCGTTAATGATATCAGATTGAGAGATACTTTCAGCTGATGATAATGCCCCCATTCGCTGCAGCTGTGAGTCCAAAGATTTTCTTGCAAGGAAACTCTGGAAAGCAGCACTCAAAAAGAATTCACCATGACGATATGAAATGATTCAGCAAGGTGTTCATCAGACAATTAAAAGTAGCAAGGTCTGAATCACGAAAAATTAAGTCTGTCAATCAAAATAATGTGATATCAATCACATGAATATTTAGACCTTCCTATTGTATTTTAGTCAAGGTTACTGTTCATTCAGCTGCAACCTCAATATAGTCGCAAGGGAGTATAGTTGCTTCAAGGAACTAAGTGAAAGTGCAACTATCCCTGTGTGGTTTTGGTAATTCCTAACAACATATAGCTCATTGAGCTAATGCTATTCCAAGATGAATATTTTAGGAAAGCTCAATGATTGGCATGGCATGGATTAGAAAGTGGACCCTTCAAAATGCTAAGGACAAAAGATTGGCTCAAGTTCAAAGCACAAGACTCTACATTTTCTATTTTAGTGATCCAAGATCACATTGAGTCTATAGAAAAAGCCAATACTATTAAGAAGGGATAAGGTGTTGCTTAATGAGGTTCTTGCTCAAAATGCTTAGTGATATGCTCCAAAACCCTCCACTACTTTCTCACATCCACATATGTCCCAAACCAAAAAGTCTAACTCGGCCCCACCGAAATTTCATATCCAGAGCCACCGAGTTCAGTTGACATAGTCACTGCCAGAAACCCTAGTCTTTTCGGTCTCACCGATAGGGATCTCGGTCTCACCGAGATGGGATTGTAATCTCTCTGTTTCCCTTCGTAACGTTTCGGTCAAACCGAGAAGAGCGATCAGTCCCACCGAGATTGCAATGCAAATACTCTGTTTCCTTTTCGTAACGTTTCGGTCTAACCGAGATGAGCGAATCGGTCCCACCGAGTTTGCCTGACCAACTCTCTGTTAGTCTATTACCAAAATCGGTCTCACCGAGTTTGTGTAATCGGTCTCACCGAGATTACGTTATGCCCTAACCCTAATGATATCGGTCCCACCGAAACACCTAACGGTCACATTATGAACCAAATCGGTCTGACCGAGTTCTTTGAATCGGTCCCACCAAGTTTGGTGATTTGTGTGTAACGGTTAGATTTTGTGTGGAGGCTATATATACCTCTCCACCCACTCTTCATTCGTAAAGAGAGCCATCAGAACATGCCTACACTTCCAACACATATTTTTTGAGAGAGAACCACCTACACTTGTGTTGAGGTCAAGATATTCCATTCCAACCACATAAATCTTGATCTCTAGCCTTCCCCAAGTTGCTTTTCACTCAAATCTTCTTTCCACCAAATTCAAATCCTATGAGAGAGAGTTGAGTGTTGGGGAGACTATCATTTGAAGCACAAGAGCAAGGAGTTCATCATAAACACACCATTTGTTACTTCTTCGAGAGTGGTGTCTCCTAGATTGGCTAGGTGTCACTTGGGAGCCTCCGACAAGATTGTGGAGTTGAACCAAGGAGTTTGTAAGGGCAAGGAGATCGCCTACTTCGTGAAGATCTACCCTAGTGAGGCAAGTCCTTCGTGGGCGACGGCCATGATGGGATAGACAAGGTTGCTTCTTCGTGGACCCTTCGTGAGTGGAGCCCTCCGTGGACTCGCGCAACCGTTACCCTTCGTGGGTTGAAGTCTCCATCAACGTGGATGTACGATAGCATCACCTATCGGAACCACGGAAAAAATCTCCGTGTCAACATTGCGTTTGCTCCCTCAAACTCCTCCCTTTACCTTCATATGCAATTGTTTTACATTCCGCTGCTATACTCTTAGAATTGCATGTGTAGGTTGATTGCTTGACTTGTGCTAAGTTGCTAAAATCTGCCAAGAACTAAAATTGGAAAAAAGCTAGATTTTTATTTGGTCAAGTAGTCTAATCACCCCCCCCCTCTAGACATACTTTCGATCCTACAAGTGGTATCAGAGCTTTGGCCTCCATTTGCTTTGATTTCCATAGCTTTTGGTGGTCATAGCCTTTGTTTCACAACCTAGGAGAGTATGGCGTCTAGCGAGGGAAATTACCACCGTAGAGGTCCTTACTTTGATGGTACAAATTTTGCTAGTTGGAAGCATAAGATGAAAATGCATATTCTTGGACATAACCCCGCCGTTTGGGCTATTGTGTGTATTGGCTTGCAAGGTGAATTCTTTGATGGGAGAGAACTAAACCATGAAGCTACCGCGGAAGAGTTGAAGATGCTACAATACAATGCTCAAGCTTGTGATATTCTCTTCAACGGACTGTGCCCCGAAGAATTCAACAAAATCAGCCGTCTTGAGACTGCAAAGAAAATTTGGGATACTTTGATTGATATGCACGAAGGTACCGACTCCGTCAAGGAATCCAAATTGGATGTGCTTCAAAGTCAACTTGACAAGTTCAAAATGAAGGATGGTGAAGGTGTCGCTGAAATGTACTCTAGGCTTGCTCTCATCACAAATGAGATTGCCGGCTTAGGAAGTGAAGAGATGACCGACAAATTCATCATCAAGAAAATCCTAAGAGCCTTGGATGGAAAATATGATACTGTGTGCACATTGATTCAAATGATGCCCAATTACAAAGATCTCAAGCCAACGAAAGTCATTGGAAGAATTGTTGCTCATGAGATGTCACTCAAGGATAAGGAAGAGATTCACAACAAGTGAAGTGGTGCTTACAAAGCCTCGTGTGATGCTCCCACATCATCAAGTGAGAAGCAAACCTTCAATGAAGAATTGAGCCTAATGGTGAAGAACTTCAACAAGTTCTACAAGAGTAGAAGCAAGGAAAGAAGTTCCAAGTCAAGGTCCTACAATGACAAAAGATCTTCTAGTCGTGAGCGTAATTGCTACAATTGTGGAAGATCAGGACACTACTCCAATGAGTGTACGGCCCCCTACAAAAGAAGAGAAGATTCTCCCAAAAGAAGAAGTAGAAGAGAGGAATCACCACCAAGAGAAAGGAGGAGTAGAGATGATCGTTATGAACGAAAACCCTCTCGGAGAAGCAAGGACTCGGAAAGGAAGGAAAAGTCATCAAGGAGCTACACAAAAAGAAGACATCAAGCTCATGTTGGTGAATGTGTATCCGGCTCCGACTCCGACAATTACTCCGAAAGAAGTTATCACTCCGACTCCGAATATACTCAAGATGAAGGTGTTGCCGGTCTAGCACTTATGTCAACCAACTCCTACGACATATTTGACTCACCAAATGAAGGAATTGGAAGATGCTTCATGGCCAAAGATCCAAAGGTAACACATCCCGAGTATGTTGATTTCAATAGTGATGAAGATGATTTGCTAGGTGATGATGATTTACTTGTTGACAACTCTAGTGATGAAAACTATGATGAAACGTCAATTAATCATGCTAATCAAGATAAAACGAATGATGATGATAAGAAGGAGATTGAGCGTCTAACTAAAGAACTAAACACTCTTAAGTTAGTTCATGAAACTACCTTGGAAGATCATCAAGAACTAAAGACTCATGATAAGCTACGCTTTGAAAAGCTCAACCTTGAGCAAGAGCATGAGTTTTTAAAGGCAATCAATGATGATCTTCACAAGAAAAGTTTTTCTTACATTGCCAAGCGTTTACTCTTGTCTACTTACATGCCACAAGTTAAATCTAGCAACAAGAACAAGAAAGATGCTTCATCTAGTAGTAACAACAATCATGCTAAATCCAATGTTGTTGCTTCTAGTAGTTCTCTTGATCCACTAATGATTCTCTTAGCCAAGTTACACTTGACTAAGAGAATAGCTTATTGAAGGAAATTATAGAGAAAGGTGTTTACAAGAGCCTTGCCGGAAGTAAGCAATTTCAGGAAATCGTACGCAAGCAAGGAAGACACCGGAAGAATCAAGGTGTTGGTTTTGAACGCAAGTTCAATGCCAATGGAGTTGAGTGGGAAGAAGATCAATACCCCAAGACGAAGTTTGTTCCTCAACAAGAGAAGTATGATCCTACTTCCTTCACAGGGACACAAGCTCAAGATGACCTTCCACCACAAGACCACAAGCAAAAAGGCAAGGACAAGGTTCAAGAGGAAATTGATGCATTTGAAGAAGCACCTAAGGCCTTGGTTAAGTGGGTTCCCAAGACTACATCAAGTTTTACCTCATCAAGTACGACTACGACTCCAAGGATTCCCATCAAGATGGTGTGGATCCCGAAGAAGAAGAACTAGGAAGTTCTTGAGGGTGACCCCGCCAACATACTTCACTCTTATCATTTTGGCGAGAACAAGTGCAAACAACTTTCATATCTTGCACTAGTTTAAGGAGTCACAAACCCTCTTGTTGATAAGACAAGGGACAAGGTAACCTAATGCTTTCATGGACATCATCTTGTGTATGCATCACTCTATGTCTATGGATATCCCTGTTTGTTCCTTGTGGGACTAACCCGTGTAGGTATTGAAAGTGCAACTCATTTCAAAGGATTGCTCCAAATGATCTACATCAACATCGAGCGTCTACATCTTCAACACATACATGAAGTCATCATCGACAAAACCCAAGGTTAGTTCATCCCTCTTAGGGGGATATCACATCTAGGGGGAGCTTTACTCTAATCAATTGAGCTAAAGCAACTCTAATGGTGTGAACACAACAATGCTTTATGTAAAAGTGGTAACCCCACTCGTGCTTAAACGATGAGTATGACCTATGATCAAATGTTCTCATTTGACTCCTAAGTCAATATACTCATATATAGATGACCTAGTCATCGCCAAATTGCTTGATAGATGCTAGAGTGATTGTGCATGCTTTGTCACATATTTCATTTGCCATTTTATTGTGTGAGCATGTTGGTTGCATATTTTACTCATTTGAGGACATCCATTTGTTGTTTTGATTGTTTGGCTTTTTCTCTTTTGCCAAATGGATGGACAAGAATGCCTAAGAACTCCCTCTAGCTATCTATGTTTTCCTCGTCTCAAACTCTATTCATGCTACATCACAAAGTTTGATCAAGTCAGATTCGAACCACTCTGTGTGAGGAGCACTCGGAGTTCCCGATTCGTCATAGACTTAAACCTCCAAAACCTCTTTGTGCATCTCGGTCTAACCGATTCATCCCTTTCAGTCCTACCGAGATTACTAAGTTGATCTAGGGTTTTCAATCTCGGTGCAATCGATTAGAACCTTTCGGTCACACCGAGTTGCAGTAACTGCTTGCAGTTTTGCATCTCGGTGCCACCGAGTCGTTCCACTTGGTCACACCGACAGTGTCAGGTTATATATACCGACGGGCCAAATTTTGGAAAAATTTCCGAACCTCCTCGCCCGCGCATAACCTGCTCTGCCTCTTCGGGTCTCCGGGTCGTCCTCTCGTCGCCAGCGACCTCCCGCCGCTGGTCTCCACCGCCGTCAACGGCAATCTGCCCCGCCGTTGCCGCCATAGCAAGTTCGCCGCCGAACTAGGGTACGAACTTGAACTTTGTGCTAATCCTTAACTCTGATTCCTAGCACATTGCTTTGCCATGATTCTTGCCATGATTGAAATCATCCTGTCCAGCGAAATCATCCCGTAGATTAGCTTTGATTTGAAAATTTAGGGTTAGGTCTCCGCCGAATTCATCTCGGACCGACCGAGTTGTAGAAATCGGTCTCACCGATTTGGCTTAGGCCAGAGCACATGCATTTTCGGTCTGACAGAAAATTGCAAATCAGTGTGACCGAGTTCGATTCTCTCTGAAACCCTAGCAGTCTCGGTACCACCGAACTGTGACTCGGTCTGACCGAGTTCACTAGTTTAGGTTCCAAAAGCTGCTTCGGTATCACCGAGTTTATAAATCGGTAGCTCCGAAATGCTTTCTGTGAAGAACTAAAACTAAGTTTTTAAGTCATCTGTTTGGCAAAACTCCTGTACTTTGTGATGCTCATCTTCTCTACCTCATCTATAATCTATTCACAAGGTCTGCTGTCAAAGAGTTTGCAAATATGTCTGACCAGAGTGACAGCCAGAACAAGTATGAACAGCAGGTGGAGATGAGTGAGGGCTCAGATCCCTCCAGCAGTTATGATGAGGGCAGCAGGAGCACTCCCAGCAACCTGCCAAAGGCTGCTACCAGGACAAGGAAGAAGAGGAATTCTGACTCTGAGGATGAAGACTATGTGGCAGTTGAAGATGAAGTCACTTCAAAGAAAAAGGTGCTGAAGAAAGAGTATGGCACAGCTGCTGCAACAAAGCCTGGTCTCAAAACAAAGGCTCCAGCAAGAAGACAGCCCATGTCTAAGCCAAGAAAAGTTGCTACAGGTGAAACTATGAAGTTCACCATTGAGTCTGAAGAAGAGGCAGCCGGTGAAGATAAGAAGAAGAGGGCCAGAACCACTACTGCCAGAGTTCTTGGCAAGCCCTCAATGAGGAAAGATTCTGAAGAGGAAGAGGATGCTGCACCAGCACCCAAAGCACAAAAGCTTATGGGGGATGCAATTAAATCAGGGGCTACTCCATCTAAGCCCAAACCTGCTCCCAAGGCTGCTGCTCCAGCTCCAAAGCCCAAACCTAAGAGGAGCACTAGGAACATCCCTGCTGAAGAGAAGAACAAGGCCCCAGTGCCTGAAGCTGCTGAAGAAGAGGAAGATGACTCTGTTGTATTGAGGAAGCTGAAACCCAAGATCCCTGACCACACTGATGCACACCCAGTTGCAGAGAACATGAAAATCAGGAAGGATGCAGGATTGAGACTATGGAGACAGTCTGATCCATATGCTATCAGGAGAAGGACTGTTGTGGACTATAGGTTTCACACTAAGGAACAGCAGGACTTCTATGAGACAATTATGCTTGATAAGAAGCCCATTGTGTGTGACATGACTGGGAGTTCATCAAGGAGAATGAGGATCACTTCCCTGGAGTGCTTGATAGCTTCAAGGCATGCGGAGTTGACACTTTTGTTGCCCAGAAGCTCACCAAGTGGAATGATGAGCTCATCATGCAGTTCTACTCCACTGCCCACTTCTATCCAGATGGAAGGATAGTGTAGATGTCTGAGGGTACTAGGTACCAGTCTACAGTTGAGGAATGGGCCAAGCTTATCAATGCTCATGAGGAACATGAGGATGACTTGGATATCTATGCAGAGAAGAAGAAAGACCACAACTCAATGGCCAACATGTACAAAAAGATCCCAGATGCTGCTTTAGATACACATAAGTTTGGATCTGTTCACTACTTGTTGTCTGGTCTGCCAACTATCAACTGGATCTTAAGGCACACACTGCTACCCAAGTCAGGTGATCACAAGATGATCTGAGGACATGCAATCAACTCGCTGCATATATTTGATGTCCCACAGAAGTTCAAAGTCATGAGCCTGATTGTAGAGACAATCAAGAGGACTGCTGCTGACCAGAAGAGAAGCTGTGGGTATGCCCCACAAATTCAGGAGCTCATCAACTCAAAGATGGGCAAAGGCAAGTAAATTTTGGATAAGGAGCACCTGCCCATCTATCCTGAATTTGAAAATAACACAGTTATGATGAATGAGAATGAACCATCTTCAGCTCAAGCACAGGAAAAGAGAGAGAAGGCTAAGGCAGAGAAGGCTGCAAAGATGCCAACAGTAGAGGAGGCATCTCAGGTATTTTTGAAGAGCAAGCAAGACCAGCTTGGATATCTGATCCAATCCACTCTGAGGATTGAGAAGGGCTTGACCACCCTGACCAAGAACCAGGAGAGCTTGGAGAGGATTATTGAGACAAAATTCTATGACCTTGATGTCAAGGTAACAGAGATTCAAACTGCAGTTGAGCAACTTCAGGAGTAAGCTGAGGAGAAGAAGGGCAAGTCTACCATAGATGTTTTTGCCAGAGTGCCCAGAGGACAGAGATCTGCTGCAGTGCTAGTGACAGACACTAGAGCTACAACATCAGCACCAGCAGCTACAGCTCCAGTTCCACCTCCAGCAGCTACTCCACTAGCTCCAGCTACCTCATCTGAAGCCTTCGTCCTTGGAGTTCTCTCAACACCACCTTCCGAAGATCAAGCCTGAGAGTCGTTTAGCACTATGCATTTTTTAACTTTTTGGTAACTTGTTGCCAAAGGGGGAGAAAAATGTATAGATCATAGGCTTCGAGAGAGAGTGTTGCCTTTTTATTCTCTCTTGCTATTTTGGTTGAAACTTTATTGTGTGCTTGTGTGAGATACTACTTTGTGTCCTTGTGAGATATTTATTTGATCATGTGTTTGATCATATGCTACCTTTAATGCTTGTTGGATGATATTATCTTTATATCCTCTTATGATCATTCACTTTGCTTAGTGATGAGTGCATGTGTTTTAATCTCTATCATTTTGAGCGCTCTACCAAGATGTATGTGACATGGAAGAGTAACCATGATCCTAATCGATTGTGCATTTGCATTCAAAAGCAAATTTAAATAATGCACAAATTTAGGGGGAGCTCTTGCTTATCACATACTTCTCAAAGCGACGATGTTTTTCAATCTTATTTATCATTGTCGAAGCTTTGATCTATATGTTGTCATCAATTACCAAAAAGAGGAAGATTGAAAGTGCAACTATCCCTGGGTGGTTTTGGTAATTCCTAACAACATATAGCTCATTGAGCTAATGCTATTCCAAGATGAATATTTCAGGAAAGCTCAATGATTGGCATGGCATGGATTAGAAAGTGGACCCTTCACAATGCCAAGGACAAAAGATTGACTCAAGCTCAAAGCACAAGACTCTACATTTTCTATTTTAGTGATCCAAGATCACATTGAGTCTATAGGAAAAGCCAATACTATTAAAAAGGGATGAGGTATTGCTTAATGAGGTTCTTACTCAAAATGCTTAGTGATATGCTCCAAAACCCTCCACTACTTTCTCACATCCACATATGTCCCAAACCAAAAAGTATAACTCGGCCCCACCGAAATTTCATATCCAGAGCCACCGAGTTCAGTTGACATAGCCACTGCCAGAAACCCTAGTCTTTTCGGTCTCACCGATAGAGATCTCGGTCTCACTGAGATGGGATTGTAATCTCTCTGTTTCCCTTCGTAAAGTTTCGGTCAAACCGAGAAGAGCGATCGGTCCCACCGAGATTGCAATGCAAATACTCTGTTTCCTTTTCGTAACGTTTCGGTCCAATCGAGATGAGCGAATCGGTCCCACCGAGTTTGCCTGACCAACTCTCTGTTAGTCTATTACCAAAATCGGTCTCACCGAGTTTGTGTAATAGATCTCACCGAGATTACGTTATGCCCTAACCCTAATGATATCGGTCCCATCGAGTTGACGTGTCGGTCCCACCGAAACACCTAACTGTCACATTATGAATCAAATCGGTCTGACCGAGTTCTTTGAATCGGTCCCACCGAGTTTGGTGATTTGTGTGTAACGGTTAGATTTTGTGTGGAGGCTATATATACCACTCCACCCACTCTTCATTCGTAAAGAGAGCCATCAGAACATGCGTACACTTCCAACACATATTTTCTGAGAGAGAACCACCTACACTTGTGTTGAGGTCAAGATATTCCATTCCAACCACATAAATCTTGATCTCTAGCCTTCCCCAAGTTGCTTTCCACTCAAATCTTCTTTCCACCAAATCCAAATCCTGTGAGAGAGAGTTGAGTGTTGGGGAGACTATTATTTGAAGCACAAGAGCAAGGAGTTCATCATCAACACACCATTTGTTACTTCTTGGAGAGTGATGTCTCCTAGATTGGCTAGGTGTCACTTGGAAGCCTCCGACAAAATTGTGAAGTTGAACCAAGGAGTTTGTAAGGACAAGGAGATCGCCTACTTCGTGAAGATCTACCCTAGTGAGGCAAGTCCTTCGTGGGCGACGGCCATGATGGGATAGACAAGGTTGCTTCTTCGTGGACCCTTCGTGAGTGGAGCCCTCCGTGGACTCGCGCAACCGTTACCCTTCGTGGGTTGAAGTCTCCATCAACGTGGATGTACGATGGCACCACCTATCGGAACCACGGATAAAAAATCTCCGTGTCAACATTGCGTTTGCTCCCTCAAACTCCTCCCTTTACCTTCATATGCAATTGTTTTACATTTCGCTGCTATACTCTTAGAATTGCATGTGTAGGTTGATTGCTTGACTTGTGCTAAATTGCTAAAATCTGCCAAGAACTAAAATTGGGAAAAGGCTAGATTTTTATTTGATCAAGTAGTCTAATCACCCCCCTCTAGACATACTTTCGATCCTACACTAAGGCTGAACCAAGCCAGAACTATATTATGGTTTTTTGATGGAAACCTGTAGGGGAGGCTCCGGCAATAACTTTTATTTACTATTAAAAAATATTTAATTAAAGAGATATTAACAATACTGAGGGGGCTGTACAAACACAGATGAGAGGAAGGGGCTACAGAACTTAAACAAGGGAGCTAATCCAGGCTCAGAGAGAAGCTGCAAGCTCCTCACTCATTAAGAAAGCTAAGAGAAGGAGATCCTTCTTGACGAGGAGAGACAAGCAAAAAAACGAAATAGAGCCATGGCTACATGGATCCCCTTTCTTTAAAACAAATACAGTATTTTAAAACCTCAAAATACCGAAATTTGTTTTACATCTATATATAGATGCGTAGTGTGTAAGTATAAATTTTCATTAGTATATCTTTTCAGTTGTGATGTACGCAAAAAAGACAAATATGTGGATTAAAAAATAGAGTTACTATTTGCTTTTATGGATCCACAAATTTGTCTTTTCTATGCAGCTTAAAAACTAATGCATTTCTCAATAAGATTTTGCAAATATATCTGTGGGAAAAAAAGGTTTTAAACTTCAAAATGTGTTTTTTGCCCTTTTGGAAATACAGGGCTGCGTGAAGCCTGAGAGCAAAATTGCCAAACCCAGACCAAGAGGTTAGGTTACGAGGGCTAACATTGTCAAAGATCGTAGCATTTCGTTGCTTCTAGATGTTCCAGGCGACAAGGACAAAGCCTCCATGAAGAAACGATTGTGGAAGTGAATCTTTGCATCTCAAGATGATCAGAGTCAGAGCTGGTGTCCAGGGGAATGCCAATGGGACATACCCATTCATATATCCTATAAAGTGAATACCCACTAAGTGCATTCACATGAGTCCATGTCATCTGCATGCTCCAACCCAGCTGCCCCCTTGAAGATATCGTTGCTTACGAGCTTCTCGACTCCCACAAAGATTGTATTCATAAGAATTTTGTGCTACACATCCCACAGCAATGTACATCTTCTAGTTAATCCCTTATATTACTCCCTCCGTTCCATAATGTAGTGCATATAGATTTTTTTGAAAAGTCAAACTGTGCAAACTTTGACCAAGTTTATAGATAAACCTATTTATATCTATAATACCAAATATATAAAATATGAAACTACATCTTATGATGAATCTAATGATATATGATTGGCATTCTAGATGTAAATGTTTTCGTCCACATGGTCAAAATTTGCGAGGTTTAACTTTTTTTTAAATCTATATGCACTACATTGTGGAACGGAGGGAGTAATGTCTAACTAATATGTAAATAATTACAAGAAATTAGGCTGCTCTTTGATCTTTGCAACCGAGAACTGTCTGTTATACAACTGTAATGGTGGCACAATGATCTAGACACTCAACTTAACTAGAGCGAAAAGTTTTGCAGGGGTACAGTGCTAGGAGCACAAGGTTGCAAATCCACCTACTCAGTTAGGTAAGTGTGCGTACGGTTACAAACTGTTAACTTTGTATTTCAATGAAAACCTAATGCAAATAAGTTAACAATTTTGAATAAAAACAATGTTTATCAAACTGGATCTGATAAATAAGGTGAACAGACCTGTGTCACATTTGTGCGGTCCAGGCAATCTATGCAGTTGGACCTAACGACGCCACTTTGGTCCAACAATATCTCTCCTTTAGAGTTCATAAGGAAATATCTACTCCGCTGGCCCAGAAACGAATCAAGAGCAAATTACTTGCCACAGTTAAACTTGAGTGGTTGAAATGGATACTAAAGTGGTATTATTAGGAAAAATAAAGAGTGGAATATTCGTTATTTAGAAATTACCCTTGTTTCTGAATAGCTTCCTCAATTTCATCATAGAGAACTTGCAAGTTATCAAAGTTCCCTCCGCCACAAATATGATGGAAATCAAAGTGCACATACCTGTTAGAAAAGGACAACGTTATTAGCATAGAACAAATGAATGTTATGTGACACATAATCCCTAGGATATAGTAAGTACTACTTCACTACTTGCAGCTTTGCAAATAAAAATCGATAGAATAGCTAAGCATTTTCAGGAAACATAAGCTCATAAAGCACCTGATATCAGGAAAGTTCTGCATTTCAGCAGCAAATGCATTGCTTAAATTTCCTTCATCACCTTGCTGCAATAAAAAAAAGGTCGGACAAACTGTCATCTGTCTCTGCTGTACGGCCTGAAAGAATAATCTGATTATCTGACTGAAAGTTTGATATTTTCAAGAGGTCAAGACGTAGCTACAGACAATTTTGTTTTTTCTGTTTCAGTCTTCAATTTACTAAAACAGGCTAGAACTGGGGCAAGCAAAGAACTGGGTATAATAACATGAGCAGTTCACATTTTTTTACACATGGACTGCTCGCTCTGTGCTTGATTCTACACAAGTCCTTCCATATTGTAGCTTAAAATGTAAAGACTGAAATAAATCAGCATATCATGAATTGATTTAATCACAAAACAACTCACACTTCCAATATGAATTCAAAAACTTACTTTATCGGTCAGATCAATAACCATTGTATCTCCATATCTTTGTGAAAGATCGTGAAAGTGGCGTTCAACAACCTTCGTCTGTGAGCGATAATAGTTTGAGAGAAGTCAGCAGGTTGTATTCAGTGAGAGTGGCCATTAGATATACACGTTGATGTCAATATGTTCCTACCATTTCTTCATGTTCAATAATGCTGGGTCGTGGTTTGTAGCTTAAATCCACTATCTGCTCCCAGAGAAGTGGAATAGAGCCCCGAACCTAACAAGGGAGTTGCAAAATATTAATCTAAATGTCGTCACATAACATCGCATTTATAGGATTAATATCACGTTTCCTTTGAATATGTCATGATCATCCAGCAAAGAAGCTTATCTCATTATATCATGAAATCACCTGTATAAATGAGGACGTTAAACCTTCATACTCAACCAGCTGTTCTGTCTCGACAAAATTGGCGGTGGCACCTTCAAGATTTGCACCCCTTCTCCACATTCTTGTCCCTGCAATGAATGGGTGGATGACAATGAGAAGTTAGTCCCAGTTGCTAATATCCAATTGAAATGTTAGGGAAAAAATGTACAACCTAAACGCCTGTTGCATCTCCGAGAGAATAAAGTTATTCTGACTAGTCTATCCTTCAAGGTAAATTGCTCTGTCTGAAAACGTAAAATAGTCAAGGATGGACCAACTCCTGAAGCATATTTCCTCCAATGCTGAAATTACAAATGATGGGGACAGCGTTGCATATTTGCACAATGGAAGGAGAAGCCAGTGGCCAGAAGGCAAGTACACAGTAAACAGTAACAAGTGCAGATATAGTTACTACTGTATTATATTTTCATGGAATTTGTTGAAATTTTAGGATATTTCCTTGGATCAGTGGGGTAATGAACTCATCAAGCTGCAACAACGTATAAAAATAGGTAAGTAATCTGAAAAGGAAAATCAGAAAAACGTTCGTATTCTCTTCAAATAGGATTACCTTAGTTTCAATAAGCTCCTCTAACAAATTCCTGTTCCAAACAAACCGGGGATCAGCCTGAAAAATAAAGTTAACTACTTGAAGAGCAGTGACCCTGAAAGAACCCTTTTGGTAAGTTGCCTGATTCTTTATAAGGAAAGACTAAATCAGGCAGGGTTGTAACATAATAAAGGCTTGTACAGCTTTATGGTTTTATAGCAAGTTTGATTCTCTTGTTGATCACTTCAGAATGCCAAGTATTAGGAACTCGTAGTGTGGATGTGAATCATCAGAAATACACCGATCTCAACCAAGAATGTCTGGTGAGGATGTGCCAGCTCACAATGACAGAAGAATAGAGTATATAGAGAGAGATACTATGACTTTAGTCTTTACAGTCTCAATTGTGAAGCACAGGCGTTTAAACTGTTACAGGGGTATTTTTAAGGTTTTGCTCTTTTTATATTAATTTACAGTTGCATGTGCATGTATACTGGTTAGGATGTGCTTGCACTGAAATTGTATTTTGAAATTAAGCATAAATGAAGATTAATAACAAAACTAAAAAGAACAAAGACAGTAGCCAAAAGATCCAAATACTACAGGCAATATGCAATATGCTCACCAGCTATATTTGGGTTCTAAAATATGTTATATTGTTATTTTTATAGTTTTGCTATCTGTAAAAAAAAATCTAAGTCTACTTCTACATTAAAAATTTGCCTCATCTTCAGTGGGTAGTTGCACCCTTCTACACCTAAAGTTACATGCAGATTTCTATGCAACTTTAGTCTTCATGGTGTGCAACCTGGTCGACTTAGAAAACCTGTTTCTCATGTGGCTGGGACATATCAAATTCATTGTGTTGATGAGTATGTAACAACTCAAGTATAATAAGACAGTTGAATATTAAAATGCAAATAATAAACCAATATTAACCTGCTTCCATAGCGGCTTATGTACCCTCCCCGCAGCCAGCTTTGATGCCCTCTGCAAGCTACAAATAACGAGAGCTCATATATTATAGAGAAAAGAACAGATCAAAAAATTTATCATAATTCTGCGATGCATGAAACTACATAATAAACATTTTCAGCTGCCTTTTTCCAGAGACACACATGACAGAATACTTACTTTAATGTCAAATCCCTGTCGTACGAATAATAAAGTCCGCAAGTAGTTTCTGCAATTCTCAAGAGAGACATGAAGTATGCCTCATCTCGTTTCTGCAGGCAGATGTATAAACAAGTTAAAATGCACTCTCACAAGACAAAAATATCATGTAAAGGTAATCATGTTCCGGTTATGATCAAACAATGTGAGTCAAATTGCATCAAATATTCATTTATTCCATACTTCCTCTGAAGTTAAATGCTTTATAGCCTCGTTGCAGCACAAGAATTTCATCGAATTTGCATGGTAAACTGTGGAAGCCCCATAAGAGCCAGCATCCTTGCGAGAAGTGATGACAAGTACGTAGCTTCCTGATAAGAACAAAGTTTTGAAATGTGGAACAGCCGCTCCGGCATAAAAACCTGATTTCCAGAAATGTTCTTGAAAAACAAACTAGCAGTGCTAAGGTGGAAACATACAGAAAGACACAAGAAAATCTAGAAAAACAGGGCAACAAAATATAAAAACATTATGTTTAACTGGTGACGGCCAATCAAAACATATTTCCAGGATTTACCTAGTAGTGACATAAGTTCAATTAACCCAAGCAGCAACACTTATGAATTGCTGAAAACCTGAGATTCATGCGCAACTCAGCTAACTTTACAGCACAAAGTAGAGAGCTTGCATTGTAAAGACCTGTATTTGGGGGTTTTCGTTTTTTGTTCGCCCTGGCTATTTCAGTCATCACTGTACCCCAAGAGTTTATCCTTTCTGGCAAATACGGCACTCAGACTATGCAGCGCATGGGGACATACAAACCCAATTCAAGTCAATAAATTATAGAAGAAATCTAGCTGCAAATGCAGCTTCACAAAGCACAGCACATAATCGGTGTGTGATCAATTTCTAGTTTTGAAAACAGTATCTGCTGAATTATATGTAGCCAAAAATGGAAGTTTGTGTCCAAAACACTGTGCATCTTGATGCAGCTTTCTTTAATGTAACAATTGTAAGTTACATGCTGCAGCAACTTTAGCATTTGTAGACTGCCTGAACATGCTTCTGTTCATCAATACTAGTACAGAGGCAGACAAAGAACAACAAAGTATAAGCAGGTAAATATTACCTCCGTCCCAAATTAGTTGTCTTAGATTTGTCCAGAAACGGATGTATCTAGACAAATCTGAGACACAATGTTTGCTTGATGCCAGCTCTGGATACAAATGGGCGTGATGCGATCATTCAAGTTACAGAGAGAACATTGGCTTCACAAGCAATTTTAGATCAAATTCATGTCTAAGAAGCAAACTAAAAAGATTAAAGACTAGAATATCATAAAGCTACATGTACTTCGTTCATAAGAAAATTTGAGCGAGAATGGGAAACCTTCCCAGTTCCATTACTATGAACTATCAATTACAGGAGTTCAAGTTCAGCAAAAACAAAAGAAACAGAGCATGCAAGTGGCCATCAGAAGACCAACATGTGAGATAATAGCTGAAACAGAACAAGTGGGACACAACAACTGGATACAAAGGAAATGGTCTCTCCATGATAGAATCACCGACTATACTTTGAAGAAAGTTTTTGCATTCTTTGACATCTCATTTAGCTGATCCAAGTGATTCAATAAAATTGGTTTTACAAAAACTTCTCACGGAATGCTGGATACGAAAACCTCATATAAATGAAACTAATGAAAACTCTAAATCAACCGCAGATTTATGCTTTTACTCGAAATAGCAGTGCCCACCAATTGCTTGAGCGTGAAAAAACTTTCATCATCTTTCTTTTAACTCACATGGGGATGTATCATTATACTGTTAAAACACTGTATTACATCATTATGTGGAGTTAAAGTTAAAATTGGGAATTGGCACCATTTATGCGCGATATTATATTAGAACAGAGAATTTACTTTCAACAATGAAATAGATCAACCATTGGATGTTTTGGCTTTTGTGTGATTTTCTAGCTAATATCTTTTTTTCTAGATGACCTTTATGTACTTTTAGTTTTTATCAGAATAGGTGATCAAAGATACTTCTTATCGGTTGAGTTTAAATAGCTACATACTTTAAGAAGGTTTCATTCAATCATAGCAAATGTCAGTAAATTATGGGAGTGCCATTTTTTTCTGAGAAATCTAGCATATTTTTCATTAGTTGTGATATATACAAGATACAATCATACAAGCAATATAGACTGTCAATCGGTTCCTTCTGTGAGGCACGGATTTCGATCTTGGAGTACATGTAACACATAACAGATGTTCGATGGCTATGTATAATTCATATGATAGACGACGATGTGAACAGCGATTACAACACCAACTCCAGGGCATGAGTTTCATGACCATGTTTTCTAAAATATTACTCCCAATATATTTCGGTAGGTTGATCTACATGTTCAGGAACATTAGTCCTAGTGTGCATACATTGTCATCTTCTTTGATCTTGTTTGTGTAGGTTTGAGTCTCTCCTTAACGAAAGCTAAACACGAACCTTTCTTTAGGTTTGAGTCTTTCTTATATTGAAAACTTGAAAGCAGAGTTTAAATTTGATCTCTAACTGGTGCAGCAAGCTTTTTAGTATGTTTGCTTTTGAGAGGGCGGTACATTTTCAACATGTCTTTCCAGGGAAGCTTTTCAATATGCAGAGGTACAGATACTATGCCAGATGGTCCAAGCATCCAATATGTGAAATCACACTGTAGTGAAATTTAATGATAACAGAGATTTATGGTTGGTTGCTTTTCCTTTTTTCTGTGATTTTTCTAGCATGTTTCTCTTCTTTCTGGTTAGCCCGTCATTTACTTTAATTTATAATGGAGAGTGTTAGTCCTAGAGCTGCATAAGTTGTCATTATTTTGATCTTGTTTGCATAGGTTCGAGTCTCTCCTCAACAGAAGCTAAACACGAATCTTTCTTTAGGTTTGAGTGTTTCTCCTTTATTGAAAGCAAAGTTTAGACATGCCGGGCCCGTTTCAAGCAAACTTTAGAATTGATTCCTTCCACCTGTTTCTGCCCGTTGGAGCTTTGATGAGATAGCTGGCCGGGTTGCTCAAAGTTTGGAACAAAAAATCGAAAAAATTGTAGTTTAGCTACTAGTAATATATGAACGAAACGAGCTTTCTGAACACATTTCAGAGAAGGGTTCAGTTCTGGGGGTAGTTTTTTTAATTGTTTCGGCGCGGGCAAATGTTGACAGTTTGACTCACCGGCGAGCAACCTGATCATACCGGCCACTCCGTATATCTTGGAGACCTTACAGTCGCTCCCGGCAGCGGCTTCCTCTGCACGCGAGCAAACGAACACGTAAGCAAAACACCCACTCACGAGCCGAACACGCGACACCAACCAAATCCAGGAGTGAGCCCGCTGGAAATGCGCCGCTGGAAAGCTGCCGACGGTCTAGGGCGGGCGTGACCTGGGGAGAGGGGGTGGAGGGAGCCGTCGGCGCGGGCGACAGCGAAGGCGCCGCCGCCGTCGAGCGAGCGGAAGACGTAGCGGTCGCGGAACTCCCGCAGCTCGAGCTCCCGGCTGCAGGATCCCGGGCGCAGGGGCTCGTCGGCGAGCAGCGGGGCCTCGTCGGCGTCGGTCGCCATCGGCGTGCGGGCTTGGGCTTGGCTCTGGGCTGGGCTGGACTGGTCTCTCGCCGGATCCGAAACGGGGAGAGAGAGGAGAGAGAGAGCGCGCGGGGGACAGGACAGGAGGGGTGATGACGCTGACGTGGTGCTGCGTGTGGGCCAGCCCCGGGTTTACTCGGTGGGGCCAGGGGTAGCTGACGGAAAGGGACCCGCGGGGCGCGAGCCGCCACTACCAGGTGTTTCGCGGGCGCGCCGGGCGGCTTCGGCGTGACTCGCTCGGTTTTCTTCTTTTTTTTTCGCTTCGGAGATGGCGACTGCGGACGGGTGTGCGCGACTCGTTCTTTGTTTTCCTTTCCCGACGCCGCCTGACCCGTTCCTGTCTCTGTCTCTGTTGCGGCGGGCCCCGGTTCGGACTCCCCAAAGCTCGTGGGTACTTTCGTACCGAGTCGGATCTGATTCAAAGAGCCCACTACGGGGGTACGACAAACTTCAACAATAATTGAAGAGAGATCATTACGGAGTGATTCTAGAAGAGCGATTATTACGGGGTGATTTGGGAAACCGTATATCTTCGTGCCTCCTCTATTTATTTATTTATTTTTTGCATCGATATCTTCGTGTCTCTCACGGCATAGTACCCTGAAATAACAAGATTCGCTATGTCAAAACGGATCTTGTTACACATCTCGCAAAAAAAAATTACTTTGTTGTTTATACTTGTAATTAAACCCTAGCCGTCACATAGTTTGTCTATAAATATTCAAGGTGCCCATAGATCCAATCTAAAGGAAAGAAAAACGATCTTGTCACCTTCTTCTTCCTCGCGCCGGTATTTCTACTAAGCTTAGCCCGCCTAGCACCGTGGCGCCAAGCCATCGCTCTACTCTTTTCATGGCTAGCACCGGATGTGGTCGTTCCTCCCTCCCATCCGACATCACTCTTGCGAGGTCGGAGTTCTTGTCTATGTAAGTTGAGGGTGTGGTTGCTTCTCGATTAGTCCCATGCCTAACCCTAGTCGATCCCTATTAATTACGCATTTGTTTTTCATCAACATTATTGCCGTTGTAATCACCATTGGCCTTTCCTTCGACCGTCAATCTTTATTTGCTGCCCTTCCTCGTCCCTGCATCATGTGCTAGTTTCCCGTTTTGTTCACATACTATTCTTGCTCCTCTTTGTCATCACCCATATATCCTTGGGCTAATTTAATTTTTGTTTATATATTAGTTGCCGACCATCTAAGCACCCACCCACCCCCCCCCCTCATGTCTTGATGTTGGCTCATATATTGTTCTTGGATTTGTTTTCCAATATCTCATTCCATGAAGGAGGTATGTTGAAAATCCTTTTATTAGTTAAACTAATAAAACATTAGTCAAAACTATTTGAGTAGCCTAAAACTAGACGCAGCCCCTTCAACAAAATATTTTATGTTTATTTTCAAAAGGAAAATGTAAGTTTGAAGTTGAATTAAATTGAACACGATAAACAATTCTATTTGCTCACAATCACAAGAAATTCGTGTATTGTTCTTGAATCTTGAAGTTGTTTTTAGTAACATACAACGTAAAGATGTTCTCACAATAATTTTCTTTTAAATGCATTTTTTAGATTATTAATCTGACTTGGGACTTTGTGTTCACGGTACACATATTTTCTAGTGCAAAAAAAATCAATTCTCCATGATCTTGTTCCACACATATGGCCTAGTTTCAGAAATGTCTCATATGCAACATGTGTATCTTTTTTTTTAAACGAGGCAAAAGATTTGCAATTTTCATTGATTAAGGAGAAGAGATTTGTCCGGTTAATTAGAGGAAAACCAAGCGAAAAACCATACACAGTCCCCACAAGGGGCACACGCAGCCGACCTGACCACAAACAAAAGCCAAACAGTCGACCGAAGCGTCGAGGACAAGGCAACTTCAATTTTGCTGAAGAGCTACATAGCAGAAAGTTGCAAGCCTCGCACCGATCTAGTCCAGCACATCATCCGGAGAGTACCGTGTGCTGAAAACTGCCCTGATGGAGTCATCGTTGCCGCAGAGACATCGCACGTAGTTTCGACTTCTTTGTCACAGCCAGAAGCCAGCATAGGCACACACGTTGGCGCACCGGACCGTCGACATCAGAAGGACAAGCCGCAACCCAGCTTCGCACGCCAACCTTATAGTCGCCACATAGGTCGCAACGCCAACCACTCGCATCACCGGTTGCCTGCCAGCCAACCGTGATCCCGCGCACGTCCAACCTACAGGGAGCACAAAAGGGGAGATCTTCTAAGACGGTGCCCCACAGAAGGAAAACTGAGGGAAATATGCCCTAGAGGCAATAATAAAGTTATAATTTATTTTCTTATTTCATGATAAATGTTTATTATTCATGCTAGAATTGTATTAATCGGAAACTTAGTACATGGGTGAATACATAGACAAACATAAGTGTCCCTAGTATGCCTCTACTTGACTAGCTCGTTTATCAAAGATGGTTATGTTTCCTAACCATAGACATGTGTTGTCATTTGATGAACGGGATCACATCATTAGGAGAATGATGTGATGGACAAGACCCATTCGTTAGCTTAGCATTATGATCGTTACAGTTTCATTGCTACTGCTTTCTTCATGACTTATACATGTTCCTCAGACTATGAGATTATGCAACTACCGAATACCGGAGAAACACTTTGTGTGCTATCAAACATCACAACATAAATGGGTGATTATAAAGATGCTCTATAGGTGTCTCTGAAGGTGTTTGTTGGGTTGGCATAGATCGAGATTATGATTTGTCACTCCAAGTATCAGAGAGGTATCTCTGGGCCCTCTCGGTAATGCACATCACTATAAGCCTTGCAAGCAATGTGACTAACGAGTTAGTTGCGGGATGATGCATTAGGAATGAGTAAAGAGACTTGCCGGTAACAAGATTGAACTAGGTATGTTGATACCGACGATTGAATCTTGGGCAAGTAACATACCGATGATAAAGGGAAAAACGTATGTTGTTATGCGGTTTGAACGATAAAGATCTTCGTAGAATATGTAGGAGCCAATATGAGCATCCAGGTTCCGCTATTGGTTATTGACCGGAGAGGTGTCTCAGTAGTTGTAACACCCTGAGGATCATGCTACAGTAACTCTCTGTGATTAAGCTAATCATGTTGCTAAACAGGGCTTGATCACATTTGAATCACATTCCTTTTCAAACTCCTAGTTCAAACTTCAATTAAATTTAAAAGGGAAAATAAAAGTTTTCAAAAATTTAAACAAAATTGTTCGGTGGGTGCCAAATAATACACTGGTAATTATTGTGGAGAAAACTCCTTTTTAGAAAATGCCTAAGTATTTTTAAAATAGATTAAAAGTGTGAAAGAAAATAAATAAAAGAAAATGCAAACAAAACAGAAAACAAAAAAAAAGCCCCCCCCACTGGACCTGGCCCAACTGGGCCAACCCCAGGCCCAGCCGGCCAGCACCATTCCCCCCCCCCGGTCGAAAGGCCCAGCTACACCCTGGCCCATCTGGCCTACCTTATCCCCTCACCCCCACCGACAGCCACCCCACTTCCCCCCCCGAAATATCTCACCTCCCTCCCCTGCCCCCCCGATCTGGATCGAGGAGGAGGCCGTCGCCGTCGCGCTCGACCCCGCGCCCTCGCCTCACCGGAGCACTGCCTCGCCGGCCTGCCTCCTCCTCCTCGCCGGCCTGCGCCTCGACACCGCATCGCCGTCGCCCCCGTCTCCCCCTCGACCCCCACTGCCGTGACCCTGCATCCCACGGTGAGGCCACCGGCCTCCGTCGCCCGCCCCTCTCCTCTCGGTCACCGCCGCCCCGCTCGCGCTCCGGCGCGCCCAGACGCGCCCCCCGCCGCGCCTGGCCACGCACGCGCGCCCGCACGGCCTTCGCCCGCGCGCGCCCCGACCGCACGCCCGCGTCGGCCACGCCCTGCCTGCCCCCCCCTCGTCGTCGCGCCCTCGCCGTCGCGGGCAGGCCCATGGCCTCGACCGCGCCCCCCCTCGCACCTTCTTCCCACGCCCGACCGCACCGACGCGCGCCCGCGCGAGCCGCGCCGCCGTTGCCTCCCACCGGCGTTGGCCTCTGGCTTCGCCCCGCACCCTCGCCCCCGTACGCGCCCGTGGCCGCGTGTGGCCGCCTCTGCCCGTCCCCTGCTGCGGCTCTGCTCCGGCCGGCGAGCCTCGCCTCGCCGCGCCCCGACGGCCTTCGTCCGCCGCGCCCCCTCGCCCGTCCTGTTCGGGCGGACGCCCGACGCCGTTGCGCCCGTTGCGCCCGTAGCCGCAGTGCCCTCTGGGCCACTGCCAGTGGGCCTCGCCCCTCTGGGCCACCGCCAGGTGGGCCTAGCCCCACCTGAGCTACTGGCCACTGGGCCCGACCCCCTGGCCCAATGACAAACGGGCCCCAGCGCCAGAACGTTTACTAATAAAAAAATAATAATAAAAATAAAATAATAAAATAAAAATAAAACAAAAATAAATAAATAATAGTAATAAAAATAATAATAATAATAATAATAAACTAATTAATAAATAATTAAATAAATAAAATATTAATAATAAGAATAATAATACTAAATTAATTAATAAATAAATAAAGACAATAAAAATAAAAATAATTTTAATTAATTAATTGATTAATTAACTAAATTAATTAAGTTAATTAATCTTGTTTAATTTAATTAAACAGTAATTAATTAGCTAAACCCTAATTAACCTGAACAGTGAATGACAGGTGGGTCCCACTGGACCCACATGTCAGTTTGACTTAGTCAACCCCTGTTGACTGCTGATGTCAGCATGACATCATGCTGATGTCATAAATCCAAATTTTGAATTAAATTAAATAATTAATTAAATTCCAGAAATTAATAAAGTCTTTAGAAAATCATATCTTTTAATCCGTAACTCGGATTAAAATATTTTCAACATGGAAGTTGCTCAGAACGACGAGACGAATCCGAATACGCAATCCGTTCGTCCACCGCACCTCCCTAACCTATCGAACTCGCAACTTTCCCCCTCTGGTCCATCTGTCCGAAAACGCAAAACATCGGGAATACTTCCCGGATGTTCCCCCCCTTCGCCGGTACCACCTACTGTCGCGTTAAGACACACCTAGCACCGCTCATTGTCATGTCACGCATCGTCATGCTTATGTTTGCATTGTATTTACTGTTTCTTCCCCCTCTTCTCTCCGGTAGACTACGAGACCGACACTGCTGCTGCCCAGTTCGACTACGGAGTCGACGACCCCTCCTACTTGCCAGAGCAACCAGGCAAGCCCCCCCCCCTTGATCACCAGATATCGCCTATTCTTCTCTATACTGCTTGCATTAGAGTAGTGTAGCATGTTACTGCTTTTCGATATCCTATCCTGATGCATAGCCTATCCTTGTAACTACTGTTGTTACCTTTACCTGCAATCCTACATGCTTAGTATAGGATGCTAGTTTTCCATCAGTGGCCCTACATTCTTGTCCGTCTGCTGTGCTATACTATCGGGCCGTGATCACCTGGGCGGTGATCACGGGTATATACTTATATACCAAATACATGACACATGTGATGACTAAAGTCGGGTCGGCTCGTAGGAGTACCCGCGAGTGGATCTTTGTGGCGGAGCGACAGGGCAGGTTGAGACCGCCTAGGTGAGAGGTGGGCCTGGCCCTGGTCGGCGTTTGCGGTTACTTAACACGCCTAACGAGATCTTGGTATTTGATCTGAGTCTGGCCATTTGGTCTATACGCACTAACCATCTACGTGGGAGTAGTTATGGGTATCCCGACGTCGTGGTATCAGCCGAAGCTCTTTTGACGTCAGCGACTGAGTGGCGCGCGCCGCATTGGACCGTAAGCTCGCGCTTGTATTAAGGGGGCTAAGTCTGCTTCCGGCCGCGTACGCAACGTGCAGGTGTGCATAGGGCGATGGGCCCAGACCCCTGCGCGCATAGGTTTAGACCGGCGTGCTGACCTCTCAGTTGAGCCTAGGTGGGGCTGTGACGTGTTGATCTTACGAGGCCGGGCATGACCCAGAAAAGTGTGTCCGGCCAAATGGGATCGAGCGTGTTGGGTTATGTGGTGCACCCCTGCAGGGAAGTTTATCTATTCGAATAGCCGTGTCCCTCGGTAAAAGGACGACCCGGAGTTGTACCTTGACCTTATGACAACTAGAATTGGATACTTGATAAAACACACCCTTCCAAGTGCCAGATATAACCCGGTGATCGCTCTCTAACAGGGCGACGAGGAGGGGATCGCCGGGTAGGATTATGCTATGCGATACTACTTGGAGGACTTCAATCTACTCTCTTCTACATGCTGCAAGATGGAGATGACCAGAAGCGTAGTCCTCGTCAGGATTAGCTATCCCCCTCGTATTCTGGCATTCTGCAGTTCAGTCCACTGATATGCCCCTTTACACATATACCCATGCATATGTAGTGTAACTCCTTGCTTGCGAGTACTTTGGATGAGTACTCACGGTTGCTTCTCTCCCTCTTTTCCCCCTTTCCTTTCTATCTGGTTGTCGCGACCAGATGTTGGAGCCCCGGAGCCAGACGCCACCATCGACGACGACTCCTACGACACTGGAGGTGCCTACTACTACGTGCAGCCCGCTGACGACGACCAGGAGTAGTTAGGAGGATCCCAGGCAGGAGGCCTGCGCCTCGTTCGGTCTGTATCCCAGTTTGTGCTAGCCTTCTTAAGGCAAACTTGTTTAACTTATGTCTGTACTCAGATATTGTTGCTTCCGCTGACTCGTCTATGATCGAGCACTTGTATTCGAGCCCTCGAGGCCCCTGGCTTGTATTATAATGCTTGTATGACTTATTTATGTTGTAGAGTTGTGTTGTGATATCTTCTCGTGAGTCCCTGATCGTGATCGTACACATTTGCGTGCATGATTAGTGTACGGTCAAATCGGGGGCGTCACAATAGTTCTCTAACCCGTAGGGTCCGCACGCTTAACGTTCGATGACGATTCGTATCATGAGTTTATGTTATTTGATGTACCGAAGGTTGTTCGGAGTCCCGGATGAGATCAAGGACATGACGATGAGTCTTGAAATGGTCGAGACATAAAGATTGATATATTGGAAGGTTATATTCGGACACTGGAATGGTTCTGATGTGTATCGGGTATTTTTCGGAGTACCGGGGGTTACCGGACCCCCCCCCCCCAGATTAATGGGCCACAATGGGCCTTAGTGGAGAAGAGAGAGGGCCGGCCATAGGTGGCGCGCGCCCCCCTTGCCCGGTCCGAATTGGACAAGGGGAGGGGCGGCGCCCCCCTCCATCCTTCTCTTCTCCCCTCTTTCCCTTCTTATCCTACTTGGACTAGGAAGGGGGGGACCGATTCCTACTTGGACTTAGTCCAAGTAGGACTCCCCCCATGGCGCGCGCCCTCCTAGGGCCGGCCTCCTCTCCTCCCCCCTTTATATACGGGGGAGGGGGCACCCCAGAGACACACAAGTTGATCTTTTAGCCGTGTGCGGTGCCCCCCGTGTGCGTTGGCCTTTTCTTAGGTGAAGCCCTACGCCGGTAACTTCATCATCACCGTCACCATGCCGTCGTGCTGACGAAACTCTCCCTCGGCCTCAACTGGATCAAGAGTTCGAGGGACGTCACCGAGCTGAGCGTGTGCAGATCGCGGAGGTGTCGTGCGTTCGGTACTTGGACCGGTTGGATCGCGAAGACGTTCGACTACATCAACCGCGTTACTAAATTCTTCCGCTTTCGGTCTACGAGGGTACGTGGACACACTCTCCCCGCTCGTTGCTACGCTTCTCCTAGATAGATCTTGCGTGATCGTAGGCAATTTTTTTTGAAATACTACGTTCCCTAACAAAACGACACCATCGCCCGATCCATCACAGGATCATGACTTTCACCCGCAGATCTTGACCCGAGAGTAGTGGAAGTGCAAGACTCCTCGACGGCGCCTCCAAGGAGGATAGCGACGCCCATGGGCGGCGGCGCCGCCGGCCAGCGAGCATCGGCAAGGCTTTCGCCTGGAGCAGCACGACCAACACTCCCACGCAGCACTCCATCGACCCGCACACCTCTGATGCAGCGAACACGCCGCCACCATGCCAGAGCCACCTCCGCCCTCGTCATCCGTCCGCCAAAACAGACGAGCCAGATCCAACATCTGGCACCCACCATCGCTGCACGAGCACCCCCACGCCGGAGAACGGAGCTCCCAGCTGCGGCAGAAGTCGCATGGACATAGACAACCAGAACCGGCCAGATCCCGCAAGCCGGCACTCCACCGACAAGATCCCACGTGGGGACGAGCTCGCACAGGCAGGACCAGGGGGCCGCCACCCCGCCTAGACCCGCAGGAGAAGAAACACCGGCGACGCGAGAAGGCCGTGACGGCGCCGGAGTCGCCACACCGAAGAAGATAACACCGCGCAGCAAGGGGGCCGAGCTACCTCCACCGCGAGTAGCCGGCGCGGCGGCAGCACCGCGCCCAGGCCCGGCCACCACGCCGTCCAAGCGGCCGCAGCAGCCGCCGTCGCCACGAAGACCGAGGCCGCCGCCCCGAGATCCACGCTCCGCCTCACACTTCGCTACCGCCGGAGGTCCCCCTCCCCTTAGAGGAACGGGGCCCGCCGCCGCGGCGGCAGGGGGGAGCAGGTAGCCGGACCTAGCGGCGTTAGAGGGGCCCTCGGGTCGCCTCGGAGGAGACGACGCGAGGGGAGCATTGGGGTGGTTCTTATGTGTATCCATATGATTCTAGCGCAGGAAAGTCATTGCATGAACTAATTTCGTATTTGCATTGCTGAAAAAATCTCCTTCAGGTCAAGAGCGATGGAAAAAATGCTCCCTTGTCTGCCCTTGATGCACCCTCGCGCATATCATAGGGCGCCGAGACATGCTGGATATGGTGGTGTGCATGATGTCTTTCAAGCCCCGAAGCAGAGAACATCATAGCCTTTCTTGACCTTCTACACGCACCAACATGAAGGTGGTGCACAAGATGTCATGCAAGCTCTGGAGTTGACAACATGTTAGCCTCCTCTCGATCTGCTCCATCAACGCCGCCTCATCTTTTGCTCCTTCAAGTGGTAAATCAATATTGTTCACAACTCTTTTCTCTACAACGAACATAGACAGTTCCATTATTCGCTACTTATTGCTCATATACCATGGCACGCAGATGTCAACACAATTGTTTTTCGACAACTACACACTCACTAAAACATATTCATTGTATTGATGCCAATGCGAGTGGCCTGTGGTTTTCAAATGAAACCTAGTACACCCCTCTAGGGAAAGTTGTTTGTTATTGCAAGATACTGGCCCCACAAGTTGACTAGCAAACCAACCGCACCGAGTCGATCTTATATGGTTCTAACAATGCGTTTCAGTTTTTAGTCAAAGTCAGCCTCAACAAAAATCTCACAAATCTCAAGTCTTTTTTAGATAATTCTAGACGTGGAAACTATTACCCAAAATTTTTGTTGGGTGAGCGGTGCCGGCTCTGGGCCTAGACGGGAGGGGCGAGCCCAGGCCTTAGGGGGCCATGATCCTATATGTTATTTATATATGTTCCTACACATAGGCCCATACTCCTTTCCCAAAAAAAAAAGCCCACAGTCCAACCTATATAGCCAGAATAATCTTGGTCATGCTGCGAGTCATGATCCGTCTACAGGGCACCACGGTGGCTTTTCTCACATCATGTTGCCACTCGCTAGGTGCAGTCTCATATGTTGCTTGTCTGCCTCGTCGTTTAGGTCGTTGCCTGCTTACATGACCCATCCCCATATCCTTATCAAGCTATGAGTACATGCTATCTTAGATTGTTAGGGATCTAACTTCTAATTTTCAATTTTTTAAAAAACGTATAATTTCTAAATTCCATTTTTTTACTTTTTAGCTGTCAGAATGTTGCCCGAGAAGTAGTTGCCGGGTGTTGATGAAAGGGGAAAAAAGGAAAATGAGGGGATCAATATATTGAATCACAAATTGGTGCTTTAATAAGTTTCTTTTATCTTAATTAATGTTGATGTTAACGCCTGAAGAAGTATTTTTTGAAAGCTCCGAGACATTATGGATGGAGTAATTGTATGTTGGTTCCGATTCGAGGTAATCACCCTAACTTCGTTTTGCAATTCTTTGAAATTTTCTATGCATAATATGACATTGCTCAACAATTATTGATAGACATCGCATTATATCAAACTAAGATTGTGTGGTTGAAAGTTAAATCTTACTCCCTCCGTTTCAAAATAGATGACCCAACTTTGTACTAACTTTATTCCAAAATAGATGACCCAACTTTGTATACAAAGTTAGTATAAAGTTGGGTCATCTATTTTGGAACGGAGGGAGTAATACTTTACAAATAAAGTACAAACATATACGCATATATATATATATATATATATATATATATATATATATATATATATATATATATATATATATATATATATATATATATATATGCATCCTTAAGGACCCATTTCGGCAAATTTGCCTAGAACCATAAAAACATAGAGCCGGTCTGTGGCTGAGTAACCTTTTTCATATACGTACGTACCTGATGAGATATTGTTCTGGCTATTTATAGTTTATCTAAGCTTGTGAATTTGGAAGTTTTAATCAGCAAATCTTTGAGCACTTGTCTTGCATTACATGTGCGGCAAAATAATTGTGGAACCAGAAGCATTTAATCAGTATAGCAAAGGAAAAAGCTTGACCCAAAATGAAAGTTTTTTCCAACTCATGCTACTGCTGTGAAGATGGTGCTTTGTCTAGGTTGTGTTATAAGTATGACGCCACAGCTAAAAGTAACCATATATTATGGAAGTATATATTTTTTAAACTAGATAGCTCTCCACGCCCTGGGACACTAACAATACTTCTCGATGGACGTGCTAATAAGCTTATTTCTTAAACTAGATAGCTCTCCACGCCAGGCAAGCACCGAATATCCGTCCGCCTAGACTGCCTGACCAGGCACAACTTTATCCACATTTCAAGGCCACACCAGGCATGACTTTTGGCCAGGCATCCTCCCGTGGATGCAAACCAAACTAACCCATATACTTTGGATCACATATAGTATTAGTCAATTTCTCTTTTACCATATGATAACAGAGCATCATGCGAGTGTGCAGCTAGCCTGCCCGCCCGCGTTCGAGTCTTGGCTCCCGTCATGCTCAAGGTTGCCTCTTATATATATTAATAAAATATTTCTTTTCATTTTCTTTCACCATGTGATAACAGAGCATTGCGCGAGTGTGCAACCTGCCTGCTCTCCGACGTTGGAGTCCTAGCTCACACGTGGTGCTCAAGGTCGCCTCTTCTATTAATTTTTTTTTTATTCTCTTTCAATCAAGGTTGCCTCTTATATATATATATATATATATATATATATATATATATATATATATATATATATATATATATAATGCCATGTTCCCATTCTCTTTCACTATGTGATAACAGAGCATCGCGCGAGTGTGCAACCAGCCCGCCCGCCAGCGTTCGAGTCTTGGCTCACGCGTGGTGCTCAAGGTTGCATCTTCTATTAAAATTAATAATACATTTTTATTATCTTTCGCCATGTGAGAGAAAAGCAGCACGCGAGTCTATAGCCAACCTTCGTGCCCGCGTTGGAGTCCCGGCTCGCTCATGATGCTCAAGGTTTGTCTCTTCTATTAGAAGTAAAAAAAAACAAACCTTTTTAATTCCCTTTCACATGTTCCCCGATGAAGTTCATTGCCAAATTGACATTTCTTCTGAGACAGGGAGGAGTGAGCTGATATGATACCCGTTCGAGCCCAGACATAGATGGGACGGTCAAGGTGGTGGTCCTTCTCCTTGCCCTCTCTCTCTCTGTCCAAAAAAAAGGACGGTCCTTCACCATTTAGGGGTTCACAGCAGCGGCGTGGGCGCACTCACGTGTTGCACACCTGCATATCTTGGGCGATTCCACAAGTAAAGACGAGGCTGCACTGCAGCTAAGATCAGGTACTGTTCGCTCCGAGCTGTGCGCAGCTCATTTCTTTTCTTTTCCCCCAAGGCGGATGCCATATTGGCTGTGCCTCACGCCAACCCACGGCCTATATTATTGCTTAACGCTAATTTGATTATGGAATATTTTAAGGAGTTAACAACAAGTTGAGATCTTGTGAGCTCCATCACGGCCATCCATTCACACGCCCTTGCTGCTGCAGTGGCGGGACAAAGGCCAGTGGAAACGCAAGGACGGATGGGGCGACCTTACCTTAAACCCTTGCGAGGCCGCAGTAAAACATCACATGCAATGCATTCCCAAATATCTCAATTTTTACTCCCGAGATCAAAACACAGTAAAGGCCCTCATCTGCCTGCCAAAACGGAAGGAAACGGGATCACTACTGCCGCTCACCTAAAATCCTGTAGTACTAACCAAAATCACCACTTATTTTTTCTGGCAAGTATTACATTCTCACGAACCTCATTAATTGCCGAGACTCAAATAGCAGATCAAGGGCGGATTTTCTTGCCCTAAGTGAATTACCGGGCGATTAACGCCGGCGTTAATTACTCAATACTGGCAGCACCGGCCGAGTGCTGTAAAAATAACCTCTCCATTAAACCCGTCCCCTCCTCCTCCTCCCCTGTATCCACCTCCGCCCCGCCCCCCCTGGATTCCGCCTCCTCCCCCTCCCCCAACCACCGCCGCCGCCGCCCGGCCCTCGAATCCGAGGCCGTCCGTCGCCGCTCGCGGCGCCGCAATGCCGCGGGGGGCCGCCAAGCGGAGGCGCGAGCCGTCCCCTGTCGCCGCCGCGGGGGAGAGGAAGCTTCTTCCGGGCGAGCACGTCGAGGTCAGCGCCGTCGAAATCCGCACCGCCGTCATCGCCGGGCGGGCCACGCATTGCTGCCGCGCGGCTGGCTCTCCTGGGTTTGACTTCCCGTGTTTCCCCTGTAGTCTAGTCTAGTGTGGTTGCCTCTGAACAGAGTCCCACTGCACCTTCGTCAGATGACTTGTGCTAATGTGGTTAGTTCCGGTAGAACGCGCCGGTGATTGTTGTTTTGCGCGATAATCGTGTGCAGCTGGGAGCGATTGAGTTGGCATCCATCTAAATATCTAAGACCGGCAGAAATAGCATGTTTGGGTTAATCTGCGATGAAGTTCTTGTCAAACAATGGCGTTAGTCAGTGCATGGTTGCGCTTGCATCTGTGCCAGTCGCCTAATTAGTCTGCCGACTTATTTTGCTTGCATCTCATCTACCTGATGTAGTAACATGGTAAAAGATCTTTGCTTTGTTGGTACCTGTGTGGAAGATTGTTCGGAATCATGGGTTCTTGGTTGGTGCTCGACGGACTGAATGTTATTATTGGCCTCTCATAGAAGTGTCATTTTGCAGTAGCATTTTTCTTGATTGTTTTGCTGTCTTGCGAACACCAATTACTATTCCTTGTTGAGTGTTAGTGCTTGAAATGTGTAGCATTGTATTCTGTTAGTAGGAACGCAAAAGAAAAATAGGAAGTGAGGCAGCCATCTCTGTTTCTCACGCACCTAATGAGTTTACTTTGTCCATTGGCCATGGTCAACCAATGGTATCATCTGTAAAATCTCCTCCCTACGGCTTCATTGTTATCATTTATCACCACCACTGATGCGTGTTGGAAATGTTACTATCCTTTCTTTTTTGCAATCTCACTACGAAAACTCTCATACTTGTGAATGGGAGTAGTTTCATTGATATATTTCTCTTCTGCAGGTCATTAGTTTTGATCCAGGGCTATGTGGATCATGGCATCAGGCTGTTGTCATTGAAATTTTGGACAACTTCCGCTCTGTAAGATACACTGATTTTGTTGATGACAATGGTAGCGGGTCACCTCTTGTTGAGCAAGTTGAGGTGTCAGATGCTATCGATGGCAAGTCAAGTGCGGCTCGGGGATCCACTCGTGGAAAAGTAAGACCGGTGCATCCACATCAACCGCTGCAGGTATCTGATGCAAGCTATGCACTGTGGGTTGATGCACTAGTGGAAGGATCCTACTGGGAAGGTGTCATTGCTGATCACGCTCAAGGCTCCATGGAGAGGAAGGTCTTTTTTCCTGATGAAGGTGATGAACGCATTATGGCAGTCGATCAGCTACGCCGTACTCAGGACTGGGATGAAGTTACTGGAACATGGAAACCACGAGGAATCTGGTTGTTTCTCCAAATGCTGTTGTCACATGAAGAGAAAGATGGTTTACCTGTATCAGTCAGGCAGATATGGTATGACCTGAGGTCAAATCTTTCCTTGACGACAGAAGACAATACGTGGATGTGTGGAACAGAATCTTTTTGGGAGGGATCACTTGCAGCCCTTATTGCAGAATTACGGTCTGTATGTGACAAACCTACCCAAGATGGAAATCAAATAGGAGACTCTTGTAGATCAGCAGAAACTTCAACATCTGCAGCCTTTCAAAATAAGAATGTCGAGCCAATTGTCTCGGGTAAGCTGGATTCCGCATCAGCTGCTATCTGCCGGACCATGTTAGAATTCATCTCATACTATCGCAATAACGACAGGATTAGTGCTCGTGCCAGACGGGAGTCTGCAAAGCACCATCTTAAATCAGTAGGGTGGACCTTTGTAGACGATAGAGCTAAGAACAGATATTGTGTCTCACCTGATGGGAAGCGGTTTGCATCTTTTATAGCAGCATGTGAGGCTTACCTGGCACAGAAGGGTTGTCATACAAATAATTTGCTTCTACATAGTGTGACTCGAAATAATGAAGATTGCAGCTCAATTGGCACAGATCTTATCCTAAGGGAGAACAAACACCATAATAAGTTGAGTACGGATGCCTCAGCTTCTTGGATGCCAGTACAGCTAGATGCAAAATTTTCCCCACCTATAGCGTCGCTGCTTGCTAGTTACCAAGAGGTCACCAGTTTTTCCCAGGGACAAATTAATGATACCATGAGGATGAAGCTGAAGGAGCATCTCCTGGCATTAGGTTGGAGTATTGTGGTCAAAGAAGATGATATTATAAGGCCTAACGGTCAACCAAGTACTATTAAGAGATACCGGTACAAGTCACCTGCCGGGAAGACTTATGTTTCTTTCCTTCAAGTACTCAGGAGCTTCGCAGTTCAATGTATTAAACGAGTTAAAGGGAACAATACTGAAGACATTCCTGATAATTGCAATCATTTGGCAGCACACAGACTAAATCTCGATGCAGCAGTTTCAAGGGACCTGGCAACACTTGGTAAGCGTAAACGTGAAAATAAATCTGATGTTGTAGGAAAATATGTAGATTGTGTGGAAGCGGATGTGCAGAATGTCAGGAAAAAGAAACTTCTGAGATCAAAAGCTAAGAAGTTCCTCAAATCTGCTGGTTGGATAGTCTGCCAAAAGATGAAATCTAGTAAAAAACGGGAGCTTCGGTATCATTCTCCACATGGCAAGTCCTACAAATGTCTGCTGGCAGCATGTAAAGGATACTTAGAGCAAGGATATCAAAAGGAGAATAATGCAAGCTCTGGGGTCACCACTGATACGTTTATAGCACTCGGTGGCGGAGCAACGGATACAAGTGGAAGAAAGGACCTGCTGGTTTCAGTTTTAGATAGACATGATGGCACGTTTAGCTGGCCTACATGTCATGTAAAATCAAAGAAAAGAAAATCATCTTCGGTGCCTATGAGCCATGCACGAGTTTTGAGTTCAACACATGGTCAGATCCTGCCATATCAGCATCGTGCTAAAACCGTTCTGTCTCTGTTGGTAGACAAAAATATTCTATTACCAAGAGTTAAACTTACCTATAAGCAAAGAAGTGATGGGCCTCGGCTAAAGGAAGGTACCGTTACTAAAGATGGAATAAAATGCAGGTGTTGCAATGAACTATTCACTCTGGAAAGCTTTGAGGTTCATGCTGGGTGCAGTACTCGGTTACCTGCTGCTCATATCTTTTTGAAGGATGGGAGGTCCCTCTCACAGTGTTTAGTTGAATTGATGGGTGAAAACAAGCCCAAAGAATCACTGCACGTGCGCTTGAAGACAAATTGTTCCGATACAGAAAGTGATTCAATATGCTCTATATGCAATGAGGGTGGGGAAATATTACTTTGTGACAATTGTCCTTCATCCTTCCACCATGCTTGTGTTGGTTTGGAGGTACTCCTTATCTTATCAGAGCAAACTCCTTTTTCATCCAGAGTTTTTAACTTTTCACGCATATGTTTTCGCAAGTCTCCTGTTACAGCACAGGAGCATGTCATTTCAGTCATATATACTTAAAAACTAAAAAGCCATTTACAAGTGCTCATTGGATATTTCCCATCAAATGCAAACTTATATGATTTCTAATGAGCACTTGGAATGCCTATTCAATTTCTGTTTTGAACAATGTGACGAGCATGTGGTTTTAGCTTCATACTTGGTTCATACGGTTGCTAGATTTCCTTGTTTTTTCTTTTACATAAGCAACTTCTTTCTATATGCACTTGCTTGTCTGTTGATCTGACATGCAGTATGATGCTACTTTTGTAGGCCACTCCGGAAGGAAGCTGGTACTGTCCATCTTGTAGATGTAATATTTGTGACTTGAGTGATTATGATCCTGATATCAACCAATTCACCGAGAAGACTATTATGTATTGTGATCAGTGTGAACGTGAATGTACGGTTTTCTGAACACTTGATAATAATATGTAATTATATTTTGAAAACCGCTGATTTCCTTTTTATCATATTTTGGTAGATCATGTTGGTTGCATGAGAAACAAAGGTGATCAGCTCACCTGCTGTCCAGAAGGGTGCTGGTTTTGCAGTAGGGGATGCTCAGAGGTATGACAAAACTTAGATAAAATGCTGTTTCCACCCTGAATTACTTTAGAATTTGAACTTCATGCATGCTCATTATGTTGTCTCATGATCTATTCTGATGTGCAGATATTTCATCATTTGCAAGAGCTTATCGGGAAATCAATTCCAACTCCTGTCGAAGGCTTATCATGCACCATACTCAGATTTGACAGAGAAAATGCCAGTAACCATGGCGATTTTTACAATGAGATAATGGCAGAACAGTATGGCAAGCTGTGCATTGCACTTGATGTTCTTCATGAATGTTTTGTTACTATTATCGAGCCCCGCACACGAAGAGATCTTTCTGAAGATATTGTGTTCAATAGAGAGTAAGAACTGCTATGGCACCATTTCAATGTGTCTGTCTTCATTTTACCTTCCATTAATCATGTGTTGATTACTCATTGTGTGGTAGGCTTGATGGGATCATGGAAATCATTAGCTTATAGAACCTTCGTTTCACAATGTCTGTCCTTCATCTCTGCAGTCTTGTTTCAATGTTTATGCTCTCTGCCCTACTTTTAATCTTTTGGAAGAGGTTAAGTGGTTGTGGCATGTAATTTAATAGGGGTATGCATGATCATTTCTCAACTCGCTCTTAGATATAGTGTTTTGTTGGTTCTTATGGTTGGCTGAGGACAGATACAGTGAAACACAGGGAGTACTATATTACAACATTTTGAATAAGCTTAATTTAGATGGTACTATATGACAATTGACAGCAGGGAGTATTATCATTCTTATAGCATGGATATTCTGCTACAGTGCATAAATTTAACTACAACGCTCACTTAGTTCTAGGATGACTTGTCAGTAACTCCCTCTTAACATTTATTTTCTCTATTTCACCTCACACGTGCTGGACACTTTGCCCGAATTCCATATTAAGTTTCACGCACCAACCAGTAGAGCCAAATCCTCCAAACTGATCAATCCACATATACTTCAACAGTTTCTAGTCGATTTCATCACAATAATTCATCTATGTACAGCTTATATATTCTAGATGTGCTGGTATTTCTCCGTTCATTATTAATCATCATAAATGGAGACTGTAATTTTTTATCTAATCATCTACAGATCAGGTCTCCGACGGCTTAATTTTAGGGGATTCTACACGATACTTCTCCAGAAAGATGGTGAGCTAATATCTGTCGGCACTTTTAGGTATTTTACTCTTCTCAGTGGTCCTCCATGGTAATTGCAAACTTTTTTAGTTTATCGTTTTTCTCCATATCACAGTTTATTTTCTGTTTAGGGTATGCGGGAAGAAGTTTGCTGAGCTGCCTCTTATTGGCACAAGAATTCAATATCGTCGACAAGGAATGTGTCGCCTACTGATGAATGAACTGGAGAAGGTTTTTACTTTTACTACTTAAATAAATATATTTAAAAATTACTGGCAGTTGTGAAATTGAGTTTGAATGTTGCAACATCATGTTCCCATTTGATTGTCAATATTCCTGGCATTTTGTAGCACTATTCACTTTCTTTTTTTACTTTGCAGTTACTTTCTGGCTTGGGGGTGGAAAGGCTTATCTTACCGGCGATTCCTCAGCTTCTAGAAACATGGACAGGATCATTTGGTTTCACAGCAATGTCTTGCTCTCAGAGGTTTGAATTGGCAGAGAGCAGCATTCTCAGTTTCCAGGGAACCACCATCTGTCAGAAGATTTTAGATGCCACGGATCATAATCCAAGAGATATGAGCATCCAGTTGGTGCTTAATGCGGAAGAAATTGAGTTGGGGAAGAACAGCATTGTCAGTTTTGAAAGAACCACCGCATGTGACACGGTTGTGAACAATGCATCCAATCATTCAGAAGAGTTGAAGGTTACAGCACAGACTAACTATAACAGTCTAGCATGTGACACGGTTGTGAACAATGCATCCAATCATTCAGAAGAGTTGAAGGTTACAGCGCAGACTAACTATAACAGTCTAGCATTGGCAGAGAACTCCGTTTTCAGCTCTTGGGGAACCACTATTTGTCAGAAGGTTTCAAGTAATGCATTTAGCCATCCAGAAGAGTTGAATGGTCTCTCTCTCTCTCTCGCTCACTTGGTACTTGGCTAGGGAGCACTTGTCATATCAGTTTCTGGAATCCTAAAAAGGAAAGATGAATCAAACTAGTTATTAAGCATATTGGAAAACTGATGCTACCTCTGAATATGAATGTTGTTGTCTATGTCTGCACAGATATAGATATGCAAAATAACCTATTGAAGTAATAGGTTGCTTCAAACATGCCTGGCTTTTGCATGCTTTGATTATTTATTTTATAGGAAGACTGTATGGGTGAACTTTGATTTGATAGTCTTATTGGCAATTACAGGATCTGACTACCAACTGGAATGTACTAGTATCGTCCCTGAGACATTGGAAAGTGATAGTCAAGAAAGCACATCAGTGGGGGTAGAAGATAGAGACCAACCGGAGCCTGAGCTGATACTGGAAATTCGGAGTAACAGTAGTGAAGAGGGCAATTGTGCTGTTGGTGTTCCCATTATTACGCCAAACCCAGAAGTTAACTTTACCGTGGACAGTCATGGGCAGCCGTATGACAGGTATGCTTTCTTCTATTAAGGTCAGTTGACAAGAAAAACCAGCGACATAGTGATTCTTGTTGACAGATTCTCTTAGTTGACAACCTTGTTTACCAGCTATGGCCAGTATCTTATGATGGTGTATTTCTAGTGTTGGTGCAGATCAGTGCAGCGGGAGTTGTGTTTCAACTGAGGTTAAGCCTGTTGCGGTATGTATGCTGCATACATGGTTTGTTCCAAATGATACTCTAGATAAGTGCACACAGCTTATTATTCGCCATGTTTTGTTGTAACAGGCAGCTCCAGGATCCAAATACAAGGGTAAATGCTACGAGCGGAATAGATGGAGCAACGGCCGTAGGAAACTAGAAATGCACGGCTATGGGGTCTCCACAAAATGACCAGAACTGGGTTCATTCCATCAAAGTTTGGATCCACGAGGCTTGCAATCTTGTGCAATAAACATTCCGGGAATGTGCATAGTCAACAGCTAATCTGCTCTCTCTAGCGAGGGTTGCCTCGCTTAAGTCAGTTTCAAGCACTCATATTATCATTCTGGGAAAGAAAAATGTTGTATCAGTCTCTGGATGTTTTCACACCTGCATTTTCAATTCAAATTGTTGGTTCTCAACTGTGCAATGTTATGTGCTATGAAAGTCTCCAAACAGGATTTCACCCGTTTTTATTGTATATATATAAAGCATCATGAAAGAACGATATAAGGTAGGAGTAGTTAGGAAGCACTTACAACCAGATCAAACAAACAGTTGCACAACATAAATCACATTGCAAAAACAACGCAATAGCACTAAAAACATGGCTACTTCACACTTTGGGAGATGACTCGTTTATTCTTATGTCGGCAGATGGAAAAAATGCATCATGTCTCAGACAATCCTTGATGAGTACTGTACTCAGGTCAGATGGCGAGTAAACAGAAATGTTGCATCTATTTCAGCCCTAACACCGAGGTTGACTCAAGAGTACAAGTTTGCCAAACACTATATATTATGACAGTCTTTGAATGACATGTACTTGGGCTTGCATGCGATGGTGGGAGTGGATTGATGTGAGTGCTTCCGTCATCTTATTCATACTCCCTCCATTCCATAATATAGTGTGCCCGTGCTTCCCGAAATCTAAGTTTAACCATAAATTTAACCAACGAGACCGACTGCGGCGGGAGCAAAAATCATACCACCGAATACACGAAATTTAGTGGTATAATTTTTGCTCCCGCCACAGTAGTAGTATAATTTTTGCTCCCGCCGCAGTCGGTCTCGTTGCTTAAATTTATGGTTAAATTTAGATCTCAGAAAGCACGGACGCACTACATTGTGGAATGGAGGGAGTAGAGTTTGTGCAAGAATTGCCGGGTGGAAGAAAAAAAATGCTATCAACAAGAGGGAAATAAGTGTTGTTGAAAGCGGTGGCTCAATCTATACCAGTGTTTGCAATGTCATTATTCAAAATCCAGAAAAAATCATTAAGGGATCTAGGAAATGACCAAGAGCATAAAAGGATGCACTGGATGGAATGTTGAAATTATATGTTCCTAAGTTGATGGGAGGAATGGGATTTAGAGATCTAGAATGTTTTAACCATGTTAGCTAAACAATGTTGGAAATTGATGGATGAATCTAATTCACTTTGTGCCTCTGTTCTTAGAGCCAAATACTATCTGGAAGGAAATTTATTGAATGCAAAACCAAAGAAGGGCTCATCTGTGACATGGCAAGGTATTATAGTAGGATTGAAAGCTTTAAAAGAAGATGTGTCTGGCATATAGAAGATGGATCACAAGTTAATATATGGAATGATACTTGAGTTCCTTTGAGCCCAACTTTGAGGGTGAGAACACCTCGAGGAGGTATAATGTTGCAAAATGTCCTAGACCTCAGTCATCCAGTGGCAAGCAATTGGTATGAAGATTTGATTCGCTCTGTTTTTTGGCCGGTTGAAGTCTAAAAGTTTCGAACCTCCTAGATTTGGATGAAGTGCATGTGAGATAAGGTATGGAACACATGTGCAACTCATATCTGCTTCGTTAAAAAGAGGGTTCCCACTTAAGGCGAGAATCTAACTACTAAACAACTTTAAGTAAGCAAGGTTCAAAATGGAAGATAATACATGTGTTGAAGTACGTTGAAATGAAGCAACCAAGCGGCTCATGCTAATGCGGGTCTTTATATCGTACATGTCACCACATAAGGTCCAAATCTCTACGGAAATAACACACGAAACGAACAAAAAAGCGGCTCGGTATGAACAAAGCTTGTATGGCCAACTGAGCAAACAAAATAAAAGAAGACATAAATCACTATAGAAAATTATAGGCCAGAGAGCTTCAAAGATAATTAATTAAAATAGAGAGCAAACAAACGGTTTGACAGTACTCCACTGACCTTAGACGTCGAAAATAAATAAAATTATGGTTTTATTGCCTCGGTACGAGCGCCTGTACGACCGACTCCGGTCGTACTAGGCACCGTCATCTGTTCTGGATTGCCTAGCCTCGCACTTCGGTATAAATGTTCGGATCAGGTGCCGTCTTTTTCTCTGGAATGGTGCTTTTCCCGTGACGCCCTCAGTACTAGGTGGGCACGAGTGTGTCCGCTCGTACACGGCCCGTCTGCTCTCCTGGACTTCTTTTCCATGCGGCTTGGAGCTGGTACGAGCGCGGTTTGGTCGTACCACACCCCGTCTTCCCCTTCTCAAGCTGTAGAATTCACAAAAAAATTGTGCTTCCTCCTCCTGTTAAGCATATAACATATTTGCAATAAAATGTGAATAGGTGTGCAGCGAAATATCACCATGATAGCTGAGGTAACCAATACATTATTATTTTTACCTTTCGAAGATTTATCCGGAACCAGCTATACTACTATACAACCATAAAAGTGCCAATGCGAACATGAATGCAACTAAACTCAAAGACACAAATATAAGAAAGATGCTTACTGTGGGTTGCCTCCCAGGCGACACTTTCTTTATAGCCATATAGCCAGGCTTCGATGCTCATTTAATCCATCCATCTGGATCCCAAGGGATGTCGACCCGAAGTGTATTTATTACCTCCTAACGATGTTCGAAACACCTCATATCAAAGTTTGTTAGGAGTCGTACTCGCTTCTGGTGCGTCGACATCATATAAGAAAATAAAAACTCACTCTTTGGTGAGGACCAATGCATCGATCATGGTAAGCAGGACTCCTCACATGTCTGCAATGAAAGGGTTAGAGAGTTATACAATAATTTTAAAACCTTACCATGTATATTGCTGTAGGTGAACACTTCATGATATTCTCTAGAAGCTTGTGATTCACCCTTCTCCATTAAGACTCCCTCGTCATGTTAGTAAAACAAGAAACTAATGAAGGAATAGCATATTTCATCTCTAGCTCATCGTTATTGATGATTTCAAAAGGTTAATTTAGACACTGATTAGAATCGAAATCCTCTTGAGAATTTTCTTAAAGGATTGGAGCATCATAATATTCATCACCAGGGAGAAAGTCATTGGTGGAAAGCATATTATCGTCCAAGATAGATGACTCTTCTTAGTGTACATCATTTCCGTCATTACTCTACGAATCCTACAAAAAGGTTCATTTCTTCCAAGGTGGCTATCCCCTCCAGAATAGTAATCACTGATGCATTATCACTGAAATTATCTTTCAAAACAGGTAAGGATGTAATTTTTTGTAAGCACTATCAAGCATGATGCAACCTGTTCGTGCATCTCATATTTGATGTAATACCTCTTCAACACCTAAAAATATTACTAATTGTAGAACCTCAATATTAACATTGCATTTATCACCTCTATTATAAGTTGTTAATACAACATCGATATTGTACTCACAATGATAAGTGAGATTCCTTTTGGTTTTACAACGGTAGCATGTCCTTGGATATCCACCGCATATGATTGATGTCCATTTGGTTAGCAGTGTTTGTTATTCTTTTATATTTTCTTCCTCGGCAGCCAAATGTGGTAGATTGTTGTCTCTCTTCTCCCCATCGTAGGTTTCATTTGTTCAGGAATAGTGATATAGAAAGACATGATTAGCAGTTTTTTGGTTTAAATAGCAAATAAAATAAAATAAACTAAGTGTGAACGGAAAGGTAATGGCCAAGATCTATGCTCCACGGCAATGACGCCAAAAATGCTTGATGTCCTGCAAGTTAACAGGGTTTGTATCATAATTCGTGATAAGTAAGTGTCAAACCCATAGAAAGAAAAAATGATGACACTACCAACCCTGCAGTTGCGCTATCATGGACGCAACTATGCTCACACCCCAACCGGAGTTTGGAAATAGTTTAATTTTATTGGTTGCAAGGGAAAATAAATAAAGAGAGGTTTTAACCGAACTACTGATGAACCACAAGTATACATGATCAATCATGGTCCTTTCGATAAGTAAGAGTGTCGAACCCAATGAGGAGCGGAAGGAATCGATAAGTGGTTTTCAACAAAGTATTCTCTGCAAGTGTTGTAAAGTAGTTGTGACAAATAGTTTGATAGTAAGATAATTTGTAGCAAGTAACAGGTAACCAAAGTAACAAAGTGCACCAAGGTAGCCCAATCCTTTTATTGCAAAGGATAAGCCGAAAGTACTTATAGTGAGCTAAGCGTTCTCGAGGACACATGGTGTGACGCCCCCGATTTGACCGTACACTAATCATGCACGCAAATGTGTACGATCAAGATCAGGGACTCACGGGAAGATATCACAACACAACTCTAAAACATAAATAAGTCATACAAGCATCATAATACAAGCCAGGGGCCTCGAGGGCTCGAATACAAGTGCTCGATCATAGACGAGTCAGCGGAAGCAATAATATCTGAGTACATACATAAGTTAAACAAGTTTGCCTTAAGAAGGCTAGCACAAAAGTAGCAACGATCGAAAAGGCAAGGCCTCCTGCCTGGGACCTCCTAACTACTCCTCGAAGCCGAACTCCATGTAGAATCATCCTCGGGATCTCTAGCTCCTGGACTCCAGCATCTGGTTGCGACGATCCGGTATAGAAAGGGGAAAAGAGGGAGAAAAGCAACCGTGAGTACTCATCCAAAGTACTCGCAAGCAAGGAGCTACACTACATATGCATGGGTATATGTGTAAAGGGGCATATCAGTGGACTGAACTGCAGAATGCCAGAATAAGAGGGGGATAGCTAGTCCTGTCGAAGACTACGCTTCTGGTCATCTCCATCTTGCAGCATGTAGAAGAGAGTAGATTGAAGTCCTCCAATTAGCATCGCATAGCATAATCCTACCCGGCGATCCCCTCCTCGTCGCCCTGTTAGAGAGCGATCACCGGGTTGTATCTGGCACTTGGAAGGGTGTATTTTATTCAGTATCCGGTTCTAGTTGTCATAAGGTCAAGGTACAACTCCGGGTCGTCCTTTTACCGAGGGACACGGCTATTCGAATAGATAAACTTCCCTGCAGGGGTGCACCACATAACCCAACACGCTCGATCCCATTTGGCCGGACACACTTTTCTGGGTCATGCCCAGCCTCGTAAGATCAACACGTCGCAGCCCCACCTAAGCACAACAGAGAGGTCAGCACGCCGGTCTAACCCTATGCGCGCAGGGGTCTGGGCCCATCGCCCTATGCACACCTACACGTTGCATACGCGGCCGGAAGCAGACCTAGCCTAGTGGCGTTCCAGTCCAATCCGGCGCGCGCCACTCAGTCGCTGACGTCACGAAGGCTTCGGCTGATACCACGACGCCGGGATACCCATAACTACTCCCGCGTAGATGGTTAGTGCGTATAGACCAAATGGCCAAACTCAGATCAAATACCAAGAACTCGTTCAGCGTGTTATGTATCCGCGAACGCCGACCAGGGCCAGGCCCACCTCTCTCCTAGGTGGTCTCAACCTGCCCTGTCGCTCCGCCACAAAGTAACAGTCGGGGGCCGTCAGGAACCCAGGCCCACCTCTACCGGGGTGGAGCCACCTGTCCTTTCAGCCCCCTCGTCAGAATCACTTGCGGGTACTCAACGAGCCGACCCGACTTTAGTCACCACATGTGTCATGTATATAATGTATATAGTATATACCCGTGATCACCTCCCGAAGTGATCACGGCCCAGTAGTATAGCATGGCAGACGGACAAGAGTGTAGGGCCACTGATGGAACACTAGCATCCTATACTAAGCAGTAGGATAGCAGGTAAGGCTAACAACTGTAGCAACAATGACAGGCTATGCATCAGGATAGGATTAACGGAAAGCAGTAACATGCTACACTACTCTAATGCAAGCAGTATAGAGAAGAATAGGCGATATCTGGTGATCAGGGGGGGGGGGCTTGCCTGGTTGCTCTGGCAAGTAGGAGGGGTCGTCAACTCCGTAGTCGAACTGGGCAGCAGCAGTGTCGGTCTCGTAGTCTACCGGAGAGAAGAGGGGGAAGAAATAGTAAATACAATGCAAACATAAACATGACGATGCGTGACATGAAAATGAGCAGTGCGAGGTGTGTCCTAACGCGACAGTAGGTGGCACCGGCGAAGGGGGGAACATCCGGGAAAGTATTCCCAATGTTTTGCGTTTTTGGACAGATGGACCGGAGGGGGAAAGTTGCGAGTTCGATAGGTTAGGGAGGTGTGGTGGACGAACGGACTGCGTATCCGGATTCTTCTCGTCGTTCTGAGCAACTTTCATGTTGAAAATATTTTAATCCGAGTTACGGATTAAAAGATATGATTTTCTAAAGATTTTATTAATTTCTGGAATTTAATTAATTAATTATTTAACTTAATTCGAAAATGGATTTATGACATCAGCATGATGTCATGCTGGCGTCAGCAGTCAACAGGGGTTGACTGGGTCAAACTGACGTGCGGGACCCACCTGTCATTGACTGATTAGGGTAATTAGGGTTAACTAATTAATTACTGTTTAATTAAATTAAGTAACTAATTAGATTAGTTTAAACAGGATTAATTAACTTAATTAATTTATTTTAATTAATTAATTGATTAATTAAAACTATTTTTATTTTTATTTTTTAATTCCTATTTATTTATTATTATTATTATTTTATTATTATTATTTTATTATTATTCGTTCTGGGGCGTGGGCCCCGTTCGGCAGTGGCCCAGAGGGGTCCGGGCCCAGGGGTCAGTGGCACCTGGGGCCTAAGCGGGCACATGGGCGTGCGGGCGCCCGAATGGGCGCTGCGGGCGTGGCCGGCAGAGGCGCACCCGACTGGGCGCCGGCGGCCACAGCAGGGCGCCGGAGCAAGGAGAGGGGGTGGGGGTGCCAGTGGCCAGGGGCGGCCGGAGTCAGGCGCGGCGAAGGCCAGCGGGCGCGGGACGCGGCCGGTGCGGCGCATCCGCGGCGGCGCGGGCGGCACCGGAGCGGGGCACGGGGAGCGGCGGCCACGCGCGCGTGCGGGGGCGAGGGTGCGGGGCGAACGGACGGCGTGCGAGGTGAGCGAGGGAGACGGGTAGCAGGGGGCGACCGTGGGCGCGTTCAGGGCCGCCGGTGAGCGAGGCCCTGGCCGAAGTGGCCGGAGCAAGGGAGGAGGAGGGGATGCCGGGGCCTCACCACGGGGCGGTGGGGTCTAGGCAGCGGGGCTCGTGGAGGGGGGTCGGGGACGACGGCGCCGGAGGGGAAGCAGGCCGTCGGGGACGAGACGAGGTCGAGGCGGCGGGGTCGTCGGGCGAGCGGGGAACTCCAGGGAGGAGGCGGCGCGGTGGCTCCGGCGAGGTGGCCGTGGCGGTGGCGTTCCGGGCGGCAGCGAGGAGGCCAGGAGGGGCGGCGAGGTGGGCGACGGGTGGCGTCGGGGGCGATCCCGATCCAGGAGGGGATCGGGGGAGTGGGGGGGGGAAGTGGGGAGGAGGTGTCGGTGGTGAGTGGGGGGGGGAGTGGATAAGGTGTCGGTGGTGGGGGGGTGGCCGGCCGGCTGGGCCAGGGCCCAGTAGGGGGAGGGGGGGGGGGGTTCCTCCTTTCTTTTTTTTTTCTGTTTGTTTTCTCTGTTGCATTTTCTTTTCTTTTTATTTATTTTCTTTTCTGTTTTACATCATTTTAAAATAGTTAGGCATTTTCTAAAAATATGTTTTCTCCACAATAATTATCAGTGCAATATCTGGCACCCACCGAACATTTTTGTTTAAATTTTTGAAAACTTTTATTATTGACATTAATTTGAATTTAAATTTTGAAACGGTTTCGAATCATCGCGAGGTTAACAACAGTAACCGTGGTGACGTGGCATCATTAGCGTGGGATTACTGTAGCTTAATTATCCGGGCGTTACAAATCTCCTCCACTACAAGAAATCTCGTCCCGAGATTTAAGAGGTAGTGAAAGGGGGAAGGTTTGGTTACGAATCTAGCGGGTCTTCTCATCCTGGCTTGCTCTTCTCGAAGAGGCCGGTCCAATACATTGATGTCTTCATTTCTCTGCTTCAGGTCATCATGATGAAGTCGGCGTCCTTTCTTCAGGAACTCCATCGTACTTACGAAAGAATAAAGGGTGGCCATTCCGGGAGAACAGACCTCTGCAAGGTTGATTATGCGGTCAATAACATCGGGGAAGGTGGTGGAAAGTAATTCTCGTACTAAATCTTAAGAAAAACCGAGAGCAAGTAAGAAAGTACCATGAGAAGTTTCAAACGGGTGGGCAATCGTTCGAAGCCTGAAACAAAGTGTGAAAGGGGTTCAAAGCAATCGGAATAAGTATTATGTCTGATGCCAGTATAGGTCAGTAGGACGGTGGTCCGTGAATTACATACGAGTCAAGCTCGAGGAATAACTTCGGCAACAGGGTGTATAGGAGAGTCAGGTTTCGATCCTGTGGAACTGTGGGTTATGGGCCCACCATGTGGGTTAAAAGTAGGAAGGGCGGTGACATCTTGCACGATCATGATAGCAAGGCATGTCAGAGGGTAGCCTGTCGATTATGTCGGCAACAACGTCGGTACCAAGGGCGAGGGACGAAGAGAACCATTTTCCTGCTCGTTGAAACGAGGCGGACCATTAGGCAAAGTTCTCGTCCATCGGTGGTTATCGAAATTTCACCAATAATAATAACAGGGTCTTACTGACAGAGTTGTACACCGAGGTGTTTACATAAGCAGGAGAATATTACTGCTTAGATCATATAGATCACCAGAAAGGTTAAACCAAACAATGGAAAGGAAAATATGATTATCAGATTAAACAGAAGAATGGAAAGGAAAATGTGTTTAAACCATATTTCAAGGGTATATCCTTACCAAGGACAAGCTGAGCATGATATTCATGACAGGATATAATGTAGAAAACTCTTTAGGTAGGGGAGAGAAATTTCATGACATTACCCATACAACGGTGTTTGGATAATTGAGCAGGAAACATTTAGCATTGGGCTTCAAATGTTCCTGTTGAAAATCGGAGTACCATAGACATGCTTCGAGATAGCATTGACATGGTCAACAGGTGAAGATCGGACTTTGGAAACAAAAAGGATCCATCAGGAACAACTTATAGAATAAGTCTTACAATTTCCTCATGGAAGAATAGCTAACCTTGCTAAAAGGGAAAACTTATAATAATAGGTCCTCCCGCCAGGTGTGCTGGGTATCATCACCTTACCGGGTCATAAATAGGCCAATGTTATAACTCTTGAGATCTGATTGGTGTCAGGATAACTCAGACTCAGGATGCCTGAGAAGAAAGGTGCAACACAAATTGTCGAAACGACATCGAAGATTCTCGGGAGATGAACTATGGAAGCGAGTTCCGGACAAGGGTTCATCATTACATCAAGGAGAGGTGAGGAGGTGACTGATTGACTCAGCGACAATCCATTGAGATTTCCAAAAGATGGATTTCCACCACTATGTGAACAAGGAGATAACATTAGCTAGATCGAATGACTTAATGATGTATGCTCGAGGAAAACATACACAGTTAAACATTGGTTGAAATGTGCACCCGAAATATGGGCTAGGTAGCACAATCAATGTTCGAATGATGATTCATTAAGCCATAGACGTAGAATGAAACTATAGCCCAATAACTTCAAAGCAATAGGGTTGCTAGAAGTTTAGAATTTACACATCACAGACCATTTGTCGGTATTTCGTTTAGAAACTACACGGGGACCAAGAAAGAATGGTGATGGTGAGAAGTATCACTGTACCAAGAATTCTTAAGAGGTGGAGTAATGTTCACGACATTCTTGACATCAAAGATGGTAATACTCCACGGTAGAACATAACATAAGTTGGATAGCAGGGGAAATCCAGATACATCACAAAATATGAACAAGTTTGTGTTGGGGGGGGGGAGGTAAGAATGTTGTCGATGATAACACAATCCATCGAGGGGCAAGGATGGTATTTCTCATCCTGAATTTCCACTGATATCCTGGAAGAGCTCAAAATGTTGGTGCTGATCATGACACATTTGTCGAGAGATTTCATGAAGATGTAATCTATCGGCGATGACATCAAGTCAAAGGAATGGTGAAGCGAAAAGTTATTGGAACCAAGGGTACGACACAAACTCCAAACCAAGCTTGTTGTTGGAGGTGAAACGATAAGATGAGGAAGATCGACATAAGCTTAGCTCATCATCGAAAGTTGTGCTCCACGGTTAAGGACCAGGTAGCACAGTTAAAATTTAGCACGCTAAGGATATAGCCTATCAGGATAGGAATGACTAAAATGATTATTAAACTCATAAGCAACGAAAATTACTTAGAGTTACTGAATCGGAGTGTGGAATTGATTCACTTATCGGTGTCCTTGAGGGGTTCTAACAACTCGGAGCCCGTGAAAAATTGGAATCAATGAGAATGTAATACTTGATGGAGAACTCATAAGAAGTTATGCAGTTCCGTGATAATCTCGAGATACCAGGGGGGTAATACTCGACGACAAACCAAAGTAGAGGTTGGACTGGGGTATTGCCCTTACAGAAGACAAGTGCTTAATGTTGGGGAACGTAGCAGAAATTCAAAATTTTCTACGCATCACCAAGATCAATCTATGGAGTAATCTAGCAACGAGGGGAAGGGGAGTGCATCTACATACCCTTGTAGATCGCGAGCGGAAGCGTTCAAGAGAACGGGGTTGATGGAGTCGTACTCGTCGTGATCCAAATCACCGATGATCCTAGCGCCGAACGGACGGCACCTCCGCGTTCAACACACGTACGGAGCAGCGACGTCTCCTCCTTCTTGATCCAGCAAGGGGGGAGGAGAGGTTGATGGAGATCCAGCAGCACGACGGCGTGGTGGTGGAAGTAGCGGGATCCCGGCAGGGCTTCGCCAAGCGCAAGCGGGGAGGAAGAGGTGTCACGGGAGGGAGAGGGAGGTGCCAGGGCTTGGATATTGCTGCCCTCCCTCCCCCCCACTATATATAGGGCCAAGGGAGAGGGGGGGCAGCCTTGGCCCTTCCTCCAAGGAAGGGTGCGGCCAGGGAGGAGTCCTTCCCCCCCAAAGCACCTCGGAGGTGCCTTCCCCCTTTAGGACTCTCCCTTTTCCTTATCTCTTGGCGCATGGGCCTCTTGGGGCTGGTGCCCTTGGCCCATATAGGCCAAGGCGCACCCCTACAGCCCATGTGGCCCCCCGGGGCTGGTGGACCCCCTTGGTGGACCCCCGGACCCCTTTCGGCACTCCCGGTACAATATCGATAAAGTGCGAAACTTTTCCAGCGACCAAAATAAGACTTCCCATATATAAATCTTTACCTCCGGACCATTCCGGAACTCCTCGTGACGTCCGGGATCTCATCCGGGACTCCGAACAACTTTCGGGTTACCGCATACTAATATCTCTATAACCCTAGCGTCACCGAACCTTAAGTGTGTAGACCCTACGGGTTCGGGAGACATGTAGACATGACCGGGACGACTCTCTGGTCAATAACCAACAGCGGGATCTAGATACCCATGTTGGCTCCCACATGCTCCTCGATGATCTCATCGGATGAACCACGATGTCGAGGATTCAATCAATCCCGTACCCAATTCCCTTTGTCTACCGGTATGGTACTTGCCCGAGATTCGGTCATCGGTATCCCGATACCTTGTTCAATCTCGTTACCGGCAAGTCTCTTTACTCGTTCCGTAACACATCATCCCGTGATCAACTCCTTGGTCACATTGTGCACATTATGATGATGACCAACCGAGTGGGCCCAGAGATACCTCTCCGTTTACACGGAGTGACAAATCCCAGTCTCGATTCGTGCCAACCCAACAGACACTTTCGGAGATACCTGTAGTGCACCTTTATAGCCACCCAGTTACGTTGTGACGTTTGGTACACCCAAAGCATTCCTACAGTATCCGGGAGTTGCACAATCTCATGGTCTAAGGAAATGATACTTGACATTAGAAAAGCTCTTAGCAAATGAACTACACGATCTTGTGCTAGGCTTAGGATTGGGTCTTGTCCATCACATCATTCTCCTAATGATGTGATCCCGTTATCAACGACATCCAATGTCCATGGTCAGGAAACCGTAACCATCTATTGATCAACGAGCTAGTCTCCTAGAGGCTTACTAGGGACATGGTGTTGTCTATGTATCCACACATGTATCTGAGTTTCCTATCAATACAATTCTAGCATGGATAATAAACGATTATCATGAACAAGGAAATATAATAATAACCCATTTATTATTGCCTCTAGGGCATATTTCCAACAGTCTCCCACTTGCACTAGAGTCAATAATCTAGTCCACATCACCATGTGATTAACACTCATAGGTCACATCACCATGTGACCAACATCAAAGAGTTCACTAGAGTCAACAATCTAGTTCACATCACTATGTGATTAACACTCAATGTGTTCTGGTTTGATCATGTTATGCTTGTGAGAGAGGTTATTAGTCAACGGGTCTAAACCTTTCAGATCCGTGTGTGCTTTACGAATATCTATGTCATCTTTGTGGATGCTACCACGCGCTACTTGGAGCCATTTCAAGTAATTGCTCTACTATACGAATCCGGTTTACTACTCAGAGTCATCCGGATTAGTGTCAAAGTTCGCATCGACGTAACCCTTTACGACGAACTCCTTTTCACCTCCATAATCGAGAAAATCCTTAGTCCACTAGATACTAAGGACAAGTTCGACCGCTGTCATGTAATCCATTCCCGGATCACTATTGTACCCCTTGACCAACTCATGGTAAGGCACACTTCATGTGCGGTACACAACATAGCATACTGTAGAGCCTACGTCTAAAGCATAGGGGACGACCTTCGTCCTTTCTCTCTCTTCTGCTGTGGTCAGGTCTTGAGTCTTACTCAATACTTACACCTTGTAACACAGCCAAGAACTCCTTCTTTGCTGATCTATTTTGAACTCTTTCAAAATCATGTCAAGGTGTGCGTTCTTTGAAAGTATCATCAGGCATCTTGATCTATCTCTATAGATCTTGATGCCCAATATGTAAGCAGCTTTATCCAGGTCTTCCTTTGAAAAACTCCTTTCAAACAACCCTTTATGCTTTCCAGAAATTTTACATCATTTCGGATCAACAATATGTCATTCACATATACTTATCAGAAATGTTGTAGCGCTCCCACTCACTTTATTGTAAATACAAGTTTCTAACAAACTTTGTATAAACCCAAAAACTTTGATCACTCCATCAAAGCGTATATTCTGACTCTGAGATGCTTGCTCTAGTCCATGGAAGAATCGCTGGAGCTAGCATACCTTTTAGCATCCTTAGGATCGACAAAACCTTTCTGATTGTATCACATACAACCTTTCCTTACGAAAACTGGTAAGGAAACTTGTTTTTGACATCCATCTGCCAGATTTCATAAATGCAGCTAATGCTAACATGATTCCGACGGACTTAAGCATCGCTACGGATGAGAAAATCTCATCGTAGTCAACTCCTTGAACTTGTGAAAATACTCTTTGCCACAAGTCGAGCTTCATAGACGGTAACATTACCGTCCACGTCCGTCTTCTTCTTAAAGATCCATTTATCTCAATGGCTTGCCGATCATCGGGAAAGTTCACCAAAGTCCATGCTTTGTTCTGATACATGGATTCTATCTCGGATTTCATGGCCTTGAGCCATTCGTCGGAATCCGGGCCCACCATCGCTTCTCCATAGCTCGTAGGTTCATTGTTGTCTAGCAACATGACTTCCAAGACAGGATCACGTACTACTCTGAAGTAGTACGCATCCTCGTCGTCCTACGAGGTTTGGTAGTGACTTGATCCGAAGTTTCATGATCACTATCATAAGCTTCCACTTCAATTGGTGTAGGTGCCACAGGAACAACTTCTTGTGCCCTGCTACACACTAGTTGAAGTGACGGTTCAATAACCTCATCAAGTCTCCACCATCCTCCCACTCAATTCTTTCGAGAGAAACTTTTCCTCGAGAAAGGACCCGTTTCTAGAAGCAATTACTTTTGCTTCCAGATCTGAAATAGGAGGTATACCCAACTGTTTTGGGTATTCTATGAAGATGCATTTATCCGCTTTGGGTTCGAGCTTACAGCCTGAAACTTTTTCACATAAGCATCGCAGCCCCAAACTTTTAAGAAACGACAACTTAGGTTTCTCTAAACGGTATCGTCTCAACGGAATTGCGTGGTGCCCCTTTTAAAGTGAATGCGGTTATCTCTAATGCCTAACCCATAAACGATAGTGGTAATTCGATAAGAAACATCATGGTATGCACCATATCCAATAGGGTGCAGTTATGATGTTCGGACACACCATCACACTATGGTGTTCCAGGCGGTATTAATTGTGAAACACTTTCCATAATGTCTTAATTGTGTGCCAAACTCGTAACTCAGATACTCATCTCTATGATCATATCACAGACATTTATCCTCTTGTCACGACGATCTTCAACTTCACTCTGAAATCACTTGAACCTTTCAATAATTCAGACTTGTGTTTCATTAAGTAAATACACTCAGCATCCACTCAAATCGTCTGTGAAGTAAGAACATAACGATATCCACTGCGTGCCTCAGCACTCATTGGACTGCACACATCAAAATGTATTACATCCAACAAGTTGCTTTCTTGTTCCATCTTACTGAAAACGAGGCCTTTCAGTCATCTTGCCCATGTGGTATGATTTGCATGTCTCAAGTGATTCAAAATCAAGTGAGTCCAAACGATCCATCTGCATGGAGTTTCTTCATGCATATATACCAATAGACATGGTTCGCATGTCTCAATCTTTTCAAAAACGAGTGAGTCCAAAGATCCATCTACATGGAGCTTCTTCATGCGTTCCATACCAATATGACTCAAATGGCAGTGCCACAAGTATGTGGTACTATCATTACTATTTTATATCTTTTGGCACGAACATGTGTATCACTGCGATCGAGATTCATTTTAGGTGCAAGACCATTGAAGGTATTATTCAAATAAACAGAGTAACCATTATTCTCCTTAAATGAATAACCGTATTGCGATAAACATAATCCAATCATGTTTATGCTCAACGCAAACACCAAATCTCGATGGTAGAGGGAGCATGCGATGCTTGATCACATCAACCTTGGAAACACTTCCAACACTTATCGTCATCTCACCTTTAGCTAGTCTCCGTTTATTCCGCAGCTTTTATTTCGAGTTACTAACACTTAGCAACCGAACCGGTATCTAATACCCCGGTGCTGCTAGGAGTACTAGTAAAGTACACATTCATATAATGTATATCCAATATACTTCTGTCGACCTTGCCTGCCTTCTCATCTACCAAGTATCTAGGGTAGTTCCGCTTTAGTGACCGTTCCCCTCATTACAGAAGCACTTAGTCTCGGGTTTGGGTTCAACCTTGGGATTCTTCACTAGAGCAGCAAATGATTTGCTGTTTCATGAAGTATCCCTTTTGCTCTTGCCCTTCTAGAAACTAGTGGTTTTACTAACCATCAACAATTGATGCTCCTTCTTGATTTCTACTTTCGCGGTGTCAAACATCGCGAGTAGCTCAAGGATCATCATAACTATCCCTGATATGTTATAGTTCATCACGAAGCTCTACTAGCTTGGTGGCAGTGACTATGGAGAACTATCACTATCTCATCTGGGAGATTAACTCCCACTCGATTCAAGCGATTGTGGTACTCAGACAATCTGAGCACATGCTCAACGATTGAGCTTTTCTCCCTTCGTTTGCAGGCTTAAGAAACTTGTCAGAGGTCTCATACCTCTTGACGTGGGCACTAGTCTGAAATCCCAATTTCAGTCTTCGGAACATCTCACATGTTCTGCGACGTTTTCAAAACGTCTTTGGTGCCACAATTCTAAACCGTAGTGAACTATCACGTAGTCATCAAAACATGTATGTCAGATGTTTCGTAACATCTACAGACGACGCTGAGGTTCAGTACACCGAGCGGTGCATTAAGGACATAAGCCTTCTGTGCAGCAATGAGGACACTCCTCAGTTTACGGACCCAGTCCGCATAATTGCTACTATTAACTTTCAACTAAATTTTTCTCTAGGAACATATCTTAAACAGTAGAACTAAAGCGTATGACATAATTTGCAAAGACCTTTTGACTATGTTCATGATAATTGAGTTCATCTGATTATTGAACTCCCACTCAGATAGACATCCCTCTAGTCATCTAAGTGATACATGATCCGAGTCAAACTAGGCCGTGTCCGATCATCACGTGAGACGGACTAGTCATCATCGGTGAACATCTCCATGTTGATCGTATCTACTATACGACTCATGTTCGACCTTTCGGTCTCTTGTGTTCCGAGGCCATGTCTGTACATGCTAGGCTCGTCAAGTCAACCTAAGTGTTTTGCATGTGTTCCGAGGCCATGTCTGTACATGCTAGGCTCGTCAACACCCGTTGTATGCGAACGTTAGAATCTATCACACCCGATCATCACGTGGTGCTTCGAAACAACGAACCTTCGCAACGGTGCACAGTTAGGGGGAACACGTCTCTTGAAATTTTTATAAGGGATCATCTTACTTACTACCGTCGTTCTTAATAAAATAAGATGCATAACATGATAAACATCACATGCAATCAAATAGTGACATGATATGGCCAATATCATTTTGCTCCTTTGATCTCCATCTTCGAGGCACCATGATCATCTTTGTCACCGGCATGACACCATGATCTCCATCATTGTGTCTTCATGAAGTTGTCACGCCAACGATTACTTCTACTTCTATGGCTAACGCGCTTAGCAATAAAGTAAAGTAATTTACATGGCGTTATTCAATGACACGCAGGTCATACAAAAAATAAAGACAACTCCTATGGCTCCTGCCGGTTGTCATACTCATCGACATGCAAGTCGTGATCCCTATTACAAGAATATGATTAATCTCATACATCACATATATCATTCATCATATCTTTTGGCCATATCACATCACATAGCACATGCTGCAAAAACAAGTTAGACGTCCTCTAATTGTTGTTGCAAGTTTTTTACGTGGCTTGGATAGGTTTCTAGCAAGAACGTTTCTTACCTACGTAAGACCACAACGTGATATGCCAATTTCTATTTACCCTTCATAAGGACCCTTTTCATCGAATCCATTCCGACTAAAGTGGGAGAGACAGACACCCGCTAGCCACCTTATGCAACTAGTGCATGTCAGTCGGTGGAACCTGTCTCACGTAAGCGTACGTGTAAGGTCGGTCCGGGCCGCTTCATCCCACAATACCGCCGAAACAAGATAAGACTAGTAGCGGCAAGAAGAATTGGCAACATCTATGCCCACAACTACTTTGTGTTCTACTCGTGCATAGAAACTACGCATAGACCTAGCTCATGATGCCACTGTTGGGGAACGTAGCAGAAATTCAAAATTTTCTACGCATCACCAAGATCAATCTATGGAGTAATCTAGCAACGAGGGGAAGGGGAGTGCATCTACATACCCTTGTAGATCGCGAGCGGAAGCGTTCAAGAGAACGGGGTTGATGGAGTCGTACTCGTCGTGATCCAAATCACCGATGATCCTAGCGCCGAACGGACGGCACCTCCGCGTTCAACACACGTACGGAGCAGCGACGTCTCCTCCTTCTTGATCCAGCAAGGGGGGAGGAGAGGTTGATGGAGATCCAGCAGCACGACGGCGTGGTGGTGGAAGTAGCGGGATCCCGGCAGGGCTTCGCCAAGCGCAAGCGGGGAGGAAGAGGTGTCACGGGAGGGAGAGGGAGGCGCCAGGGCTTGGATATTGCTGCCCTCCCTTCCCCCCACTATATATAGGGCCAAGGGAGAGGGGGGGGGGGCGCAGCCTTGGCCCTTCCTCCAAGGAAGGGTGCGGCCAGGGAGGAGTCCTTCCCCCCCAAGGCACCTCGGAGGTGCCTTCCCCCTTTAGGACTCTCCCTTTTCCTTATCTCTTGGCGCATGGGCCTCTTGGGGCTGGTGCCCTTGGCCCATATATGCCAAGGCGCACCCCCTACAGCCCATGTGGCCCCCCGGGGCTGGTGGACCCCCTTGGTGGACCCCCGGACCCCTTTCGGCACTCCCGGTACAATACCGATAAAGTGCGAAACTTTTCCAGCGACCAAAATAAGACTTCCCATATATAAATCTTTACCTCCGGACCATTCCGGAACTCCTCGTGACGTCCGGGATCTCATCCGGGACTCCGAACAACTTTCGGGTTACCGCATACTAATATCTCTATAACCCTAGCGTCACCGAACCTTAAGTGTGTAGACCCTACGGGTTCGGGAGACATGTAGACATGACCGAGACGACTCTCTGGTCAATAACCAACAGCGGGATCTGTATACCCATGTTGGCTCCCACATGCTCCTCGATGATCTCATCGGATGAACCACGATGTCGAGGATTCAATCAATCCCGTACCCAATTCCCTTTGTCTACCGGTATGGTACTTGCCCGAGATTCGATCGTCGGTATCCCGATACCTTGTTCAATCTCGTTACCGGCAAGTCTCTTTACTTGTTCCATAACACATCATCCCGTGATCAACTCCTTGGTCACATTGTGCACATTATGATGATGTCCTACCGAGTGGGCCCAAAGATACCTCTCCATTTACACGGAGTGACAAATCCCAGTCTCGATTCGTGCCAACCCAACAGACACTTTCGGAGATACCTGTAGTGCACCTTTATAGCCACCCAGTTACGTTGTGACGTTTGGTACACCCAAAGCATTCCTACAGTATCCGGGAGTTGCACAATCTCATGGTCTAAGGAAATGATACTTGACATTAGAAAAGCTCTTAGCAAACGAACTACACGATCTTGTGCTAGGCTTAGGATTGGGTCTTGTCCATCACATCATTCTCCTAATGATGTGATCCCGTTATCAACGACATCCAATGTCCATGGTCAGGAAATCGTAACCATCTATTGATCAATGAGCTAGTCTCCTAGGGGCTTACTAGGGACATGGTGTTGTCTATGTATCCACACATGTATCTGAGTTTCCTATCAATACAATTCTAGCATGGATAATAAACGATTATCATGAACAAGGAAATATAATAATAACCCATTTATTATTGCCTCTAGGGCATATTTCCAACACTTAAACTTGTACGAGAAATGGTATTTAAAGGAGAACATGGTCGGAACCACGATTGCAAAAGGATCAATACACAGATACTAGACGATATCATATCAAGGAAATAGTTATTATTACAAGAAGCTTCTAAGATAGGATCTACATCGTGTCCATGGGCATGAACACAAAGTTCAAGGCCGACTCCCACTTCTCCAATGCATAACCTTTCATTCACTTCTCGCATTCGATAAAGGCATTAGTGTTGAAAGTTTTACCTGGTAAAATACCAGAAGAGTATGGCCCGTGAAATCTTTCGGGCTCACATAGATTAGGTAAGGCATTGGTTCAACCCATCGAGGCATCTTAGGAACATATACCACAAAAAAAATTGGAGTAATTAACACAAGCTCGAATGTTGTCGGGTGGTTGGTACGACATATGCCAAGGGATGGCTTATCATTGTGGGAGCCAATAAAACGTCGCCGGTGCCTGGAAACGGGATGAGGCGAAGACATGCACGCCGGCGAATCTTACCCAGGTTCGGGGCTCTCCGAGGAGATAACACCCCTAGTCCTGCTCTGCGGGGTCTCCGCATGATCACTAGCTCGATAAAGAGTAGCTACAATCGCTCCTAGAGCTATCGGGATCAAGGGAGAAGAAGAACAAGGCTAGCTCTTGCTTCTCTCTATCTATGGTGTGTGTGTGTGTGCTATGCTTGGAAGCCAAACATGCAGAGGGGCCAACCAGAAGCGAACTATGCTCAGTGGCCAACTATGCTTGGGTGCGAACCCTTTGCATGGGTGCTCCGGGGGGTTTATATAGGCCTACCCCCCGGGGATACAATGGTAATCCGGCTGGGGTCTGGTCCCAGCCGTCAGTGTCTATGCTCGCCGGCTTCTCCGCCGGCTGCTGGGTCCCGCCGGCTGGTGGGTCCCGTCGGCTGCCGGTTACTTGGTCGACAGGCCGGCCCCACCGCCTAGGGCTCTGTCGGCGGCTGCTTACTGTAGCCGCGCCTCTGATGATGAGGGCTTTGTCGAGGTGAACATGGCTACAGTGGGCCGCCTCGGGGGCTATCACTGTAGCCTCACCTCGTCTTGTCTCCTTAATGGGGCTCCTGCCTCGGGGAAGGGAGTAGCCGGCTTCCGGAGGCCGGCCATGCTCCTGGCCGACTAGGGAAAGCCGGGCCGCCTTCACGCCTCTCTCTGGCTGAAGGGGCCCGCAGTCCTTGGGCCATACAGGAGGGGGTCGTGGATGACGTCGTAGCTGGCGTGGCTACAGTGCCGGGCCGCACGGGAGACATCCCTCCCGTACGGCCTCCTGTAGCCATGCCCGCCTCGGGCTTCGGGGGTCGTGGGCCGCACTGTGGCCATGCCCCGTCAGGTCGTCGTTATGTAGGGGCGGTTGTGGTCTCGGCCGGCTTCTAGGAGTCGGCGTTCTTCTTGGCCGGCTTCTTGGAGTCGGTGAGGCTGGGTCGCCTTCTGGGAGTCGGCTTTAGTGGTAGCCGGCCGGGGAAGGCGGCCCAAATGCTTGGAGTGCTTGAAGGCCCAAAGGCCTGATAAATTTTCTGAAGAGCCAGGGGTAGCTGGTTTGGCTACCCGTGGCCACTTACTCCGACAGTAGTCCCCGAAGCTGATCGGGCTTCGAGGGGGAGTAGGGTTCGAGAAGCTCGAACAGCTTCCCATCGTGACAAGCCGGCAGCTGGGAGCCGGCCTTGGTCAGGCACGTCGCCTGAGCCGAAATCTTCTGGAGTCGGAGGGCGGGAACCCGCTGGTATGTGCGCCGGGCTGCGGGCCGGCCGCGGGCCGACGGCGCGCCACGTAGCCGGAAAGCTTGCCAGCCCACGCGTGAGACGGGACGTTGCCGCAGAGAGGGGGCCCGCCACGTCCGCGCCCCAGCCCAGGCGCGGATCTCTTGTATCCAGGAACCGCCCGCATGTTTCGTGCGGCAGTTTCGGCTCGCACTTATGCGTAATAAACGCGAGACGTGGGGGGAGTGGGCGCAGTTAATCCCACATCTCCCCCCCACGTCCGGCCTCTTCGGCCGCGCGAGGCTATAAGTAGGGGGAGGTGGAGGGCGGCAGGCCCTCGCACGCTCCTCCTACTTCCGCCGTCTTCTTGCCTTGCTCGTTCTCGCAACAGCGCCTCGCCGCCGCGCTCTTCCTCCGCACGCTCCTCCGCCGCCGTGCTAGCTTCCGCCATGCCTCCCCACATAGAGCAGCGTGGCGGGGATTGGGATGGCTCCATCGTCCACAACGACCACATCGACTTCCTCCGCGACACACGGCGTCTGCCCAGTGCGGACAAAGTGGAGGTCCGCCTCGCGCCGGAGAAAGAAATCAGGCCGGCGCCGCGGGATGGTGAGCGGGTGGTCTTCCGCTCGCACTTCCTGCGCGGCTTCGGCTTGCCAGTGAGCGCCTTCTTCCGCACCTGGCTGGACTTCTATCAGCTCCAGCCGCACCACCTCACCCCCAACGCGGTGGTGCTGCTGTCGGCCTTCGTCACCCTGTGCGAGGGCTATCTCGGCGTCCTCCCCACCCTTGAGCTCTGGGGGGAGTTCTTCCAGTCGAAGCTGGGTACGCGCAGCCAGGGCGTGCCGGCCCACACTGGCGCCTTCATCGCGTCGCGGAGATCGGGCGCCGACAACCCCTTCCCCGTCATCACGCTGATCCAATCGGTGAAGAAGTGGCAAAAATCATACTTCTACGTGCGGAACATCGCACCACGGGGCGACTACGTCAACCTGCCGGCTTACGTAGCCGGCCCGCCGGCGGGGAGGCTGCCCCAGTGGTCCTTCCGGGCGATGATGCTGTCGCAGGGAGGAAACGCCGCCATCGCCCGCCTGCGGGTGATGGTCCAGACAGAGGGCCTGACGGGGCCCGACCTCCTGGCCGCGTTCGTCACACGCCGGGTCCTCCCGCTCCAGAGCCGGCCTCATCTGATCTGTCAGATGAGCGGCCAGCTCGATCCGAGCCGGATGTGTACCAAGGAGATGCCGCAGGCCGACGCTGCCGACATGGTGAACTACCTCGCCAACTGCCAGCTTCCCGACGACTGGCAATTCGGCAAGGAGCCATACAGCCGCGCCAATCCTCCGCCTACGGTACGCTCCCCTTCTCTTTTTCTCTTTGTCGCCGAGTTCCTCCGGGCCGACTCTAACTCAGCCGGCTCGCTCTTTCGACAGAATCCTCTGCTTCGGCCGGCCAGCGGGGCGGACGTGGAGCGCCGCTTCGTCCCCGACCGGACCGAGCACGACCAGGAGGACCCCGATCTGGGGACGGTCCATATGGAGGAAACCGCCGAGCCGGCTGGTGGCCAAGCCGGCGGCGAAGCAGGCGGCGCCGGGTTCTCCGCGACCTTTGATGATTGGCCGGACGAGGACGAAGCCGAAGTCGTCCCGCCCCGCCAGCCAGCCTCCGGACACGGCGCGGGCTCCTCCGGCGCGCAGCCTGCTCGGGGTAGAGGCCAGAAACGTCGCGCCGCCCAGGGCATGTTCGGTAGCCGGACGAAGAAGCCGAGGGGTGGGGCGGCGGCCACCAGGCGGGAAGAAGCGGCCGCGAAGGCGGCTCGCTTCCGCAAAGTGGTGAAGCAGCCGCAGGCTGTGTCAGCGTAAGCTTTCTTTCTTTCTGTGTATTCTCCTTCTTTCTTTCCTTGGGTGGTCTTCTGAACCTTTGTCTTCTTTTCTTTAATCAGAGCTCCACTGTCGCTCGAGCGGGCGGCTGCCGGCTCCGTTGTCGAGTCGCCAGGGGGCTCTGGGAGCACCACCCGCCGCGTAGATCCCCGCGCCGCCCTCCTGGAGGCGACGGAAAGGAACGCGCGGGAGGTGCGGGAGGAGCAGGAAGCGCGGGAGGCAGAGGCACGGAAGGCAGCCGCCGCCCAGGCGGCTCGGGACGAGGAGGCGGCGAAGGCGCTCGCCGAGGCTGCAGCCAAGGCCCAGGCAGAGGCCGAGGCCGAAGCGGCGGCAGGGGAGGCCTTGATGGTCACCCCCCTGCGCACCATGGCGCCCGGGGGCGCGGATCCCTCGCCAGGGGGAGCCAGTGGTTCCCAGCCGGGTCTGGGCGGGAGCGGCGACGACGTCATCTTCGTGAGGGAGGCGCCGGGGCCGACTCCTCCGACTAGGGCGGCCCAAGGCGGTCAGACCGAGTCTGCGCTCGCACGGTCGGCGGAAGGCGAGCCGGCCGCAGGAGCTGAGGTGGCAGTCCGGGTTCCGCCAAGCCGGCGCGCAGGGAAGGCCGCGTCGGAGCCGCATAAGGCGGCGTCGGAGCCACGGCCGGCCGTGGGCTCCAGCTCGTCGGCCCGAGACGCGGAGGCGGCCAGCGCTACCTCCGGGTGGACGCCAGGCGGAGGGACAGCCGTGGTGAACATCGCTGCACAAAACGTCCGGACCCGGCTCCAGAACCAAGCCGCGATGTTGAGGCAGTTCACCGATGAATTCCTCGCCACGCGGGCTGCCATCCGGGTTAGTATTCTCAATTTTGCCCTTGACTTTTCTCGTGGGGGCGCGTCAGCGCACCCACTGGGTGTAGTCCCCGAGTTCCGAGTCGGCTGCTGAGCAGGCGGCTTGGAACTTCTTGGAGATTTTGTTTTTGCTGCTTTTGTTCTTACTTTGGTCTTCTGTCCATCTTGCAGGACTACCACAACCTCCGAGCGGCCGCCTTCAACTCCCAGGCTCGGGAGCTGACGCAGAAGACCGCCGATCTCGCTGAAAGCCGAGGTATGTGACTTGATCTCTATCTCATGTGGGGGCGCGTCAGCGCACCCACTGGGTGTAGTCCCCGAGATTCGGGCCGACTGCTGAGCAGTCGGCTCGGATCTTCCTTGATGATTTCTCATTGTTCTTCTATCTCTGCAGCAGCCAACGCCAGTCTGAGGGCACAGCTGGGGGAGTCCCAGACTGCTCTTCGTGCCAAGGACGCGGAGCTCGCTGCCTTGGTGCAGGAGCACGACCGCCTGGTCAAGAAGCTGGCCGACCAGGAGGAAAGCCATAAGGCGGCGCTGAAGGCCGCGCGGGACCGCGAAGCCGCCCTCCAGGCCGAGTTCGAGACAGAGGCGGTCGCCTGGGACGAAGCCAGGTAGACTCTGGTCTCCGGCTATGGCCAGATTGAGGATCTGGTTGACGGTAAGTCGTCTACCCCTTCGTCCTTTCTTGCCATCTGTCATTTTGACTTGTTTCTCTGACTTGGGGTTCTTCTTTTCTTTTCTGCGCAGATTACTTCCCCGGCTATTCCACTGCCGCCAACCAGGCCATCGAAACTCGTCGCCAGGCGAAGAGGCAAGCCGGCTTCGAGATTTCGCCGACTGACGGCCGCTCGCTGGAGGAGCAGCTCCTGGCGATCCAGGCTCGTATCCAGCCGGCTCACAGGCTGCTCCGCCGGCTTCAGCGTGCCGGGTCGCAGGTTCTGGCCGCCCTCTGGCCCGGCCAAGTGATCCCGCGCACTCCCAGTCGGACCGCCGACTGGCTGGAGGTGGCCGTCGGGCGCTTCGAGGCTTGGAAGGCGTCAGCGGCTCGCTCCGGCGCCGGGCGGGCGCTGGAGTTCGTCAAGGCCTGGTACCCAGGCCTGAATCTGGACCAGCTGGCGACCTGGCGGCAGCAAGCCGACACGGAGCTCGAGCCGGCGCGGCCGGCCATCATTCGGCGAGCTTCGGCGATCGCCGACTACACCGACACCAACGTCTTCGCCCCCGAGGTGGACGGCAATGGGGTCGCCCAGCCGGAAGATTGGTTCGGGCTGGACCCGGCGCACAGCGAGGACTCGGCGGAGGAGATTGACTCCAGCGACGAGGGCGAAGAGGAGGAGGAGGAGGGTGAAGGCGTCGAGCCGGCTGGTGGAGCAGCCGGCCAGCCTGACCGCGCCTCCAGCACTACGCTGCGTGCGAGTGCGTCTCCTGTTGCGGGAGGCGGTCAAGCCGGGACCAGCTAGGCGGCCACTCCTTCAGCCGGCGAGCTGCCTTCACCGACCAACTCGGCCTTCGCGCCTTTGTCTTCTTTCTTTTGTTTCCTGTCTTGTTACTTTTGAACAATGTTCGATTAAGTCTGCGCAATTCCACCCACTGGGTGTATTCAAACGTGATTCTGTTGCCAGCCTTTAGGCGGCTTTATGTATATAAGTTATGCAATCGGCTTTTCCTTGTACTTTCGCTTTTTGTCCTTCTGCTTTTTTCCTTTGCCACCCTCCCTTGGTTGCCGCCTCCCTAGTCAAACAGTTGCTCTGCAATCTGTAGCCGGGGAGTGCCTGGCCGATTGGGGAGGGGGAAGTACTTTTAGCTCGGTCGGACTTAAGCTAAATTTTTAGGAAGCCGGCCAGCCGGCTGTTGTGACAGTCGGCAGGCGTATATAGAGGCCGTCTTTTTGCTATATAGGTTAGTTGTTCCTTAGCCGTTTTCGTGTGGGCGTCCTTTCTGTCTTCTCTCTTGCTAGTCGGACAGTCAATTCTTTGAGCTGCGACTTTCAACAAGAGAGGACTGGGGAGCCGGCGCACTACTTTGCTGACTTCGGGAAGAACTTATAATATAGCTTAAGGCGGCCAGTCCCCGGGCCGACTAGTCGGACCCGGTGCCGGACAAGAATTCAAAATGTAATAAGACATTCATGGATATGACACTCGTCATCCATAGATAAATAAAAGGCAGTCCCCGAGTACTGTTCGGGGGGCCTGTTGGTTTGTAACTTAATACAAAAGGGGTAGCGTGATACATACTGCTTTTCAGCTGTAAAATCGTCTTAGGAGGTTTGCGTTCCATGGTCGCTCCGACTCCTTGCCGGAGTCGTCTCTCTTGCATGCTCTTGGCTTTTGCGCGTCGATCAAGTAGTAGGAGTCGTTGCCGAGTGCCTTGCTGACGACAAAGGGACCTTCCCAAGGGGCCGAGAGCTTGTGCTGGCCGGCTGTTCGCTGGATCAGCCGGAGCACAAGGTCGCCCTCTTGGAAGGATCTTGTCTTGACCTTGCGGTTGTAGTAGCGGCGCAGGCCTTGCTGGTAGATGGCGGACCGGCTGAGGGCTAACAGCCGGCCTTCTTCCAGTAGGTCGATGCCGTCTTCTCTTGCTTCTTTGGCTTCTTCCTCCGTGTACATGGTGATCCGAGGCGAGTTGAACTCGATGTCGGTTGGGATGACAACCTCGGCACCGTACACGAGGAAGAATGGAGTGAAGCCGGTTGACTTGTTGGGTGTAGTGCGCAGACTCCAGAGGACAGCCGGCAGCTCTTCGAGCCAGCAGCCGGCCGATCGCTCCAGTGGTACAACCAGTCGGGGTTTGATGCCGGAGAGGATAAGTCCATTTGCTCGCTCGACCTGGCCGTTTGACTGCGGGTGGGCAACGGACGCTAAGTCCAGTCGGATGCCCTGTGTCGCGCAGAAGCGTGCCAGCGCGCCTTTGGCGAAGTTTGTGCCGTTGTCGGTGATGATGCTGTGCGGCACGCCGTACCGAGTGGTGATGTCGGTGATGAATGTCACGGCAGTCGGCCCGTTCAGCTTCTTAATCGGCTTTGCTTCGATCCACTTTGTGAACTTGTCCACAGCAACAAGTAGATGTGTCAAGCCACCGCGGGCCGTCTTGAAAGGGCCCACCATGTCCAGTCCCCAGACGGCGAAAGGCCAGGTGAGGGGAATGGTCTTGAGGGCAGAAGCCGGCAGGTGTTGTTTGGAACTGAAGACTTGACATCCTCTGCAGGTCTTGACTATTTCTTTAGCATCCTCCAAGGCAGTCGGCCAGAAGAACCCATGGCGGAAAGCCTTGGCCACGAGGGATCTTGAGGCGGCGTGGTGGCCGCATTCGCCTTGGTGGATGTCTTTGAGGATTGCCACTCCTTTTTCTGGCTCGACGCAACGCTGGAAGACTCCAGTAATGCTGCGCTTCACCAGCTCCCTATTGATTATTGTGTATGCTGCGGCTCGTCGTTGCACTAGTCTTGCTGCGATCTCATCAGCCGGCAGCTCTCTGCTGACTAGGAACTTGAGGATGGGCTGGGCCCATGAGGGAGCTATGACCTCTTCTGCTGTTATCGTGGCCACCATGACTCGGGTGGGTGGGTTGGGTGTTGCGTTGGGGTCGACCACCACTTCTTGCGTCGTTGCAGTCCCCGGGCCGACTGCTGCAGTCCCCGGGCCGACTGCTGCAGTCCCCGGGCCGGGCTCTGAGGTCCCTGGGCCGGGTGCGACTACGTCGGTTCCCGGGGCAGTCGTCGAAATCCCCGTGCCGCCTGCGGGATTTCTTGAGCCGGATCCGGCTGTTTCTGGCGCAGGCGGTACGAAGATGGAGTCCGACTCTGGAGACGGCTTGATGGACGGCTTGAGGAGGCGTTGGAGGGAGACGCCAGTCGGTATGGCTTGTCGGGTGGAGCCGATCCGTGCTAGGGCATCTGCTTGGTCGTTGTCGGCCCTTGGCACGTGAAGGAACTCGCACCCTTCAAAGTATCCGCTCATCTGCTGGACGAGGAAGCGGTAGCTCGCCATGTTCGCGTCCTTGGCGCCCCAATCGCCAGATGATTGCTGGACCACTAAGTCGGAGTCGCCGTAGCACAGGATCTGGCGTATGCCGAGCTCTTTGGCTAGCCGGAGCCCATGTACGAGCGCCTCGTACTCGGCCACGTTGTTGGAGGCGGCGAAGTGGATCTGCAGCGTGTACTTGAGCTTGTCGCCTTTGGGAGAGGTGAGGACGATGCCGGCTCCCAAGCCGGTGTGCATCTTGGACCCGTCAAAGTGCATCCGCCAATGGGTAGAGTCGGGAGCCGGCGGTAAGTACTGGGTCTCGGCCCAGTCGACGAGGAAGTCGGCCAATGCTTGCGACTTGATGGCGGTGCGGGGTTGATAGAAAATCGTGTAAGGCGCCAAGGCAATGGCCCATTTGGCCACCCGGCCGGATGCATCCCGGCTGCCTATGATCTCGGCGAGCGGGGCAGTGCACACGACCGTGATGGGGTGCTCTTGGAAGTAGGGCTTCAATTTCTTGGCAGCGAAGTACACCCCATAGCACATCTTCTGGTAGTGCGGGTAGTTTTGCTTCGAGCTAGATAGTACTTCGCTGAGATAGTAGACCGGCCTCTGGACCAGCTGGGCTCGGCCTTCCTCCGGGCGCTGGACCACAACAACAGTGCTGACGACTCGGCTTGTCGCGGCGATGTAGAGGAGCATGGGCTCCTTCTCAGTCGGCGCAGCCAGGACGGGCGGAGTGGTCAACATTTTCTTCAACTCATGAAAGGCTTGGTCGGCTTGATCATTCCACTCAAAGTGAGTGGACTTCTTCATGAGTCGGTACAGGGGGAGGGCCTTCTCTCCTAGTCGGCTGATAAAACGGTTCAGGGAGGCTAAGCAGCCAGTGAACTTCTGCACATCTCGCAGCTTGGTGGGTATCTCCATCCTCTCGATGGCCTTGATCTTGACAGGGTTGCACTCAATGCCGCGTTCGGAGACCAGGAAGCCTTGCAGCTGGCCGGCTGGTACTCTGAACACGCACTTCTCGGGGTTGAGCTTGATCTGGAATCGGCGCAAGTTGGCAAATGTTTCCTTCAGGTCTTCCAGCAAGGTACCGCGCTTCTCTGTCTTCACCACAATGTCGTCTACGTAGACGTGGGCATTTCTGCCGAGTTGTTTCAAGAGACATTTCTGCATGCAACGCTGAAAAGTGGCACCGGCGTTTCTCAAGCCGAATGTCATCGTCAGGTAGCAGAAAGCTCCAAAGGGTGTGATGAAGGCAGTCTTCAGGCGGTCAGCTGGGTCCAACTTGATTTGATGATACCCTGAGTATGCATCCAAAAAACACAACAGCTCGCATCCGGCTGTAGAGTCTATCACTTGGTCAATCCGTGGCAAGGCAAACGGATCCTTTGGGCAGGCCTTGTTCAGACTTGTGTAGTCTATACACATGCGCCACTTGTTATTCTTCTTCAAAACCAGAACGGGATTGGCAAGCCATTCTGGAAAGAACACTTCCATGATGAAGCCGGCTGCGAGGAGCCGGGCTATCTCTTCTCCCACGATTCTTCGCTTCTCTTCTGATAGTCGGCGGAGGGGTTGCTTGACCGGCTTCGCATCAGCTCGGACATGTAATTTGTGCTCGGCGAAATCCTTCGGGACACCCGGCATGTCCTTTGGGGACCATGCAAAGATGTCTCGATTCTCACGGAGGAAGTCGGCGAGCTCGCCTTCCTATTTACTGTCCAAGTTCGCCCCAATCACGGCGAACCTCTCCGGGTGCTCCGGGTCTAGAGGTATCTTCTTCGTCTCCTTGGCAGGCTGGAAGGAGCCCTGCGCATCACTGTCCTTGGGGTTGGGGGACAAAGTCGGCTGCTTGCCGGCCATGGCCACAACCCGTTCCAGCATCTTCTTCTCTTCCGCCACCACGAGGGACTCGGCCAGCCGGCTGCTGGCCATGGCACACTCGATGGACTTCTTGTAGTCGCCGGCTACCGTGATGATCCCCTTCGAGCTCGGCATCTTCATCTTCAGATAGGCATAATGGGGCACAGCCATGAACTTGGCCAAAGCAGGTCGGCCAAGTAGTGCATGATAGGGGCTCTCCAGGTCCACCACCTCGAACCATATTGCTTCCCGGCGAAAGTGATCTTTGTCTCCGAAGAGAACATCCATCTTGATCTTGCCGATTGGAGAGCAAGATAGGCCGGGTACGATACCATGGAAGACAGTGCGGCTCGGCATGAGCTGCTTTGCTTTGATGTTCAGCTTGTCCATGGTGTCGCGGTACAGTATGTTGATACTGCTTCCGCCGTCTATCAGGACGCGGGAAAATCTGGCAGCTCGCCTCTCCGTCGCAAGGGTGACGTCCAAGACCATAGCATAGGAGCCAGGCGAAGGCATCACCTCTGGGTGGTCGGCCTGGCTCCAACTGATGGGCTTTTCCGACCAATGCATGAACTCGGCGGTGCTAGAGGCGGCTGTGTTTACTTCTTGGTGTTGCCGGCGTCGGCTGCGCTTGTCGTCGACTTGACTCGTGAAGACGACGTAAGCGTCGTGCGCTTCAGGGAACTTGTCTTGGATGGCGCCGGCTGCTGGGGAGCTGGAGGCGGCGGGCCGGGAGGCGGAGGCGGCACTATCCCTTCGCCCTTGGTGATGCGGGTGAGCCAGTGGCATTTCCATGTTGTATGGTTGGACGGCTTCGCGCCGCTGTGGAACTTGCAGGGGGCATCGAGCGCTTGCTCGTAGGAGAAGGACGGCTGCCAGGGCGGCCGGCCTCCCTTCTTCTTGGGAGCGGGCCGCTCCTCGGGCTGCTCGTCTTCAACTGTGGCCACCTGCCGATTGGAGGAAGTCGGCATGGGGCCTTGCGCTTGTGGTCGTTCTGGTAGGGGCGCCGGTTTGGGTCGCCAGCCGGCGTCTTGGGAGCCGGAGCGACTACCTTCCCCGAGGCATCTACTCGGAGCTCGGTCTTCATGGAGGAGTCGGCAGTGGCGTACTTGTCGGCGGTGATCAGCAACTCATCGAGGGTAGCGGGTTCGTCGCAGACGAGTCGGTGCTTGAGGAGGGTGCCCTCTCGGCACCCGGCGGTGAAGTACTCGATGGCCTGGACCTCATGCACTCCCTCGCAGGAGTTGCGGAGCTCGGCCCATCGCGTGAGGTAGTCGCGGGTCGACTCGTTGGGCCCTTGGACGCAGAGGGAGAGCTGGCGAGGCTTGGGAGGCCGCTTGTAGGTGCTAGTGAAGTTGCGGACGAAAACCTCTGTGAAGTCCAGCCAGCTGTTGATGCTGTATGGCTTGAGGCTGTTGAGCCATGTGCACGCCGTGCCCTGCAGCATCAGGGGGACGTACTTCACGGCAACGCGCCGGTTGCCGTTGGCGATGCTGACGGCTGTGGAGTAGTCGATGAGCCAATCTTCCGGCTTCACCGAGCCGTTGTACTTGGGCGTGTCTCTGGGGAGCGAGAACCCTTTGGGGAAGGGCTCGTCGCGGATGCGGGGGCCAAAGCATGGCGGGCCGACATCGTCTTCTTCTTCTAACGCCAGGGACCGAGCGAGGCGGTCGATCCTGTGGCGGGCGTCACTCTCGCCGACTCCTTCTCGGCGGCCGAGTCGGTCGCCAAGAGTCGGATGTGTGATGGGCGGCGGAGTGAGGCGTCTTTCTCTTCGAGGCGGGGGAGGAGGCAGGTTTCCCTGATGTTCAACCGCCCGAGGGCGGCCTTCCGCGTCGCGCTCGATAGTGATGCGGGTCCGGCTACGGCTGGCAGCCGACTCCTTGTCTTTCTTCTGGCGCGTGCCGCTCGCAGTCGGCGAGCGGGACGTCGCGGCGTGCTCCCGACGCGGGGGATGGCTATCAGCTCGGGCGCCGGCTTCGTGCCGTTCTGCAGCCGCGTCGATCAGCTGCTGGATCCGTCTTGTCATGTAGGGGAGCTCATCGGCTCCCAGCCCATTGAGCTCCTCTGCTGCCGCCTGAGCGGCTCGCAGATTCTCGAGCGGGGTGGCGTAGACGGGGCGATCTGCGCCCAGCATGCTGGCAACGGCTGCGCCGCGCTTCTGGATTAAGCCGGCTCGGCTCGGGCCGCTCGGAGGCGGCGTCCCGAAGGCGGCGCGGTCGACTTCGCGCTGGTGGGCCTCGGTGAGGCGTCTCATCGAGGCTATCTTCTTGCTCTCCGTGATGAGGGCAAGACGGCGTGCCTCCAGGGTCTCGGCGTCGGCGTCGGCCGGGAGGGGGATGGAGAGGTCGTGCATCGCTGCTTGCTGGGCGTCGCGGGCGCTCCCGCCCGAGTTGGAGACGTGGCTGATGACCAGCACTTCGGTGACAGCGCTGCTGCCGCTGTCAGCTCGAGGGAGTGGGTCGTCGAAGACCACCACGTCGGAGGGGTAGGCGTCGAGCGACGCGGTGTCGGAGTCGATGAGCATCGGGTCGGTGGAGCCGACAGACTCCATGTCCGCAGCAGGCTCGCTGGAGACGTGAAGTTGGTCGAGGAGGCTGACGAGGCGGCTCTCGGGGTAGTCGGTGCCTGCGTCGGACGCAGGCTCGTCGGAGATGCGAGTCTCGCCGAGCTGATCGGCGAGGCGGCTCGCTGCGCAGGCGTCGTCGACGCCTTGCAGCGCGTCGGGGCAAGCGCCATCGGGCGCAGCAGGCTGGCCGCGCTCGCGGGGAAGGAAGAAGGTTCCCGTCCAGAACAGGTCTCCGGACGACGGTGCACCTGGCCCCACGGTGGGCGCCAAATGTCGGGTGGTTGGTACGACATATGCCAAGGGATGGCTTATCATTGTGGGAGCCAATAAAACGTCGCCGGTGCCTGGAAACGGGATGAGGCGAAGACATGCACGCCGGCGAATCTTACCCAGGTTCGGGGCTCTCCGAGGAGATAACACCCCTAGTCCTGCTCTGCGGGGTCTCCGCATGATCACTAGCTCGATAAAGAGTAGCTACAATCGCTCCTAGAGCTGTCGGGATCAAGGGAGAAGAAGAACAAGGCTAGCTCTTGCTTCTCTCTATCTATGGTGTGTGTGTGTGTGCTATGCTTGGAAGCCAAACACGCAGAGGGGCCAACCAGAAGCGAACTATGCTCAGTGGCCAACTATGCTTGGGTGCGAACCCTTTGCATGGGTGCTCCGGGGGGTTTATATAGGCCTACCCCCCGGGGATACAATGGTAATCCGGCTGGGGTCTGGTCCCAGCCGTCAGTGTCTATGCTCGCCGGCTTCTCCGCCGGCTGCTGGGTCCCGCCGGCTGCCGGTTACTTGGTCGACAGGCCAGCCCCACCGCCTAGGGCTCTGTCGGCGGCTGCTTACTTTAGCCGCGCCTCTGATGATGAGGGCTTTGTCGAGGTGAACATGGCTACAGTGGGCCGCCTCGGGGGCTATCACTGTAGCCTCACCTCGTCTTGTCTCCTTAATGGGGCTCCTGCCTCGAGGAAGGGAGTAGCCGGCTTCCGGAGGCCGGCCATGCTCCTGGCCGACTAGGGAAAGCCGGGCCGCCTTCACGCCTCTCTCTGGCTGAAGGGGCCCGCAGTCCTTGGGCCGTACAGGAGGGGGTCGTGGATGACGTCGTAGCTGGCGTGGCTACAGTGCCGGGCCGCACGGGAGACATCCCTCCCGTACGGCCTCCTGTAGCCATGCCCGCCTCGGGCTTCGGGGGTCGTGGGCCGCACTGTGGCCATGCCCCATCAGGTCGTCGTTATGTAGGGGCGGTTGTGGTCTCGGCCGGCTTCTAGGAGTCGGCGTTCTTCTTGGCCGGCTTCTTGGAGTCGGTGAGGCTGGGTCGCCTTCCGGGAGTCGGCTTTAGTGGTAGCCGGCCGGGGAAGGCAGCCCAAATGCTTGGAGTGCTTGAAGGCCCAAAGGCCTGATAAATTTTCTGAAGAGCCAGGGGTAGCTGGTTTGGCTACCCGTGGCCACTTACTCCGACAAATGTAGAGCATGGTTCACAAAGCAGAGGATACAATTTACCAAAGGCATCATGTATCCGAGGAAAGGCTCACAAGCTTATTTAATATGAAGGACATTGTCGGATAAAATCCGACAAAAGGGTCTGGTGGTCCACAAGGGATCGGTTGTGAGCATCAGTACTCAACCAGAGGAAGAAAGAATGCCAGGAGATCAGGTTATAGAAACAACTGACTAACTCAAAGCTCAGATGCAAAGGAATTATGAATTCCAAGAGAAGGGATCCAAGCAATGCTCTGATTAAGGATGGATAAGTTGAATAGCCTTAGGGGTACAATCGACGGCAATTTGATTGGCCGAGATCTAGCTCACGTTTAAAATGACGTCTGAGCCGGAAGGATGAATTCTAGGATATGATTGAGGATTGCAAGCATTCGCAACAAATTGATTCAACGGACTCAAAATGATAATGACAAAAGATGCCAATAAGATTATAGACTTATGGGATTAACCATAATGCTAGTAAGCAAGAATTTCAAGAGCAACAGGCTCCTGAAGATTTTCGGAAGATCGAATGATATTTTGAACACTTTTGGGAAATACTTGAATCAACTGGGGATGAGCGGATACTCGGTAAGTGCGAGGATTATCCGTAGGGGTATTCAGATGACAATGAACAGCAAGGTAGTAAGCTCAAAGGATTCTCGGAACAACAGAGAGAATTTCGGGGTATCTTGTAATAACAAGATCATCTGGGAAACATTGTATGAATGGCGAGTATACGTGGTTATCCATAGGAGTTTATCGATGAAAGGGAATTGCAAAAGCGATGAACACAAGTTCTCGGGTTATCAGCGGAGAGTATCTTCAGGGTCTTCACGTGCAACAGATGATCATCAGTAATAAGGGGCTCTCCGGGTGAAAGTAATAACGAGATCCTAATGTTAGATTTAGCAAAATTCATTTAACCCGAATAAGAGAGAGATCAGAGTCCCAGAATAAAGGTCGAGGAGTAAAAGATCCTAGTACCACCCAATGGCGACGTGGGCCCGTAAGACACACAACCATGTTAGTAAAAACTTTTCCAATGACTAGACTCGACTTCGGCCAAGGAGTTGGAAAGGGGGATTCCTACAGGCAGTCGGCTCTGATACCAACTTGTGACGCCCCCGATTTGACCGTACACTAATCATGCACGCAAATGTGTACGATCAAGATCAGGGACTCACGGGAAGATATCACAACACAACTCTAAAACATAAATAAGTCATACAAGCATCATAATACAAGCCAGGGGCCTCGAGGGCTCGAATACAAGTGCTCGATCATAGACGAGTCAGCGGAAGCAATAATATCTGAGTACAGACATAAGTTAAACAAGTTTGCCTTAAGAAGGCTAGCACAAAAGTAGCAACGATCGAAAAGGCAAGGCCTCCTGCCTGGGACCTCCTAACTACTCCTCGAAGCCGAACTCCATGTAGAATCATCCTTGGGATCTCTAGCTCCTGGACTCCAGCATCTGGTTGCGACGATCCGGTATAGAAAGGGGAAAAGAGGGAGAAAAGCAACCGTGAGTACTCATCCAAAGTACTCGCAAGCAAGGAGCTACACTACATATGCATGGGTATATGTGTAAAGGGGCATATCAGTGGACTGAACTGCAGAATGCCAGAATAAGAGGGGGATAGCTAGTCCTGTCGAAGACTACGCTTCTGGTCATCTCCATCTTGCAGCATGTAGAAGAGAGTAGATTGAAGTCCTCCAATTAGCATCGCATAGATAAACTTCCCTGCAGGGGTGCACCACATAACCCAACACGCTCGATCCCATTTGGCCGGACACACTTTTCTGGGTCATGCCCAGCCTCGTAAGATCAACACGTCGCAGCCCCACCTAAGCACAACAGAGAGGTCAGCACGCCGGTCTAACCCTATGCGCGCAGGGGTCTGGGCCCATCGCCCTATGCACACCTACACGTTGCATACGCGGCCGGAAGCAGACCTAGCCTAGTGGCGTTCCAGTCCAATCCGGCGCGCGCCACTCAGTCGCTGACGTCACGAAGGCTTCGGCTGATACCACGACGCCGGGATACCCATAACTACTCCCGCGTAGATGGTTAGTGCGTATAGACCAAATGGCCAAACTCAGATCAAATACCAAGAACTCGTCCAGCGTGTTATGTATCCGCGAACGCCGACCAGGGCCAGGCCCACCTCTCTCCTAGGTGGTCTCAACCTGCCCTGTCGCTCCGCCACAAAGTAACAGTCGGGGGCCGTCAGGAACCCAGGCCCACCTCTACCGGGGTGGAGCCACCTGTCCTTTCAGCCCCCTCGTCAGAATCACTTGCGGGTACTCAACGAGCCGACCCGACTTTAGTCACCACATGTGTCATGTATATAATGTATATAGTATATACCCGTGATCACCTCCCGAAGTGATCACGGCCCAGTAGTATAGCATGGCAGACGGACAAGAGTGTAGGGCCACTGATGGAACACTAGCATCCTATACTAAGCAGTAGGATAGCAGGTAAGGGTAACAACTGTAGCAACAATGACAGGCTATGCATCAGGATAGGATTAACGGAAAGCAGTAACATGCTACACTACTCTAATGCAAGCAGTATAGAGAAGAATAGGCGATATCTGGTGATCAAGGGGGGGGGGGGGGGCTTGCCTGGTTGCTCTGGCAAGTAGGAGGGGTCGTCAACTCCGTAGTCGAACTGGGCAGCAGCAGTGTCGGTCTCGTAGTCTACCGGAGAGAAGAGGGGGAAGAAACAGTAAATACAATGCAAACATAAACATGACGATGCGTGACATGAAAATGAGCAGTGCGAGGTGTGTCCTAACGCGACAGTAGGTGGCACCGGCGAAGGGGGGGAACATCCGGGAAAGTATTCCCGATGTTTTGCGTTTTTGGACAGATGGGCCGGAGGGGGAAAGTTGCGAGTCTGATAGGTTTGGAGGTGTGGTGGACGAACGGACTGCATATCCGGATTCGTCTCGTCGTTCTGAGCAACTTTCATGTTGAAAATATTTTAATCCGAGTTACGGATTAAAAGATATGATTTTCTAAAGATTTTATTAATTTCTGGAATTTAATTAATTATTTAACTTAATTCGAAAATGGATTTATGACATCAGCATGATGTCATGGTGACGTCAGCAGTCAACAGGTGTTGACTGGGTCAAACTGACGTGCGGGACCCACCTGTCATTGATTGATTAGGGTAATTAGGGTTAACTAATTAATTACTGTTTAATTAAATTAAGTAACTAATTAGATTAGTTTAAACAGGATTAATTAACTTAATTAATTTAGTTTAATTAATTAACTTAATTAATTTAGTTTAATTAATTAATTAATTAAAATTAAAATTATTTTTATTTTCTTTATATATTTTTTAATTCCTATTAATTTATTATTATTATTATTATTATTTTATTTTTCTTTATTATTATTATTATTATTTTTATTCGTTCTAGGGCGTGGGCCCCGTTCGGTAGTGGCCCAGAGGGGTCCGGGCCCAGGGGTCAGTGGCACCTGGGGCCTAAGCGGGCGCCCGAATGGGCGCTGCGGGCGTGGCCGGCAGGGGCGCACCCGACTGGGCGCCGACGGCCACAGCAGGGCGCCGGAGCAAGGGGAGGGGGGGGGGTGCTAGTGGCCAGGGGCGGCCGGAGTCAGGCGCGGCGAAGGCCAGTGGGCGCGGGACGCGGCCGGTGCGGCGCATCCGCGGCGGCGCGGGCGGCACCGGAGCGGGGCACGGGGAGCGGCGGCCACGCGTGCGTGCGGGGGCGAGGGTGCGGGGCGAACGGACGGCGTGCGAGGTGAGCGAGGGAGACGGGTAGCAGGGGGCGACCGTGGGCGCGTTCAGGGCCGCCGGTGAGCGAGGCCCTGGCCGAAGTGGCCGGAGCAAGGGAGGAGGAGGGGATGCCGGGGCCTCACCACGGGGCGGTGGGGTCTAGGCAGCGGGGTTCGTGGAGGGGGGTCGGGGACGACGGCGCCGGAGGGGAAGCAGGCCTTCGGGGACGAGACGAGGTCGAGGCGGCGTCGATCCAGGCGGCGGGGTCGTCGGGCGAGCGGGGAACTCCAGGGAGGAGGCGGCGCGGTGGCTCCGGCGAGGTGGCCGTGGCGGTGGCGTTCCGGGCGGCAGCGAGGAGGCCAGGAGGGGCGGCGAGGCGGGCGACGGGTGGCGTCGGGGGCGATCCCGATCCAGGAGGGGATCGAGGGAGTGGGGGGGGGAGTGGGGAGGAGGTGTCGGTGGTGAGTGGGGGGGAGTGGATAAGGTGTCGGTGGTGGGGGGGGTGGCCGGCCGGCTGGGCCTGGGGTCGGCCCAGTTGGGCCAGGGCCCAGTAGGGGGAGGGGGGGGTTCCTCCTTTTTTTTTCTGTTTGTTTTCTCTGCTGCATTTTCTTTTCTTTTTATTTATTTTCTTTTCTGTTTTACATCATTTTAAAATAGTTAGGCATTTTCTAAAAATATGTTTTCTCCACAATAATTATCAGTGCAATATCTGGCACCCACCGAACATTTTTGTTTAAATTTTTGAAAACTTTTATTATTGACATTAATTTGAATTTAAATTTTGAAACGGTTTCGAATCATTGCGAGGTTAACAACAGTAATCGTGGTGACGTGGCATCATTAGCGTGGGATTACTGTAGCTTAATTATCTGGGCGTTACACATGGGAATTTTGTCTAGTTAACTTCATTAAGTTTCGTTAATTGACATTGACTGATTTGATAAGTAGATATGTGGGTGGACCCATGCTAGGGTGTTGTTCTTACTTGAACAAACAACCCACTTATGTTTACCCCTGTCGCAAGTATCCACAACTACAAAACAAGAATTAAGATAACTCTTACCATAGCATGAAACATATGGATCCAAATCAACCCCTTATGATTTGACGCCTCATTGCTCATTACTACGCCAGCGCCATGACTGGGGTGCTTCACCCCTGCTACTATGCACTGTATTTCGGTATGTCACGTGGACCCGGTAGCTTGATGTCCCACATGTTGGTGAAAGGGACTAGAACATTTATGAAAGCGAGCGTCCCCTCTTACGATGGAGGATTACACGACACGGCGGCCTAGTGAACTGTTACTTGTACTGTAGTACTACTATAGTTTTGATGTTTCGCATGATCCATCGATACAAACCCGATTAACCAGGAAAGGGCGGGATTTTTCCGGCGCGGTAGATGATACTGGCCATACATTTCAAAGGCAATTTTAATGTATGCAAACTGAATAATTAAGTAACAATATGAGATCTAGTAAAACTAAAAACACATATGATTTATTGTGTTAGAGTGTAGTTGTAGTGCTGTATTGCATAGTTGTTAGATGTAACATGCGAGAACGTGTAGAGATGTAGTTTTGGAGGGCCTACAGAGAGAAAAGCGTAATACGGTCACCAGACTTCAGAATACGCTCATTACAGTCACTATATACGTTTTGCCATGATTATACGGTCACTTGCTCACCGTTCAGCATCGGATTGCACTCTGTTGACCAGCCAAATAGTCTGTGTGGCACTATGTTGACTAGTTAAATTGACCACGTTCCTTGTGGGTTCCACCTGTCAGTTCGCATAGAAAAAAGGTCAGATAAACACAAATTTACGCAGGCGCGACAAGACTCCAACTCGTGCACAGGAACCACCTGGTTGTGTATGTGTCTGTCAGGGCCTGATGTGTGCGCATGCACGTGTAGGTTGAGCACTTGAGCGTGAGAGTGTGTGTTGGTCGTGTGGTGTGTGCATGCATGCGTGGTTGCGTGTGTATGTGTTGCGTACGTGCGTGGCCGCATGTGTTCGTGTGAGTGTTGCATGCATGTAGTTCGTGTGCATGCCTGCGTGTGTGTATAATCACCACACCAGCTCCTGTGTGTTAAAACAGACGGCTCAGCATACCAATACAAGGCCACCTTGTCCATTGTGCCCGCAGTCATGACTTCGAATCACCGTCCAATATTTTTTTATCGTTTGTTTTCATTCTTACTAGCAAGATGCCCGTGTGTTGCACGTAACATCAAGATGGATTTGTATGAGTAGTTTATCTTGTGAGAGAAAATGATGAACGAGGGAAGGCCTTATTTGCAAATGTGGAGAGGTGTGTGGGTACCTTTTTGCAAAATTGCCATAGTTTCCTTCCTATCCGTCAGATACAAATTGGAAAGCCTATATTGCAGGATGGCAGGCACACCATCATCACCAACTCTGTTTTTTATAAGAGTGTAGAGTAGATACACGTCGACAGGTGGGCCCAATGGTAGTGAGATAATGTGATGCAACACTAGAGGTGCCACGTGGAGCGTTTAACTGGTCAACTAGTTGTGTCTTGAGCAAATACAGAGGTGTACGGTGAGCCCGTGACTGTATAATAACCACAAAACATAAATGGTGACTGTAATGAGTGGATTCTGAAGTCCAATGTACGTATCGTGCTTTCGCTTCAAATACAATGATCATCATTGTATATATCATGAGAGAAAGATGAAATATGCGTGAATGTGTTGGGGACGTACTTTTAGAGGACCTGGAGATAGTTTGTGTGCGTACGTGAAAGGGGCGTAGAGGGGGTGTATGGGATGGAGAGAGGATGCTCTTCGTTTCTCTTTATTATGACTAACTTTATATATAGTATAAAAATATAAAAATTCACAGTGCGGAATAAATATCATTGTGGCCACCATGCAATGCAAATTAACGTTCATACTCCTTCATATAACTTTGTAATGTTGTATATATGTAGAAATTCTAAAATAATTTTTTGGCCACACTTTATTCAAAAAAGGAATGTTGTATGCAAAATAAACGTGAAGAGAGGGCTTTTTAGATCAATGTGATACATGATGTAACATGTGCGAATGTGTAGTTGATGTATTTGGCAGGGCCTAGAGAGGTATGTGTGTGTATTACGTATTCGAGATAGGCCTAAAGATAATGTGCGTACGGGAGACACGTAGGCAGGTCTATGTATATAGAAAGGGTCGATGGGGATTGTGCGTGTGTATGCTTGTGAGAGGAAGAGTGCTTGTGATAAAAGTTAGTGAAAACAGTCGTAAATGGTTACGAGAGGGAGGGAGGGTTATATCGAGAGCATGTCTGCGAGAAAGACACCTCGGGAGAGAGTGTGTGAGAGCATGTGTGAGAGACCGCCAATGGAGAGTGAAACTACATGTAAAAGACTGATGCACACATTGATTAAAAATATAAATTGTATCCAAATATTAGGATGGGATCATGATATTTGCAATTCACGTAAGGAACAATCATCGATCCATCAGACATCTAGAGTCTATCGAATTTGAGCATGTTTATGTTATTATTCGACATAATTGATCCACATAGTTAGTATTTTGAACTCTAGACAATGCATCGCTTTAGCAATCGAATATAAATGTGAGTATAGTTCATGTTGTGTGTGTAAAGCACATTATACATACAAAAGTTACACAATGAACATTATAAATAGCTAGCTATGAACTAGCATACATTTGAATTCAACTTGAGGTGGTTTAAAAAATTTGAATTCAACATGAAGTCCATTCAATTATTTGAATTCGATATCATGGCATTTGTGAATCATACCTAAACTATGGGGGCACCAATCTTTGCTTTGCTTTTGTACATAATAGCATATATAGTCGTGTACAAAATAGATTCAAATTTATCTCCTCCATTCCAAAATAATCGTAGTTATAGGATTTTCAAGTGTCAAAATTTCAAAAAGAAGCGCATAGTTTAATGAGGTTTTCAAACATACAAGGTCAAATTTAACGTTGTCTATTTAGGTCAATCCTCAAAGTTGGAGAGTACTCTAAACGTGAATGCTTCTATTTCAAAATTTCGAACGAAGCGCCAAAAGAGCCTCTACTCGCCCGAAACCGCGTGAGACCAATGTTTGGTAGTAGAAGGAAATTATTTTTCTAACTCCAACCTGTGAAACCTACCGGCCCGACATCCAAAGGTCTAAACCGGGGTAGGTTTGTAGCTTCATCTAGACGCCACGCAACCGCCTCCGAAAACACTTCATACACAATGGCCGCTGCTACCTCTTGAGCATGCGTTGGTTTTCCCTTGAAGAGGAAAGGGTGATGCAGCAAAGTAGCGTAAGTATTTCCCTCAGTTTTTGAGAACCAAGGTATCAATCCAGTAGGAGACTACACACAAGTCGCCTAGTACCTACACAAACAATCAAGAACCTTGCAACCAACGCGATAAAGGGGTTGTCAATCCCTTCACGGCCACTTGCAGAAGTGAGATCTGATAAAGATAATAAGATAAAATATTTTTGGTATTTTTGTTGTATAGATTGGAAAGTAAAGATTCCAAAATAAATAAATAGTAAACTAGAATTATAGATCGGAAACTTATATGATGTAAAGTAGACCCGGGGGCCATAGGTTTCACTAGTGACTTCTCTCATGATAGCATATATTACGGTGGGTGAACAAATTACTGCCGAGCAATTGATAGAAAAGCGCATAGTTATGAGAATATCTAGGCATGATCATGAATATAGGCATCACGTCCGTGTGAAGTAGACCGAAACGATTCTGCATCTACTACTATTACTCCACACATCGACCGCTATCCAGCATGCATCTAGAGTATTAAGTTCATAAGAACAGAGTAACGCATTAAGCAAGATGACATGATGTAGAGGGATAAACTCAAGCAATATGATATAAACCCCATCTTTTTATCCTCGATGGCAACAATACAATACGTGCCTTGCTACCCCTACTTTCACTGGGAAAGGACACCGCAAGATTGAACCCAAAGCTAAGCACTTCTCCCATTGCAAGAAAGATCAATCTAGTAGGCCAAACTAAACCGATAATTCGAATAGACTTGCAAAGATATCAAATCATGCATATAAGAATTCAGAGAAGAATCAAATATTGTTCATAGAAAATCTTGATCATAAACGCACAATTCATCGGATCTCGGCAAACACACCGCAAAAAGTATTACATCGAATATATCTCCAAGAAGATCGAGGAGAACTTTGTATTGAGAACCAAAGAGAGAGAAGAAGCCATCTAGCTAATAACTATGGACCCGAAGGTCTATGGTAAACTACTCACACATCATCGGAGAAGCTATGGTGTTGATGTAGAAGCCCTCCGTGATCGAATCCCCCTCCGGCAGATCGCCAGAAAAGGCCCCAGATGGGATCTCACGGGTACAGAAGGTTGCGGCGGTGGAAAAGTGGTTTCGTGGCTCTCCTGGATGTTTTTAGGGTACAACGGTATATATAGGCGAAAGAAGTATGTCGGTGGAGCTACAAGGGGCCCACGAGGGTGGGGGGCACGCCTACCCCCTGGGCGCGCCCTCCTACCTCGTGGCCGCCTCATTGCGTCTCTGACTTCCACTCCAAGTCTCCTGGATTGCGTTTGTTCCAAGAAAGATCCTCGTGAAGGTTTTGTTCCGTTTGGATTCCGTTTGATATTGAAATAGGCAAAAAAACATCAATTGGCACTGGGCCTCCGGTTAATAGGTTAGTCCCAAAAATAATATAAAAGAGCATATTAAAGCCCATTAAACATCCAAAACAGATAATATAATAGCATGGAACAATAAAAAATTATAGATACGTTGGAGACGTATCAGCCGCCTAAGCACTCATGCGCCCGGCCGAAATCGCTCCCGCCCACTATTTGGGACACTTGGGATTACCATCCTAGCCCCGACCAACAGTAGGTCCAAAATTTAAGAGGGGGGCAAAGTTTGTACTTTCCCCAAATTTCAAACAAGCGCGTCCAATCTGTTCAAAAAAACAAAAAACAAGTGCGTCCCAGACCAAAACATGGTTCTCCCTTAGCTCCCCCCGCCCCCCCGCCCGATTCCCCATTCGTACTCCGTGGGTGCCAAAACTACCTCTCCACCAGCCGCGAAAACCCCGGCGTCCTCCGTCCGCCACCCCATCCCACCCATCAACCGCCGCCCTCCTCTATCACGCCGGAGCCGATACCCCGACGTCGTCGTCCACCGCAACGGCAACCGCAATGCCCTCCACGGCTAGTAGTTGAAGCCGAGGCCAAGCTGTCCGTACCCGAGCCAGTTCAACCATGCCGTCCTGCGCCTCACCACTGCCACTCCAACTTCGCCACCGTCCACCGCACCGAAGCTGTTCCCGCTACACCGTCCTTCACCTCCTCGGATCTGCTTCCCCTCCACCGACAGACCACTACTGCAGGATGGTCCAAACATGACACTACAATCAAAGACCCTTCGACTAAACTGTGTGCGATGCCATAATCGCAAACGGTGGTGTAAAAAACCCGTCAAAAAAGGTGCCCAATGTTTGCGATGACGGATGCATCAAACACGGTTCAGATTTTAGTTGCGTGTGCGATGCAGGGCATACGGTTCAGCTCAATTAACTGTTTGCGATGAGGAGGAACAAAAGAAACGGGCAGCCAAATGAAGGAATGTGCGATATACAACATACGGTTCACTAGGATGAATTGTGTGTGATTAGGCAACACAATGGAAACGGTTCAACTGAACAAGATGTGTGTGATACACGGCAAACAGGTCCGTAATCAGAAATGTGTGCGAAGGACCAATAATAACACAGACGATTGCTGCTAACAAGCCGTGTGATTTGCTCTGTCTACAGTAGAATAACATGTATATGTATATATATATATATAACTGAAATAAACATCCAATTACATAAGTGACTATACAGATCATTCGCACACACCTCAATAAACAATTGCATGCATTCTAAAGTAGGAGAAATGATCGTCTAGTCATCTACTTCTTGTGACACTCCCGCCACTGCTATGTGGCTCGATCCCTCGTCTGGGTCAGGAAGAAGACAGTTCCTCATGTCAACGATTCGCCTGTACATCTCGTAGCTTGTGTACGCGTCCATGACCGCGTACTTGACATGTTGTTCATCCAGTCTCTCATGGCACACACTGTGCCAGGCGTTCTTGTCCTTATTGCTCTCATTCTTCATCTTCATGTAGTGGGGGTCGATGATGGCTGAGGCGAGGTCAACCATGGAGTTTAGTTTGTTTTTGTCGCTGCCCCAGACCTTGTAGTGGCGCTGGATGTTGACAAGATTCGGGCATTTCAAGCCCAAAACCTTGAGCGCTTTTAGATCATTGGTGGTGTCCACCGCAGCGAAACTGTAGCCGGAGCTGTTGATAAACTTGGAGAAACGCTCGCAAGGCGTTGTGGCCAGGTGGTAGTGGTAGACGAGGACGTCATGTCGCATGCACAACTGGGTGATGGCAACCTTCTGATCGTGCCCGGCACGACCCATGGTGTACACGAGGTTGAAGCCGACCACTTGGTACTTGTCCTCGGCAAGGAACTGCTCCACAGTTTGGATGAAGCTCTCCACCGAGACCGGATCGTTCGTGTACACCACCGAGAGAGCCTTCCCCCTCACGTGGGTGTCCACGACGTGTTGCATGGTGAACTGCCCGCCGTTGTCGTCGTTGGCCGCTGGGAGTGCCATTGGAGCCACGGGGAGCGCCATTGGAACCGCTGGATGTCCTCTCTGTATGTGTCCTCATGGGTGTGCTTATTGTGTCGTGTGAGACGAGAGATGAAGGTAAATGGCCACAGGAATAAAAGGAGGCCGGGCGGCGTGGATTCTTGGGGCGTCCGCATGGCAGTTTTTGCAGCGGGTAACTGCATCGTCGCGCCGTGCCCGGCGCAACCGCATGCACACGAATGTGTGTGATCGTGCGCCGGCCCCAAACACTAGCAGCGCTCGTGGAGGGGCGAGGGCAGAGCACCCGGAGGGACGCGAGAGCAGAGCGCGCATGGCGGGACGCGTGCAGAGCGCACCGTGGCCGCCTGAACCGCAAGCAACCACACACATAGAGCAGTTGAACACGCAGGAAATGGTGGCCTACAAGCCGGCCGACAGTTGCGTCGCTGCGTAGAGAGCGGCCATGTGCTACCACCTCCGTCTAGTCTATAGGCCCTTTATGTTCTGTGCCATACTTTGCCCTCAAATTTAACCAACAAAATGTTAATGCATGTTAAAAAAATTATATAATTGGAAACTATGTTCAAATACGAATCCAACTATATAATCTTTGGCGACATGCATTCGTATTTTATTAGTTAAATCATACTTATAAACCAGGACGGGGGTATAGTAGGTAATGAAATCACAAACATTTTTTTATTAACCGTATGTGTACGTGGCCTTTCGTCCTCCTCTCGCACGTCTTGTCATCCCGCTGCCGCAGACGGCTTACAACGCAAGCTTGCGCAGCGCGCGGGGGCGTTCTTTTGGCTAAAGGGTGGCTCAATGAATCGGCAGTGAGCCCATTCTTGCGCAATCTCGCAGGTTCCCGCGCAAGCTTCCCGCCCGACTCGGTGAAATCCCCCAAAATCCCAATGCTTACCGGCCTCCTATAAAAACCCTCACGGCCGGCGAGTCCTGCGTCGCAATTTGCCCTCCCTCCCTGTAGCTTATCTCATCTGCTTCTCCCACAATCGCCAATGGCACCGGTCCGTCGTCGTCGCTCAGCCACTCCGCCGTCATCATAGGACAGCTCCAGCTGGGAGGCTACACCGCGGCGGCGGCGCAGTCCCCGGCATACTGTAGTGCGCGTGGCGTCCCTGTTGGGTGTGCGTGGAACACCCACCACACGCTCCACCGTCGGTGCCCGTCGGCAGCTGTTGCCGGCCACTGTTGCCGCCACACCACCGTCGAAAGCCAGGGCCATCGCCCGCTCCGCCGCCACGGCCCGAAGGTGGGAGGTGGCCATCGTGGCCACCACCCCACTGCCGGCCACCGTGACCATCACCCGCTCCGCCACCGCGGCCCGAAGGCGGGAGGTGGTGGTCATGGCCGCCACCCCGTCATCGGCCTCCGTGGCCGCCAGCCCACCGTTGACCGTCGGGGTCATCACCCACTCCGCCACCGCCGCCCGAAGGTGGGAGGTGGAGGTGGATGCCCGCACGTGCGTCAGCGACCTTGTGCGCTACACCGAGTTCCTGTGGGATGAGGAGGAGCGCCTCGTCGAGCACGCAAAGAGCCTTATCGCCGCCGTGGCCGCGGCACACGCCGCCTCAGAGGCGAGGAATCCGGAGATCTACGAGGAGAACCACCGCTTCGAGAGGGGTCGTCTGGAGCGGCAGAGGGCGTTCGAGGTGAGCGTCGCTGAAGCTGCAACAGCGGTAGACACCGTATCGCGGTTGCCCAGCTCGTCGGTAGGCTCCTCGTCCTCCGCCTCTTACTGAGCGCGCTTGGCAGAGGAGAGGCAGCCGGAAGTAGTACAAAGGCCCTCCGCAGTAGTAGTAGTATTTAGGGGCTATTTTGTTCAGTTCATCTGACTATAGATGTGGTGGAACTGTACAACGTACTTAAAATTAGCTAGTATATATAGTTGAACTAGCTATTTCAGTACGTGGTTGGCAACAATTGGGGAAAAGTTTGGTCGGTTCAGCTGTCGAGTTGAACTGTTTGTATAAATTAAGAACGATTGCTTAATCTATGAATGAAATCTATGCTTAATTACTGAATTTTAGTTGCAAAAATTAGATACTGCTAGTGATTTTTAGCTTCATATTTTGACAAATCACAGTGTTACAAGGTTGACAAATGGCAATGTTACTAGATCAACAAATGTCAATCTTTCCAGTTTGACAAATTGTAACATACCCAATATGACAGACGCAAATGGCACCAAATTGTTTGTAAGTGGTTGCCTACGGGTCATCCAAAAGAACCGTTTGCATTGAAGAGATGCACAAATCCTGCTCTCACTTTGCATCATGTCGTCCCGGGGTCAACGGGCGGGGCACGTGAGGACGGCAGCTGGCGGCGCTGAGAGGTAGCGTTCGACGGAGGCGTCCCATGCCGCTGAGGGGGGCACGCTCACAGAGACGAAGGCGGACGGCCATGGAAGTCAAAGGGCTCGCTTCCCAGTGAGCCTGCGCAACATACAACTCGCACGCTTCCCGATGAGCCTGCGCATTCGAGGACAGCTGATACGTCTCCAACGTATCTGTAATTTATGAAGTATTCATGCTATTATATTATCTGTTTTGGATGTTTATGGGCTTTATTAAACACTTTTATATTATTTTTGGGACTAACCTATTAACCCAGAGCCCAGTGCCAGTTCCTGTTTTTTCCCTTGTTTTAGTGTTTCGCAGAAAAGGAATATCAAACGGAGTCCAAACGGAATGAAACCTTCGGGAGCGTGATTTTTGGAACGAACATGATCCAGGAGACTTGGAGTTGAAGTCAAGGAAGCTTCAAGGTGGCCACGAGGCAGGGAGGCGCGCCTGCCCCCCTGGGCGCGCCCCCACTCTCGTGGGCCCCTCGTGGCTCCCCCTTACCGACTTCTTTCGCCTATATATATCAATATACCCTAAAAACTTTAAGGAACAGAATAGATCGGGAGTTCCGCCGCCGCAAGCCTCTGTAGCCACCAAAAACCAATCGGGACCCTATTCCGGCACCCTGCCGGAGGGGGGATCCCTCACCGGTGGCCATCTTCATCATCCCGGTGCTCTCCATGACGAGGAGGGAGTAGTTCACCCTCGGGGCTGAGGGTATGTACCAGTAGCTATGTGTTTGATCTCTCTCTCTCTCTCTCTCTCATGTTCTTGAGGTGATACGATCTTGATGTCTCGCGAGCTTTGCTATTATAGTTGGATCTTATGATATTTCTCCCCCTCTACTCTCTTGTAATGGATTGAGTTTTCCCTTTGAAGTGATCTTCTTGGATTGAGTCTTTAAGGATTTGAGAACACTTGATGTATGTCTTGCATGTGCTTATCTGTGGTGACAATGGGATATCACGTGATTCACTTGATGTATGTTTTGGTGATCAACTTGCGGGTTCCGTGACCTCGTGAACTTATGCATAGGGGTTGGCACACGTTTTCGTCTTGACTCTCCGGTAGAAACTTTGGGGCACTCTTTGAAGTTCTTTGTGTTGGTTGAATAGATGAATCTAAGATTGTGTGATGCATATCGTATAATCATACCCACGGATACTTGAGGTGACATTGGAGTATCTAGGTGACATGAGGGTTTTGGTTGATATGTGTCTTAAGGTGTTATTCTAGTACGAACTCTATGATAGATCGGTCCGGAAGAATAACTTTGAGGTGGTTTCGTACCCTACCATAATCTCTTCGTTTGTTCTCTGCTATTAGTGACTTTGGAGTGACTCTTTGTTGCATGTTGAGGGATAGTTATATGATCCAATTATTTTATTATTGTTGAGAGAACTTGCACTAGTGAAAGTATGAACCCTAGGCCTTGTTTCAACGCATTGCAATACCGTTTACGCTCACTTTTATCGCTTGCTACCTTGCTGTTTTTATATTTTCAGATTACAAAAACCTATATCTACCATCCATATTGCACTTGTATCACCATCTCTTCGCCGAACTAGTGCACCTATACAATTTACCATTGTATTGGGTGCGTTGGGGACACAAGAGACTCTTTGTTATTTGGTTGCAGGGTTGCTTGAGAGAGACCATCTTCATCCTACGCCTCCCACGGATTGATAAACCTTAGGTCATCCACTTGAGGGAAATTTGCTACTGTCCTACAAACCTCTGCACTTGGAGGCCCAACAACGTCTACAATAAGAAGGTTGCGTAGTAGACATCAAGCTCTTTTCTGGAGCCGTTACCGGGGAGGTGAGTGCTTGAAGGTATATCTTTAGATCTTGCAATCGAATCTTTTAGTGTCTTGTTTTATCACTAGTTCAGTTTGTAACAAAAAACTACAAAAAATGGAATTAAGGTTGCCTCATATGCTTCATCTTTTTAATGTCTTTCGTGAAAATGATGGGAAGGAAAATTGTGCTCAAGTACTAGAAGAAGAATTACATAGAATGCTTGGCATAAAATATGTGAATGATGAGCATGATTTCAATGTTGTTAGTATGAATTCTTTGAATACCCATGATGCTAATGTTATGCAAAGCCACGAGCTTGGGGATGCTATGTTTGATGAGAATGACATGTTTGAGAATATATTTGCTGCAATTAATGTTTGTCCCAAGCTTGGGGATGCTATGTTTAATGAAGATGATACGTTTAGTCCCCCAAGTTTTTATGAGAATATTTATTATGATGAAAGCATGCCTCCTATTTATGATGGTTATATTGATGAAAGTGGGTTTGGAAGAGTGTCAACTTTAGGAAGTAATGATCCCACTATTTTGGATGATTTTGAATCTTATTATGATAATTATAAAAGTGGATTTGGATAGGTCATGACTTTATTTAGTAATGATTCCACTATCTTGGAAGAGGTTTCAATTGATTATGATGAGAACAAAGTTGCTACTTATGATGATTATTGTGATGAAACTTATGATATAAAGAGTAGTGATGATTATATTTATAAAACTTGTCATGATTATGATTACCCTTTTTCTGAACATTACTCATTTAATGTGGAAACAATTTATAGTATTCGAGTCTCTTATGATACTCCCACTATTCCGAAAGAGAAGATTTTTGCTTATGTGGAGAGTAATAAAATTTCTATGCTTGTAGATCGTGAAAATAATGCTTTAGGTGCTGGTTATATTGTTGAATTCATTCATGATGCTACTGAAAATTATTATGAGGGAGGAATATATGCTTGTAGGAATTGCAATAATATCAAGTTTCCTCTCTATGTGCTTAAAATCTTGAAGTTATGCTTGTTTTGCCTTCCTATGCTAGTTGATTATTGTTCCCATGAGTTGTTTGATCACAAAATCACTATGCATAGGAAGTGGGTTAGACTTAAATGTGCTAGTCATATTCTTCATGATGCTCTCTTTATGTTTCAATTCTTATCTTTTATGTGAGCATCATTGAAATCATCATGCCTAGCTAGGGGCGTTAAACGTTAGCGCTTGTTGGGAGGCAACCCAATTTTATTTTAGTTCTTTGCCTTTTGCTCCTGCTTAGTAATAAATAATCTATCTAGCCTCTGGTTAGATGTGGTTTTATGTTTTAATTAGTGTTTGTGCCAAGTAGAACCTTTGGGAAGACTTGGGTGAAGTCTTTATGATCATGCTGTAAAAAACAGAAACTTTAGCGCTCACGAGATGAGCTTCCATTTTTTACTGGAGAGTGATTTTAAGTTTATTCTTTTTGAAGATGATTAATAGACAAATTCCTCAGGTCCACCAATTTATTTCATAATTTTTAAAGTTCAAGAAGTATACGTTTGATACAGATTACTACAGACTTTTCTGTTTTTGACAGATTCTGTTTTCTATGTGTTGTTTGCTTATTTTGATGAATCTATGAGTAGTATCGGAGGGTATGAACCATAGAGAAGTTGGAATACAGTAGATATTACACCAATATGAATTTAGAATGAGTTCACAACAGTACCTAAGTGGTGGTTTTATTTTCTTATACTAACGGAGCTTACGAGTTTTCTGTTGAGTTTTGTGTTGTGAAGTTTTCAAGTTTTGGGTAAAGATCCGATGAACTATGGAATAAGGAGTGGAAAGAGCCTAAGCTTGGGGATTCCCAAGGCACCCCAAGGAAATATTCAAGTACAACCAAGAGCCTAAGCTTGGGGATGCCCCGGAAGGCATCCCCTCTTTCGTCTTCGTTCATCGGTAACTTTACTTGGAGCTATATTTTTATTCATCACATGATATGTGTTTTGCTTGGAGCATCAATTTATTTTGTTAGTATTTTCTTGATTTTATTTAGAAAAATGTTTTGCATCTTTTATTTCCATAAAAGTGGCATCGATAGCCTTTACTATGCCTATTTTACAAGTCTACATGTTGCTGTTGGAAAACAGAAAGTTTACTGCTGTTGCAAAAATTCCCTAGAAAAGTCAGAATGTGATAAAATGTTGAAACCTTTTGCATAATAAGATCTGATAAATTTACTACAGTGGTAATTTTCTTTCATAATTTTTTGAGCTAGGGAAGTATGGATCTTGCTGCATTCTTTACAGACTGTCCTGTTTAGGCAGATTGCTGTTATGTTTGCATTGTTTGCATATGTTTGCTTCTTTAATGATTCTATTTGAGGATAGGACTATTAAATATGCAGAGGAATTTAGTATGCAATGTTGAATAATAATTTTAGTGACTTGCTACAGAAGAGTATGATAAGGTTTTTGCATTGGTTTATACTAACTTATCTCACGAGTCCTTGTTGAGTTTTGTGTGGATGAAGCTTTTGAGATTTAGGGAGACCGTGATATGAGAGGAATTAAGGAGACACAAAAGCTCAAGCTTGGGGATGCCCAAGGAATCCCAAGATAATATTTCAAGAAGTCTCAAGCGTCTAAGCTTGGGGATGCCCCGGTTGGCATCCCACCTTTCTTCTTCGACAACTATCGGTTAGTATCGGTTGATCCTAAGTTTTTGCTTCTTCACATGATATTTGCTATTCTTAGATGTCATTTTATTTTGTTTTGCTTGCTGTTTGAATAAAGTATCAAGATCTGAAATTCTTAAAATGGGTGAGAGTCTTCACATAGCTACATAATTATTTAACTACTCATTAATGTTCACTTATATCTTTTTAGAGTAGTTTGTCATTTACTCGTGTGCTTCACTTATATCCTATGAGTAAATGGTTGAATGAATTGAATATCATAAATCTGAAATTATATATGTTTCATATGCTTATCCCATGGGGAGTAATGACTTCACATATAAGAAGTAGAGGTGGTAAATCTATTGAAGGTTAGCAAACATTGTATTGGTCACTTGAACAATTCATGAAAGAATATTAAAGGAAGAGAGATTTCACATATAAATATACTATCTTGGACATCTTTTGCAATTGTGAGCACTCATTAAAATATGACATGCTAAAAGGTTGATGTTGGACAAGGAAGACAATGTAATGGGTTATGTTCTCTTATATCCGAAATAAAGTATATTGTCATGGATCGCCCAACACGATGAGCTTGCCTTTCCCCCTCATGCTAGCCAAATTCTTCGCACCAAGTAGAGATACTACTTGTGCTTCCAAACATCCCTTAAACCAGTATTGCCATGAGAGTCCACCATACCTACCTATGGATTGAGTAAGATCCTTCAAGTAAGTTGTCATCGGTGCATGCAATAAAAATTGCTCTTTAAATATGTATGATCTTTTAGTGTGGAGAAAATAAGCTTTATACGATCTTGTGATATGGAAGCAATAAAAGCGACGGACTGCATAATAAAGGTCCCTATCACAAGTGGCAATATAAAGTGACGTTCCCTCGCATTAAGATTTTGTGCATCCAACTATAAAAGCGCATGGCAACCTCTGCTTCCCTCTGCGAAGGGCCTATCTTTTATTATTGTCTTTTACCTTATGCAAGAGTCATGGTGATCTTCACCTTTCCTTTTTACATTTTATCCTTTGGCAAGCACCTTGTGTTGGAAAGATTCTGATATATATATCCAATTGGATGTAAGGCATCATGAACTATTATTGTTGACATTACCCTTGAGGTAAAAGGTTGGGAGGAGAATCTATAAGCCCCTATCTTTCTCTGTGTATGATTAAAACTTTGAACCCATAAATATCGCGTGAGTGTTAGCAATTGTGAAAGACTAAATGATAGTTGAGTATGTGGAGTTTGCTAAATCAAAGCTCTGACATAGACTCTTCCTGAAAATAAGATGAATTGTAATTGTTTGATGACTGATAACATGGTTTGTTAGTTTTCAAGAAAGTTTATGATCTATACTTTAACATGTGAATAGCTTGTTACTTGATCATGAGAAGTTTTATGAGATGAGCTACTGTTATGATATATAAGGATGCTAGAAAAGGTGATTGAAATTATCATTGATCAAACTTGTGCACCTGCTAGCATTCACACTTCATAAATTCTTTCTTTTATCATTTACCTACTCGAGGACGAGCAGGAATTAAGCTTGGGGATGCTGATACGTCTCCAACGTATCTATAATTTATGAAGTATTCATGCTATTATATTATCTGTTTTGGATGTTTATGGGCTTTATTAAACACTTTTATATTATTTTTGGCACTAACCTATTAACCCAGAGCCCAGTGCCAGTTCCTGTTTTTTTCCCTTGTTTCAGTGTTTCGCAGAAAAGGAATATCAAACGGAGTCCAAACGGAATGAAACCTTCGGGAGCGTGATTTTTGGAACGACCGTGATCCGGGAGACTTCGAGTTGAAGTCAAGGAAGCTTCGAGGTGGCCACGAGGCAGGGAGGCGCGCTTGCCCCCTGGGCGCGCCCCCACCCTCGTGGGTCCCTCATGGCTCCCCTTACCGACTTCTTTCGCCTATATATCCATATACCCTAAAAACTTCAGGGAATAGAATAGATCGGGAGTTCCACCGCCGCAAGCCTCTGTAGCCACCAAAAACCAATCGGGACCCTGTTCCGGCACCCTGCCGGAGGGGGGATCCCTCACCGGTGGCCATCTTCATCATCCCGGCGCTCTCCATGACGAGGAGGGAGTAGTTCACCCTCGGGGCTGAGGGTATGTACCAGTAGCTATGTGTTTGATCTCTCTCTCTCTCTCGTGTTCTTGAGGTGATACGATCTTGATGTATCGCGAGCTTTGCTATTATAATTGGATCTTATGATGTTTCTCCCCCTCTACTCTCTTGTAATGGATTGAGTTTTCCCTTTGAAGTGATCTTATCGGATTGAGTCTTTAAGGATTTTAGAGCACTTGATGTATGTCTTGCATGTGCTTATCTGTGGTGACAATGGGATATCACGTGATTCACTTGATGTATGTTTTGGTGATCAACTTGCGGGTTCCGTGACCTCGTGAACTTACGCATAGGGGTTGGCACACATTTTCGTCTTGACTCTCCGGTAGAAACTTTGGGGCACTCTTTGAAGTTCTTTGTGTTGGTTGAATAGATGAATCTGAGATTGTGTGATGCATATCGTATAATCATACCCACGGATACTTGAGGTGACATTGGAGTATCTAGGTGACATTAGGGTTTTGGTTGATATGTGTCTTAAGGTGTTATTCTAGTACGAACTCTATGATAGATCGAACCGAAAGAATAACTTTGAGGTGGTTTTGTACCCTACCATAATCTCTTCCTTTGTTCTCTGCTATTAGTGACTTTGGAGTGACTCTTTGTTGCATGTTGAGGGATAGTTATATGATCCAATTATGTTATTATTGTTGAGAGAACTTGCACTAGTGAAAGTATGAACCCTAGGCCTTGTTTCAACGCATTGCAATACCGTTTACGCTCACTTTTATTGCTTGCTACCTTGCTGTTTTTATATTTTCAGATTAAAAAAACCTATATCTACCATCCATATTGTACTTGTATCACCATATCTTCGCCGAACTAGTGCACCTATACAATTTACCATTGTATTGGGTGTGTTGGGGACACAAGAGACTCTTTGTTATTTGGTTGCAGGGTTGCTTGAGAGAGAGCATCTTCATCCTACGCCTCCCACGGATTGATAAACCTTAGGTCATCCACTTGAGGGAAATTTGCTACTGTCCTACAAACCTCTGCACTTGGAGGCCCAACAATGTCTACAAGAAGAAGGTTGCGTAGTAGACATCAACAACTTGCACGCCTCTCGGTCAGCCTGCGCACTGGACTGCGCTCGCACGCGTCCCGTTCAGTCAAGGTCAAGCAGCTGGCCGCACGGCACCTCCTACAGCCATTAAAACCAAGACACGTGGCGTCACGTGAATGGTTAACAAAACACACACGGTTTGAATTATACAAACGTTTGAGATATTAAAGTGGCAGCTATTTTTTCAAAATGCCCTTGTTGGCTGTCATTATTCGAGTGCGCCTTCTCTCAAAATGGACACGAAAAATTCCACAGCATGTCGGGTGCCATTCCATGATAGAATGCCAAGTTTCATGAATTTAAGACGAGTTTTGGATTTATTAGAATTTAAAAATAAATTATCTCCACGTTTTGCCGGCAATCAACGATGGCCCGGTGTTTGAAATTCATTCCCATTTCTTGCATGGGACCTAAGCATGCACCCAAGGACACAGATTTGATTTTTCAACCAATTTATATGCACTTGAGCATGTGCATGTAGTTCAAATTTTAATTATGCACATAAATGCATTGAAAACTCAGTTAATGCATAAAAATGTCCAAACGAGCCCCGAAAAATCACAAAAGTTGACACAACACTCCTGTTGTTCTATGTTGACACGAGAAAAAAATTAGAAAGCAATAAGAGGCAATGGATATTGTTTCGTCCCCAAAGGTGGGACGTTCCCTACCGAAACCATCATGCTTGTCGTGAGAAGCTATGGTTTGTGAGCAACATATACCCAAAACCTGCCCCAAATGGGACAAAAATTTACCATGCCATGTTGATGCCGCTCCATGATAGCATGCCAAGTTGCATGAATTTCAGACGAGTTTTGGATTTACTAGAATTTAAAAAGCAGGCATCTCAATGTTTTGCCGGCAATCAACAGTGTCGTGGTGTTTGAAATTCATTCCCATTTCTTGCATGGGACCTAAGCATGCACCCAAGGACAGAGATTTGATTTTTCAACCAATTTATATGCGCTTGAGCATGTGCATGTAGTTCAAATTTGAATTATGCACATAAATGCATTGAAAACTCAGTTAATGCATAAAAATGTCCAAACGAACCGCAAAAAATCACAAAAATTGACACAACACTCCTGTTGTTCTATGTTGACACGAGAAATTTTTTGGAAGCAATAAGAGGTAGTGGATATCGTTTCGTCCCTAAAGGAGGGACGTTCCCTACTGCTACCTCTTGAGCACTGCGTTGGTTTTCCCTTGAAGAGGAAAGGGTGATGTAGCAAAGTAGCGTAAGTATTTCCCTCAGTTTTTGAGAACCAAGGTATCAATCCAGTTGGAGGCTACGCGCGAGTCCCTCGCACCTACACAAAACAAATAAATCCTCGCAACCAACACGATAAGGGGTTGTCAATCCGTTCACGATCACTTACGAGAGTGAGATCTGATAGATATGATAGGATAATATTTTTGGTATTTTTGTGATAAAGATGCAAAGTAAAATAAATGCAAAGTAAAAAGCAAAGGAAATAACTAAGTGTTGGAAGATTAATATGATGAAGATAGACCCGGGGGCCATAGGTTCCACTAGTGGCTTCTCTCAAGAGCATAAGCATTTTACGGTGGGTGAACGAATTACTATTGAGCAATTGACAGAATTGAGCATAGTTATGAGAATATCTAGGTATGATCATGTATATAGGCATCACGTCCGAGACAAGTAGACCGACTCCTGCCTGCATCTACTACTATTACTCCACTTATCGACCGCTATCCAGCATGCATCTAGAGTATTAAGTTTATGAAAACAGAGTAACGCCTTAAGCAAGATGACATGATGTAGAGGGATAAATTCATGCAATATGATAAAAACCCCATCTTGTTATCCTCGATGGCAACAATACAATACGTGCCTTGCTGCCCCTACTGTCACTGGGAAAGGACACCGCAAGATTGAACCCAAAGCTAAGCACTTCTCCCATTGCAAGAAAGATCAATCTAGTAGGCCAAACCAAACTGATAATTCGAAGAGACTTGCAAAGATAACCAATCATACATAAAAGAATTTGGAGAAGATTCAAATATTGTTCATAGATAATCTTGATCATAAACCCACAATTCATCGGTCTCAACAAACACACCGCAAAAAGAAGATTACATCGAATAGATCTCCACGAGAGAGGGGGAGAACATTGTATTGAGATCCAAAAGAGAGAAGAAGCCATCTAGCTACTAACTATGGACCCGAAGGTCTGAGGTAAACTACTCACACTTCATCGGAGAGGCTATGGTGTTGATGTAGAAGCCCTCCGTGATGGATGCCCCCTCCGGCGGAGCTCCGGAACAGGCCCCAAGATGGGATCTCGTGGGTACAGAAGGTTGCGGCGGTGGAATTAGGTTTTTGGCTCCGTATCTGATCGTTTGGGGGTACGTAGGTATATATAGGAGGAAGGAGTATGTCGGTGGAGCAACAGGGGGCCCACGAGGGTGGAGCACGCGCCCTGGGGGGTAGGCGCGCCCCCTACCTTGTGGCCTCCTCTTTTGTTTCTTGACGTAGGGTCCAAGTCTCCTGGATCATAATCTTCCTAAAAATCACGTTCCCGAAGGTTTCATTCCGTTTGGACTCCGTTTGATATTCCTTTTCTGCAAAACTCTGAAATAGGCAAAAAAAGCAATTCTAGGATGGGCCTCCGGTTAATAGGTTTGTCCCAAAAGTAATATAAAAGTGAATAATAAAGCCCAATAATGTCCAAAACAGTAGATAATATAGCATGGAGCAATCAAAAATTATAGATACGTTGGAGACGTATCAGGCATCCCCAAGCTTAATTCCTGCTCGTCCTCGAGTAGGTAAATGATAAAAACATAATTTTTGATGCGGAGTGCTACTTGGCATAATTTCAATGTAATTCTTCTTAATTGTGGTATGAATATTCATATACGGAAGATTCAAGACAAAAGTTTAATATTGACATAAAAATAATAATACTTCAAGCATACTAACAAAGCAATTATGTCTTCTCAAAATAACATGGCCAAAGAAAGTTATCCCTACAAAATCATATAGTCTGGCTATGCTCTATCTTCACCACACAAAGTATTTAAATCATGCACAACCCCGATGACAAGCCAAGCAATTGTTTCATACTTTTGACGTTCTCAAACTTTTTCAATCTTCACGCAATACATGAGCGTGAGCCATGGACATAGCACTATATGTGGAATAGAATGGTGGTTGTGGACAAGACAAAAAGGGAGAAGATAGCCTCACATCAACTAAGCGTATCAACGGGCTATGGAGATTCCCATCAATAGATATCAATGTGAGTGAGTAGGGATTGCCATGCAACGGATGCACTAGAGCCATAAGTATATGAAAGCTCAACAAAAGAAACTAAGTGGGTGTGCATCCAACTCGCTTGCTCACGAAGACCTAGGGCATTTTGAGGAAGCCCATCATTGGAATATACAAGCCAAGTTCTACAATAAAAAACTCCCACAAGTATATGAAAGTGACAAAATGAGAGACTATCTATCATGAAGATCATGGTGCTACTTTGAAGCACAAGTGTGGTAAAAGGATAGTAACATTGTCCCTTCTCTCTTTTTCTCTTTTTTTTATGGCCTCTTTTTTTCGTCCGGAGTCTCATCCCGACTTGTGGGGGAATCATAGTCTCCATCATCCTTTTCCTCACTTGGGACAATGCTCTAAAAATGAAGATCATCACACTTTTATTTTCTTACAACTCAACAATTACAACTCGATTATTAGAAAAAAAATATGACTCTATATGAATGCCTCCGGCGGTGTACCGGGATATGCAATGAATCAAGAGTGACATGTATGAAAGAATTATGAACGGTGGCTTTGCCACAAATACGATGTCAACTACATGATCATGCAAAGCAATATGCCAATGATGGAGCGTGTCATAATGAACGCAACGGTGGAAAGTTGCATGGAAATATATCTCGGAATGGCTATGGAAATGCCATAATAGGTAGGTATGGTGTCTGTTTTGAGGAAGGTATATGGTGGGTGTAAGATACCGGCGAAAAGTGCGCGGTATTAGAGAGGCTAGCAATGGTGGAAGGAAGAAAGTGCGTATAATCCATGGACTCAACATTAGTCATAAAGAACTCATATACTTATTGCAAAAATCTACAAGTTATCAAAGCAAAGTATTACGCGCATGCTCCTAGGGGGATAGATTGGTAGGAAAAGACCATCGCTCGTCCCCGACCGCCACTCATAAGGAAGACAATCAATAAATAATCGTGCTCCGACTTCATCACATAACGGTTCACCATACGTGCATGCTACGGGAATCACAAACTTTAACACAAGTATTTCTCAAATTCACAACTACTCAACTAGCATGACTCTAATATCACCATCTTTATATCTCAAAACAATTATCAAGCATCAAACTTTTCTTAGCTTTCAACACACTCATAAGAAAGTTTTTACAAATCTTGAATACCAAGCATATTAGGATTATTTAAGCAAATTACCATGCTATTTAAGACTCTCAAAATAATCTAAGTGAAGCATGAGAGATCAATAATTTCTATAAAACAAATCCACCACCGTGCTCTAAAAGATATAAGTGAAGTACTAGAGCAAAACTATATGACTCAAAAGATATAAGCGAAGCACATAGAGTATTCTAACAAATTCCAAATCATGTATGGTTCTCTCAAAAGGTGTGTACAGCAAGGATGATTGTGGTAAACTAAAAAGCAAAGAATCAAATCATACAAGACGCTCCAAGCAAAACACATATCATGTGGTGAATAAAAATATAGCTCCAAGTAAAGTTACCGATGGAAGTAGACGAAAGAGGGGATGCCTTCCGGGGCATCCCCAAGCTTTGGCTTTATGGTGTCCTTAGATTATCTTGGGGGTGCCATGGGAATCCCCAAGCTTAGGCTCTTTCCACTCCTTGTTCCATAATCCATCAAAATCTTTCACCCAAAACTTGAAAACTTCACAACACAAAACTCAACAGAAAATCTCGTGAGCTCCGTTAGCGAAAGAAAACAAAAGACCACTACAAGGTACTGTAATGAACTCATTCTTTATTTATATTGGTGTTAAACCTACTGTATTCCAACTTCTCTATGGTTTATAAACTATTTTACTAGCCATAGATTCATCAAAATAAGCAAACAACACACGAAAAACAGAATCTGTCAAAAACAGAACAGTCTGTAGTAATCTGTAACTAACGCAAACTTCTGGAACTCCAAATAATCATCCAAAATAGGACGACCTAGAATTTTTTTTATTGATAAGTAGCAATTGGAATCAGTATTTTATCACGTTGGGGTGATTTTTAACAATTATTTTCGTGAACAGAAAGTTCCGGGAAATTACAGCAAGATCAAATAACTATCATCCAAGAAGATCCTATAGGTTTAACTTGGCACAAACACTAATTAAAACATAAAAACACCTCTAACCAGAGGCTAGATCAAATATTTATTGAATAAGAGCAAGGAAAAATATTGGGTTGTCTCCCAACAAGCGCTTTTCTTTAAAGCCTTTTAGCTAGGCATTGATAATTTTAATGATGCTCACATGAAAGACAAGAATTGAAGCACAAAGAGAGCATCATAAAACACGTGACAAACACATCTAAGTCTAACATACTTCCTATGCATAGGCATATTATAGAAAAAGAAATTATCGTAGCAAGCAAAAACTAGCATATGTAAGGAAGCGGAAAGGAACAATAGCAATCTCAACATAACAAGAGGTAATTTAGTAACATGAAAATTTCTATAACCATATTTTCCTCTCTCATAATAATTACATGTAGGATCATAAGAAAATTCAACAATATAGCTATCGCATAACATATTCTCAACACGATCCACATGCATGCGAAGTTGACACTCTTCCAAAATAGTGGGATTATCATTAACTAAAGTTATGATTTCTCCAAGCCCACTTTTATCAAAAAATTCATAAGATTGAATATTATCCAAATATGTGGGATCTAAAGTTGACACTCTTCCAAACCCACTTTAAATATTAGTGCAAACACTATTATCAATCTTATATTCATCATGGGGCTTAAATAAATTTTCAAGATCATAGGAAGAATCTCCCCAATCATGATTATTGCAACATGTAGTGGACATAGCAAAACTAGCATCCCCAAGCTTAGGGTTTTGCATATTATTAGCATAATTTACATCAATAGAATTTATAATAAAATCATTGCAATCATGCGTTTTATTCAAAGATCTATCGTGAATCACTTCATAAAGCACTTCATCACAATTTCCAGATTCATGGATTTCAAGCAAAACCTTATAAAGATAATCTAGTGCATCCAAATCACTAGGAATTGGTTCAACATAATTGGATCTCTTAAAAAGATTGGCAAGCGGATGAGGATCCATAGATATTAGCTTCTCTGTTTAGGAATAAATACTCAACTATTTCAACCAAACGTACAAACGAGCCAAGTAAGACATCAAGGCAAACGAAAAGACGAACGAAAAAGAGAGGGCGAATAAAACGGCAAGGGTGAAGTGGGGGAGAGGAAAACGAGAGGCAAATGGCAAATAATGTAATGTGGGAGATAAGAGATTGTTATGGGTACTTGGTATGTTGACTTTTGCGTAGACCTCCCCGGCAACGGCGCCAGAAATGGCTCGTTGTCGGGAGTCCAAATCTTGACTTGACTTTGCGTAAGCCTCCCCAGCAACGGCGCCAGAAATCCTTCTTGCTACCTCTTGAGCACTGCGTTGGTTTTCCCTTGAAGAGGAAAGGGTGATGCAGCAAAGTAGCGTAAGTATTTCCCTCAGTTTTTGAGAACCAAGGTATCAATCCAGTAGGAGGCTACGCGCGAGTCCCTCGCACCTACACAAAACAAATAAATCCTCGCAACCAACGCGATAAGGGGTTGTCAATCCCTTCACGGTCACTTACGAGAGTGAGATCTGATAGATATGATAGGATAATATTTTTGGTATTTTTGTGATAAAGATGCAAAGTAAAATAAAAGCAAAGGAAATAACTAAGTGTTGGAAGATTAATATGATGAAGATAGACCCAGGGGCCATAGGTTTCACTAGTGGCTTCTCTCAAGAGCATAAGCATTTTACGGTGGGTGAATGAATTACTGTTGAGCAATTGACAGAATTGATCATAGTTATGAGAATATCTAGGTATGATCATGTATATAGGCATCACGTCCGAGACAAGTAGACCGACTCCTGCGTGCATCTACTACTATTACTCCACTCATCGACCGCTATCCAGCATGTATCTAGAGTATTAAGTTTATGAAAACAGAGTAATGCCTTAAGCAAGTTGACATGATGTAGAGGGATAAATTCATGCAATATGATAAAAACCCCATCTTGTTATCCTCGATGGCAACAATACAATACGTGCCTTGCTGCCCCTACTGTCACTGGGAAAGGACACCTCAAGATTGAACCCAAAGCTAAGCACTTCTCCCATTGCAAGAAAGATCAATCTAGTAGGCCAAACCAAACTAATAATTCGAAAAGACTTGCAAAGATAACCAATCATACATAAAAGAATTCAGAGAAGATTCAAATATTGTTCATAGATAATCTTGATCATAAACCCACAACTCATCGGTCTCAACAAACACACCGCAAAAAGAAGATTACATCGAATAGATCTCCACGAGAGAGGGGGAGAACATTGTATTGAGATCCAAAAATAGAGAAGAAGCCATCTAGCTACTAACTATGGACCCGAAGGTCTGAGGTAAACTACTCACACTTCATCGGAGAGGCTATGGTGTTGATGTAGAAGCCCTCCGTGATGGATGCCCCCTCCAGCGGAGCTCCGGAACAGGCCCCAAGATGGGATCTCGTGGGTACAGAAGGTTGCGGCGGTGGAATTAGGTTTTTGGCTTCGTATCTGATTGTTTGGGGGTACGTAGGTATATATAGGAGGAAGGAGTACATCGGTGGAGCAACAGGGGGCCCACGAGGTTGGAGGGCGTGCCCTGGGGGGGTAGGCGCGCCCCCTACCTCGTGGCCTCCTCTTTTGTTTCTTGACGTAGGGTCCAAGTCTCCTGGATCATAATCTTCCTAAAAATCACGTTCCCGAAGGTTTCATTCCGTTTGGACTCTGTTTGATATTCCTTTTCTGCGAAACTCTGAAATAGGCAAAAAACAACAATTCTGGGCTGGGCCTCCGGTTAATAGGTTAGTCCCAAGAGTAATATAAAAGTGAATAATAAAGCCCAATAATGTCCAAAACAGTAGATAATATAGCATGGAGCAATCAAAAATTATAGATACGTTGGAGACGTATCACCTACCGAAACCATCATGCTTGTTGTGAGAAGCTTTGGTTTGTGAGAAGCGTATACCCAAACCTGCCCCAAATGGGACAAAAAATTTACCACGGCATGTTGATGCCGCTCCATGATAGCATCCATGTTTCATGAATTTCAGACAAGTTTTAGATTTACTAGAATTTAAAAACCAGGTATCTCAATGTTTGCGGCCGAGTGTCGGTGGCAGGGTGTTTGACATTCATTCCCGTTTCTTGCATGGGGCCTAAGCAGGCAACTAAGGACACATATTTGTTTTTTCAACTAATTTATATGCATTAGAGAATGTGCCTGTAGTTCAAATTTGAATTATGCACATGAATGCATAGAAAACTCAGTTAATGTATAAAAATGTCCAAGCGAACCCCAAAAAATCCCAAAAATTGACGCAACACTCCTGTTCTTCTACGTTGACACTAGGAAAAAAAATTGAAATCGAGAAGAAGCAACGGATATTGTTTCGTCTAGAAAGGTGAAACGTTCACACTTGTTGTGAGAAGCTCTGGTTTATGAGAAGCTTATACCCAAACCTGCCCCAAATGGGACAAAATTTTTACCACGGCATGTTGATGCCACTCCATGATAGCATGCCAAGTTTCATGAATTTCGGACGAATTTTGGATTTACTAGAATTACAAAAGCAAGTACGTCGACGTTTGCCAGAGAGCCACGGTGCCGTGGTGTTCGAATTTCATCCCCATTTCTTGCATGGGAGATAAGCATAAACCCATGGACGCATATATGATTTTACAACCCATGTTGGTGCACCGGAGCATGTGCATGTAGTTTAATTTTGAATTGTGCACTTGAAATGGCTAGAAAACCAATTTAATGTATAAAATGTTCAAACGAACCCTGAATAATTCCAATTCTTTTACGACACACGTATAGTTGCATGTTCACTCAAGATAAAAGGTCTAGTAATTCCAACACCGTCCATTACCACTGTGATCCCATTATGTAATTCAAATCAAGATGAAAAATCAAGTAGATCGCACACAGTTTATTATCACCAACCGTGTGAGATGTAGCACAACATATCCTGGAGCACCATTGGTGTATAGTACGCCTATGGCTTACGCGAGAAGGTGCGTCGGATACAGTCCACAGCCGTCGTCTCAAGCACACTAGCTCGCTCCCCAAATATCATTTCAGTGTTCAATCGTCGCCGGTGAAAGATGGGCACGTGGACCCGCGTCGTGAGGGCAACTTTGGTGGCCCACTCCGGCGAGAGCGCGGCCGTAGCCGCCATGCGCGTGCTAACAAGGTGCATGAGCGCGGCCGCAATCTGCGACCGGGCGGCAAAGGCAGCCCAAACGGCCGCTGTTTCTTCTCAGGTGGCGGCAGCAACATCTGCCTCGGGGATAGCAACTGGCGAGAGCGGCACATCAGCTGTCCGTTCTGCAGCGGCGACCTTAGCCCTGATGGAGGCCGCCCACGCCCAGCTCCTGGCGGTCACCGCACAAATCGAATGAAGCTTCTCCGATAATGGTCGACAACCCACGGCCGAAGAGCTGGCATTCGCCGAGTGCGTTCAAGCAGCCGTCGTTCCTTCGCCGTATACGTTGCGACGACGGAGCCCGTCCAATCCCAGATCACGTCCGCCCACGCCCAGCTGGCAGCGGCCTTTTCCAAAGAGATGGCGGACGCGGATGGCGAGATGCTTGCCGAGTATGGTGTGATGGATGCCATGGAGCCCCTTCCCTAGGAGACCGTCGGGCGTGAGCTGGACATGGAGGCGGCGGTGGAGATCGACGAGCACCAGCCGTAGTAGTACTCTTTGTTTTGTTTAATTAAGAGCGCCGGTCTTTAATTTGTGAGAGTAATGTTTAGGTCAGCTTGCTCTGTTTAATTGCTGAACTTGCTCGATTAAGAAGTTAGTCTCCTCTGTGTACCCAAATTATGCAATGACGTGGATGACCACTGTAACCAGGGAAATTCGAACCAAAATTTTTGACATTCAAACTCAACACACATGGGTTAAGCTATCTAAATTGTTTGTGATGTTCACATATCGTACACAGTTCTGAATAAGGGACCGTGTCTGATGACACTTTGCGCGCTAGTTTTTTCGCTGAAGCGATTCCAAATTTTTGGCTTCCGCGGAAATATCTACCTCCCCGCCCCCCTTACCAAAAGCCACATTTCCCCTATTTCCGCCTTCCTTTCCAAGTTGAAACCTTCACTCCTTGATTGCAGCACCGCCGCCTCCTCGTCGGCAACCCTCCTTGATGCTGCTCGGCCTCGTCTATCCAGGCAGGTAATCCACACCCGACCCCCATCCTCCTCCTCCTTCCACATCCCACATGTCCCGACCGCCAGCACGAGCGCGACACCTTCCACCCAAATCACCGACCCCTCCACCAAATAAACGCCGCCCTAAGCCATGGTGCACGCAACATAGCCAGGATCTCAAGGAGCATTTGGCAGCGGAGAAGCAAATCGCGGCCGCACGCGCGGATGAGGTCGCGATGGCTGCCATTCATGCCGCCCCCCAGATCTTGGAGGAGCACCTTGCCATTTGCTAGCTACGCCGGTTAAGCATGCTCGGTTTACCCGTTGCATGTGCTGCTCCTGCCTTTCCTTCACAAATTCTAGTGAATTGTGCTATCTAATTTTACCATGCAATATGTTGCTCTAGAGTATATGTTCTATATGTCGTTTTTTTTAGCAAAAGAGGGTTTCCCCTCCGATTTCCATTAGAGAAACTAGGTCGAAGCCGAGCAGTAGTCTAGTAGTTTGATACAAGTTCAGAAGCAAATAAGAAACATAAAGCAGAGCAGGGGGCTTTAGCCAGCCTAGCACCCCTATGACAACAGTCTTAAGCTTTCATTACAGTGTGGTGCTCACTTAATAACTATTTTGTTAATTAGTTGTCGTCTTCAGTTAACTGTTTGGTTCAATTCTGCAAATGTGATGTTCAATTCTTCATGCTGCAATTTTATATCGTCTTCCACGTGAGAAATAAATCGGATTTATCTTTACAAAATACATGAGAAACGAATACAATTGCTATATTTCCAAGTTGTCAAGCATGCTTGGTTTGGTTATACATTGTGCAATGTGGTGCTCAGTTAACATTTGGTTCATTTGTGTTGTGGTGTTTAGTTAACTGTTTGGTTCAATTCTGCAATGCGATGTCCAATTGTCGTGGGTAGAATTTTGTATTGTTGTGCATGTGAGGAATAAATCGAATTTGGTTGCACTTAATACATGAGAAACAAATATAATTGCTACAATTGGCTGTAGTTAACTCTTTGGTTAACTGTCTGATCTTCTATTAGGAGTATGTTATATTGTGCAATGTGGTGCTCAGTTAATGTTTGGTTCATTTGTTGTGGTTTTTAGTTAACTGCTTGGTTCAATTCTACAATGCGATGTCCAATTGTCGTGGGTAGAATTTTGTATTGCTGTGCATGACGAATTTGGTTGCACTTAATACATGAGAAACTTCTACAAGTGCTATATTTCCTAGTTCTTAATCATGCTTGGTTTGGATAAATGGGGTTTCCATGTGGCTTGAATTAATCTGATGAATCTGCAATGTGCTTATTTTTCATCAACATATTTTACTGATAGCATGCGAACCCTTACTTAACCTGATGACTAACTACCATATATGTGTTGCAGGGAAACAATGGGAAGCACTGAAGTTTACAATCGAGGTTAGCACGTGCATGGTCCATTGTCTAATAGCACATTATTATGCAATTGCATGAACGATTCTAATATTTAGGTTTTTAACAATTTGGTCTTGCACATGTAGGTCCCGCTGTCAGAGGTTTTGACCCACTGTTCGACCCTTTTTGCATATGGGGAAATGAGTTGTCCATGAATATAAATGAAATCAAGAAACTCAGAAAGATTGTTAGGATAAAGAAATTAGCGACAAAAAACAACAAGATCTTTGTTTGCACAATGAAGAAGACATCAGTTCACTACAAGATGGTACTAACTATTATACATTGCCTTTTTTATTCCTTTGCCCCATTTCCAATATAGAGAAGATATTTATGCATATTCTTGTTTTCAGGCCTTTCCAAAACATTTCACTGATGATTACCTCGCAAACCACCTCTATGGTCAGGAGGCGAGGAAGGTTTTCATACAACACCCATGGTTCAATATTGAAGTGTTCCTGAAGAGGACGGAGGACAGACGGTCAATCATCCACAGGCACTGGCCTAAAGTTGCAAAGACCTTCAACATGAATGAAGGCTCAATATTCGCCTTCAGCTTTAGCAGTTTTCCAGATGAGATGCATCTGTCTATATACCGTCTATGATGCTAATTTCGAAAGGTTCTACATGTTGCATGTGAAACTTGGTGCTGGTGCAGTTGTGTAATGGGGTAGCTGAGTGCTCAAGCTATAACATGTTGTACTCTGATGTATTTCAATTATGAAATTATGCTTCCTTATTATGGAAATCAAATATATTATGTGCTTAATATGAATGTCAATTAGATTAATAAATGGATTATTAATAATAGGGAAATTAGCCTGCTAATGCGAATTACCCTGCTAATTGGGTTTTGCTATTGCAAACGGTTATTGAAATAAATACCGTGGGCGATGACCTCAGGCAACGCACACAGTTTCTAGGAATAAACCGTGCTGGATCAATGAACAATCACACACGACTTTCTCTTGAAAAATATTTGCGTTAGGCCACCTTGCGCAAACGTTTACCACATAAAAACTGTGTGTGATGGACAACCTTTGCCACACAGTTTCTTCTACGGACCGTGTGTGATACATTCAATAATGCAAACGATCTAACGGGAAAAATTGTGTGTGATGTACCTGTGAACGGAAACGTTTTCCTTGGAGCGACTGTGTGGGATGTACATACGAACGGAAACGTTTAGCGGGGACTAACTGTGTGGGATGTACTTGCGACCGGAAAGAATTTCGCCTGTATAATTGTATTTTTAGCTCTACTGTACGTATTTCCATATATGAGCACTCGCCGGTCGCACACGACCTCATTTTGCCGAGCGTGTGTGCCATGAGGGCATATCCCCGACGGTTTATGGGTCGTGTGGGAAGGACCCCCCTATCGTCCACACTCACTTGGCGATGGTTCCAAATGCCGTCGCGGAAAGGGGTTAAAAACCGTTTGTATAGCACCGACGCGTACCAGTGGACGGCCACCGCAACACAGTCAACAATTTGGGCATGGGTTCGTCCAAGGCTCGACCCTCCTCCAAAACATCGGTTCCCCAGGTAAAACCAAGAAAATCGCCGTGACATCCGGAGGACCCAGCACTGGCAACCGGGAATGGTACTCCTCTTCCCTTATTCGCGCAAATCTTACGTGTCTGCTTGCACGGTATTCATCCCACAGAAGACACTAGTTGACCACTTCTTCTTGATACTAGATGTTCCTAGTAACTCGCGATGCACAAGGTTTGTCCTCATATACTATTTCACCTTAGCTAGAGGTCCGTTACCCCCTGGATTTTAATTCCTGGTCAGTTGATTCCCAATTAAAGAAAGCATTCCCCAGCATAACAGGCGCTAGTCTGCCTATTACGCCAGGGAAGCAGCGCCTCGGTGTTTATCTTAGGGGTGTGTGGGGCCTAGGAGCTGCTGGCACCCGATTTGGAGGTCGGCCGATATTAAAGGGATGGTCAGGGGCGCTGCCAAGCACGACGATGGTGTGAAGTCGAGGGGAGGGCGGGGCGGCGGAGGCAGGGGTCTGGGCCGGTGGTCGCTTGTGGTTCAAGAAAGATCGTCAACAGTGACTGGCAGGAGGTAGACGAAGGCCATCTGCCCGTTCCTTATAGATCGGACGGTTCATAAAAAATCGACTAACCTATTTATTTTCAGTCGACTGTTATTTTGATAGGACCACATGTGGTGGTGTGCTGGAAGAGTACCTGCATTTCCCAGCCATCCTTGTGCTCATATATTACAAAATCATACAGAATAGAATCTAATTTTGTTTGCCATGCAATGTTGTAGAGCTATCATATGTCTCCCGTCATTTATTTTTCAGCCACCTGCTATCTGCTACTTTTACAGTGCACTAGTTCTGCAGACACTTCACCCATACTCTCACTATTGTGTTTTTATGCAAGGGTATTTCAGACTCTGCCTTGACAGAAGCAGAAAAGAAAAGAGAGAAGTCGCTCCAGCTTGCTTCGCGGGCAGGCAAGACACGTGTCTGCGCTTTAAAGGCTGGATGTTCAACAGATGGAGACGGTAAACGTAGCTCTGGAGTTGATGATCTCGCTCGTCGTGAACCACCATCCCAGGTGCTTGCTTTAACTTCACGGTGTCATATGTGGTTGCATGTTGTATATGATGTCTAGCTTGTATTCGAAAGGCCAAAGTCGGTCTTTATTAAGATAAGGAAAGATATTTTTTACATGAACCACCATCCCGGGAGCACCAGAAGACAAATAGCTAGTCAGAGCACTGGCCGAGCCAGTGACAAGCCCAGCACAGACAGGCATCACCTGGAAGCCAACTAAAAAACCACGATGGTGGCGAAGCAGCCCGCCTCCCACCAGGCTCTCAGGTCCTAGATGATCATGCTCACCACTCCAGCCGGATGTCTAGCTTGTATTGCTTCCAATTTGGTTAAATTGCATCTGCTTAGCTTACACATTATAACTTTGAATATGACATGCCTTCCTATTTTTGGTACATACTAGTACATCTGTATATTAACCATGTTCTTACATCAAACTAATGTTCTTGTGTATCCCTCATCAATCACTTATGATGAGGCAGTCAGGCCAGTGGACTACTGTGAGAAAAGATCCTCATTTAAAGAATGCAGCGTCAGCCTCCCCACATGATTCTCAAGAAACAGCAAGGCTAGATGAAGATAGTGAACGTAGCTTTGTAGTTGATTACCGCATTTCCCCTACACTAGCATCGCAGGTGCTTAATCTAACTTGGTAGCGTGATATGTGGTTGCATGTTGCATATGGTGTCTAGATTGTAATTCTTCCAATCTAGTTAAATTGCATGTGCTATTCCGCTTAGTTTATACATTATACCTGTTAATGTGACATGCCTTCCTGTTTTTAGTACATAGTACATCTGTCTATTAAGCATGTCCTTACATAAAACTATTATTTTTTTTGTATCCCGCATCAATCAATATGACGAGACACCTTTAGTATATGTAGTGCGATATTAGTTGCATCTTTCATATGATTTATAGCATGCGTTGCTTCTAATTTGTTGAAATGCCATTTATGATGGGACGCTTTTAACTTGGCAGAGTCATATTGGTTGCATCTTTCATGTGGTGCCTAGCTTGCATTGCTTCTTATTTGTTGAAATGGCTTCTGCTTAGTTTAAACAAACAGTTGTGAATATGCCATGGCGTCCTATTTTTCGTACATATTCCATCCTGGTATCATGTGTTTGCCTTACATCAAAGTAGTGATTGTCAGTATCATGCACGAATGAGTTATGAAGAGTGAATTTTATTGCTTTTTCCTGTCGCTTTTACTTGACAATTCATAATCAATAAAGCGGAAGGAAATTAGCAAGGCAGCGGATAAGAGTTTGTGATGGGTACTTGGTATGTCTTGACTTGTGCGTAGACCTCCCCGGCAACGGTGCAAGAAATCCTTCTTGCTACCTCTTGAGCATGCGTTGGTTTTCCCTTGAAGAGGAAAGGGTGATGCAGCAAAGTAGCGTAAGTATTTCCCTCAGTTTTGAGAACCAAGGTATCAATCCAGTAGGAGGCCACACGCAAGTCCCTCGTACCTACACAAACAAATAAGAACCTTGCAACCAACGCGATAAAGGGGTTGTCAATCCCTTCACGGCCACTTGCAAAAGTGAGATCTGATAGAGATGATAAGATAATATTTTTGGTATTTTTATGATAAAGATTGAAAGTAAAGATTGCAAAATAAAATAGCTTGGAAACTTATATGATGGAAATAGACCCGGGGGCCATAGGTTTCACTAGTGGCTTCTCTCAAGATAACATAAGTATTACGGTGGGTGAACAAATTACTGTCGAGCAATTGATAGAAAAGTGCATAGTTATGAGAATATCTAGGCATGATCATGTATATAGGCATCACGTCCGCGACTAGTAGACCGAAACGATTCTGCATCTACTACTATTACTCCACACATCGATCGCTATCCAGCATGCATCTAGAGTATTAAGTTCATAAGAACAGAGTAACGCATTAGGCAAGATGACATGATGTAGAGGGATAGACTCAAGCAATATGATATAAACCCCATCTTTTTATCCTCGATGGCAACAATACAATACGTGTCGGTTCCTCTACTGTCACTGGGATCGAGCAACGCAAGATTGAACCCAAAGCTAAGCACTTCTCCCATTGCAAGAAAGATCAATCTAGTAGGCCAAACCAAACTGATAATTCAAAGAGACTTGCAAAGATAACCAATCATACATAAAATAATCCAGAGAAGATTCAAATATTGTTCATAGATAATCTTGATCATAAACCCACAATTCATCGGATCTCGACAAACACACCGCAAAAAGAATTACATCGAATAGATCTCCAAGAAGATCGAGGAGAACTTTGTATTGAGATCCAAAGAGAGAGGAGAAGCCATCTAGCTAATAACTATGGACCCGAAGGACTGAGGTAAACTACTCACACATCATCGGAGAGGCTATGGTGTTGATGTAGAAGCCCTTCGTGATCGATTCCCCCTCCGGCGGAGCGCCGGAAAAGGCCCCAAGATGGGATCTCACAGGTACAGAAGGTTGCAGTGGTGGAAATAGGGTTTCGTGGTGCTCCTGGATGTTTTCGGGGTATATGGGTATATATAGGAGGAAGAAGTAGGTCGGTGGAGCTGCGAGGGGCCCACGAGGGTGGGGGGCGCGCCCAGGGGGGCAGGCGCGCCTCCCTGCCTCGTGGCCGCCTTGCTTCTTTCTTGATGTCCACTCCAAGTCCTCTGGATCACGTTTGTTCCAAAAATCACTCTCCCGAAGGTCCCATTCCGTTTGATATTCCTTTTCTGCGAAACACTGAAATAGGCGAAAAAACAACAATTTGCACTGGGCCTTGGGTTAATAGGTTAGTCCCAAAAATTATATAAAAGTGTATAATAAAGCCCATTAAACATCCAAAACAGATAATATAATAGCATGGAACAATAAAAAAATTTAGATACGTTGGAGACGTATCAGTCTATCACACCATGTTCTTACATCAAAGTACTACTGTTGTGTAACCTGCAACAAT